>NC_090740.1:65410165-65437665 GCF_036898095.1 Palaemon carinicauda | reverse complement strand
ACACTCGTAGTGCATTCTCGAGCGGACTCCTTTTCTATGAGTCTTTGGGAACGACGTGGTTTCACAGGAGGAATGGTGACTAAGGACTCTCTTTCTAGGTCCTGGCAAAGGGCCACTGGGACAGGGAGAGAGGGGTCACTAACAGTGGGTGGCACTGGACGAAGAAAACGGTGATTACGCCACCACGCACGATCACTAGGGAGACGAATTTGATAGTCTCTTGACTTTCCATGGCCCATGACGATGCCAACTTTGTCTCAACAATGAGAGGTCGGGTCTTGAATACGAACTTGTTGTCCGACGCTCAACTTGGGTAGGGAGTGGCCATGCTGGTCATACTGGGTCTTTACCTGCTCGTAGCGGGTGGCAGCACGGCAGTCACAGTCTTCAGTCTTGACCTGCCACTCATTGGAGAAAGCTTTTGGATGGGCAGGAATACATGACCTGAGAGGCCAGCCATACAGGATCTGGGCAGGGTAGTGTCCTGTAAAGTTAGGAGTATTCCTGAGTTCCAGCAGGCCACGGTCAAAATCTTCATTATCGATGTTGCCCGACTGGTCTGTTTTCAGTATGAGGTGCTTAATTGACTTCCCAGCAGCTTCGGCATGACCATTTGATTGTTGGTAGTGGGGTGAGGTTACCATGTGTCTAACTCTCCATCTCTTCATAAAATCCTTGAACTCTGCGGCTAGTGAACTGTGGCCTTCCATCTGTCCTAAGGCGAAGAGGAACACCAACTTCACGGACGTAGTGGCAAAAAATCCTGATGGTATTAGAAGCGGTAGTATCTCCTTTGCAGGGGACAACAACAGGCCATCCTGATAAGCGATCGACGACGACTAGGAAAGAATTCCCTGCAACAGTAAAGAAGTCAGCTGAAACTGACTCAAAGGGTCTTGTTGGATTGTCGTCATTCAGTAGAGGTTCCTGCTGCTGAGATGGCTGCAATTTCTGACATGCCTCACAAGCTCCGACTGTATTGGTGATGTCAGAATCAATGCCGGGCCAGAAAACTGACTGCCTTGCTCTGTGCTTGGTTGCTTCCACACCCCTGTGGCTGTCATGCAAGTGGGACAAGGTGCGGTGACGAAGGGCGGCAGGAACAACAACTCTTGCTCCATACAGGACGAGGTCACCATTGGCGTAGAGATCTGCACGTAGTTTCCAAAATGGGAGTAAGGAATTTTGCAGGCCATATCTGTTGCTAGGGAATCCTGATGTGCCACAATTGAGTAGACGTGTATACAAAGGATCTGCTCTCGCTGCGTCACCAAGATCCTGAAGTATCCTGTCGGCATCCTGAGCTGAAGACTTGTCTGAAAGAATAACGGTGTTCATGGCTATGACAGTCCGAAGATGAGCAGCAGAAGAGGCACCCAAGATTTTATCCTCCTGTGTAGAGTGGCTGACTGGGGCTCGAGACAATGGGTCTGGAACACAGAGCAACTTCCCAGCATGCCACACAGCTGTAAATATGTAGGGCGAGATCTTCTCCTTGAGGTACTGGAGACGAGAGGTCTCAGTGGCATCCAGTGTATAGCTGTTCAGAATAGGGATGAGGGGCCGGTGATCGGTCATCAGAGTAAAGTGCTGTAGGCCAGCTAGGTATAGCCTACACTTTGACATTGCCCAGACAACAGTTAGCTTCTCGAGCTCAGTAACGTGTGTCTGCATTAGCAAGAAAATGAGAACCACACTGAACTAGACGCAGGTGTCCATTGCCATGGTCCTGCAGGAGAGCATATCCAATGCCGTTGAGGCATGAAGCGTCCGTTTGAAGAAAGACGGGTAGGTCTGGGTTAAAGAGGGCGAGAACTGGTGGACTGATGAGGGCTAACTTGACACATTGAAAGGCTTCATCATGGTCAAAAGTCCAGACAAATGTTCTCTTGGGACTCATCAGGGGGTGTAGAGGTTGGGCTGCAATGGAGATGTCAGGCGTATACTCTGCTAACTGGTTGACCAATCCCATGAACGATCTGAGGTCCATCAGGTTAGCAGGGGTCGGAAAATCCTTGATCGCACTGACTATCTGGTAGTCAGCTGAGATGCCGTCTCCAGAGAGTGTGTATCCGCAGAAGTTCACAGAGAGGGCAGCGACCACAAATTTGTCCTTGTTGAGTGTGATCCCGAACTTCCGGCACCTGTTGAGCAATTTGTGGATACGATGAAGGTGATTAACGTAGTCTTTGTCGTAGAGAAGGAGGTCGTCTATCACCTTAACACAGTTTTGGGCACCTTGAAGGGCCATATCACCTCGCAGGCAGAAGGCATCACCAGTAGCTGTGAAGCCCATTGGTCCTCTGCAATGCATGAACCGACCATAAGGCGTAATAAAGGTGGTTAAATGACGTTCTTCTTCAGCCAGTGCCATCTGCCAGTACTCGTAAAGAGCATCAGCCGTGGTGAAGAAACGAGACCTCCGGTCCACACTATGAATAGCCGTGTAGGGTGTGGGTGAAGGATGGGCTGGACGAGAAACTTGGCTGTTCAGCTTGGTTAGATCGACGGTGATACATACACCTGTTCCTTTCTTGGCGATGACGACGAGAGGGTGGCGCCAAACTGAAGGGTCATCACCAGCTGGTTTGATTATCCCTTGGGCCACCATAGAATCGAGCTCTCCTTTGACTTGGTCATTAAAAGCCAATGGAGGCTGTCTTGGGGTGTGGATGGTGAAAGGCACTGCACCATCCTTTAGGTGGATTCTCATGGGAGGACCAGCCATGGGCTTGAGAGGAGCTGTCTTCAAATCTTCTTTCGAGACCAACACATCTTTAAATTCCATAAGAAATTATTCCCTGGCTGCTGAAGGTGATGTAGTTGCTGAAATGGGCAGGTCCTTGCATCTATTGACATGTTTGACTTCTAAAATGGGTTTGGGGAAGTCTGGAGATATTATGGACAGTTCTTGGCAATGACCATAGGATAAAAGTGGAACTTCCACATTTTTGTGAGCCTTAATCCTGGCAAGACATGATCACTTGCCTAAGGTAACGGTAGCTTGTATATACCTAGAGCAGGTGACATCGGAGATCCATCCGCCGTGAATGTCACATTCAGTGGAGGTGGTTGCAAGCAGCTCCTGGAGATACCCATGGTGTCCAGGTGTTGCTATCCGATAACGGTGATGTAGGCACCTGTCGTTACTCACAATAATGACATGGAAAATCAATTGTTATTGAATATGTTCATGTTGTATATGGAAAATGTTCCTTTATATTACTTTGCGTTAAGTGGAAATGTGCAGGTTTGTGTACAAATGAATGTTTTACTTATATTTAATTGTAATAAGCATTGTTACCAAGGAATATTGTCTTGTGAATAGTTGTATAATTGGTTAACAAAGCGATGTAAACTTTTTGATAGTTTCGTTCGGTTCGTGTTGGTTTGTTGGCTTCGTTCGTTTTGTTGTTTCTTTTGTCGTGAGCGAACAAGGCCGAAGTCGTGGGTTTGGGTGAGAGAGCGAACGTATTATTTTCACGACAGAGGCAGCAGAGGTAACGGCCACAGTTGCTGTCTGTCACTTCTCAAGTCTCAACGTTCGTAGGGTGGTTTGGTAACAGGAGAACTTAATCAGAGTGAAGAGAATTTCACTTTGATTAACAATGCCATTCCTTCCCAGCATTTAATGAAGTGGATGAATTAGTCAACCGAAGTTTGGATGAGTATCATATATTATTTAATTGCCTTGAATGGGATAAATCGCTAGGGATATGCATATCTGTGCGTGGGATTCCGTGACTGGGTAAAATTAAATATATATTAATGGTATCGTGGTTTACCCGTGCCTATTGTAATCCGAGCTTGGCAAAAACTTCATATGAAACTAGTAAGTAATAATTGGGGGGAAAAAGCACAATAGAATATAGTATGTCCTTTTGTCTTTGTAACACAACGCAATGAATTCTTTATGTGGAGAAAGGGTCTTGAGTTCTCTTAAATGAATCTGGTAATTAGTAATTTCTGTAATTGACTGAAGTCATTATATGTTGTTGCTTGTTTGACCCTAATAAGTAGCGATATTTGGTGCCATGACCAGGATATGTCGGCAGTATATTTGGTGTTGTAAGCCAAGTTGGTAAAAGTTTGTAGTACTTGTCCGCGGTATATATGAAGTCGTAAGCCGGTTTGATGAATCTTTAGTGGAAGTCCGCAGAAACATGTTACCGTGTTAACCAGGTTTATGTGAAATTTGCGAGATTTTTCGATAATTTCTTAGTTTCGAAAGCCGATCATAGAATAATTCTTTGGTTTAGTCACATGTATGATTAATACCGTTGGGGATTCTATTGGACATTTACGCAGGGCTCTCTTGCTATTAACTATGTTGTGTTGATGTTTTGCTGGATAATGCCTACTCTCCCTAACCTTGTTGAATCCTTTTGTTTTTGCGCGTTTCTTTAAATTGGTATGCGGTATCCTGCCTACATAACCAGACGTGGTTAACCCGTCTCCTTTTCTCTTTGTGAGGTGCCGCAAGAAACATTAAATACTTTTTTTTTTGCGCTATTTGTAGGTTAGAGGCACTTCAGGCTTGATTAAAACAGTTTCAAATATAAAGTTTGATTAAATTAGTAAGCCCTTGTCCTACTTGCCTTAAGTCTTAAATTTGGTTTTGTTATTTTCCATTACTTTGAATTAATGTAAATTTTCTTTTGTTAGAATATTTCTCGTTTAACAATTTAATAATGAAGTGTAAAGTAGCTATTGTGGGACATTCTCATGTCACCCATATGGAGAGTTGTTTTCATAGTGGTAGATTGGCATTATTGGAACCCTTAGAATATAACTTACTACCTGTGGGCCTAGTATCACTATCTTGTTCATAGGTAGCAATGACTTAGATGTACCAGGAGATAACCCTAACCTGGTGAATAGTATTCACAAAAATATTCTAGGATTGGTAGAGAGTCTACGTACAATCAGTAATTCAGAGGTTTTTGTTATGTGATAGAAATACGTAAAACACCATCTAGAGCCTCTGTCGAAAACTATCAAAAGAGAAAAAACTGTTTAAACAAAAAAGGAAAGTGAGATACGAGAATTAGGGTGATCCCTACTTTATTATCAGAAGGTGATTTAGCCAGAGATGGGATTCATTTCCATCATAAAAGTTACAAGGCGTTGCCTCAACGAATTTGCACTGAGTCAAACAAGTATGTGAAAAGTAAAGGGTGGTAGAAGGTGAGTAGGATCGTGGTTACCCCGTCTTTCCCCTTCAGATTTAGGGCTGGGTTAAGTATGGGACAGGGCCTGCACATTCCACTACACACGTATGATAAAATTTCTCCTTTTCATTGTTTAATTTGGGAGAAAATTATTGGGTGATGAGTCACCTTTGTGAAAATTTGCTAATTTAACTTTTGAACTCAGTTTTTATAGTTGGATGCATATTTATTAATTATTGAAAATTTGAATATATTATATTTGTAATTTCTGAGTTTGGTCTTGTCACAGTGGGAAGATGACCGAAGTGATCGATTCAACTGATATTGATCCTATAACTTCCTTTAGAGATTCTATTTTAAATAATCTGAACAAAGTTCTTGCTTTGGATGAACAAATTTTGGATTTAGTTAAAGAAGAAGAAATGTCTGATGAAATGATAAATCAAGCTGAATATGCAAGAAACGTCCGCACACATATCGGCAAACTCAATAGCTCTATTACTAACAGTTTGAAGTTACTAGATCCGCTAACGTAACCACCGCCACTACCTACAGCCAGTATTAGATTGCCCAAACTGGATCTTCCGCATTACACCAGCGGAAAGACTTGGAACCGATTCAGAAGTTTTCATATTTACGAAGTTTGCTCACAGGAGAAGCTTCGAAATTAATCTTGGGATTTAAATTTGAGGCCGCCAATTATCCACAATTATCTACTTATGGAAAGAGAGATGAAATTAAGCATGTTCTGGTGAGAAGATTGTTAGAAATGGAGTCTCCTGCTGCCAATTATGAATCATTGCAAACTTTCAGAGCTAATTTTAAATGCTCAATAAGATCGCTTGAAAGTGAAAGGCTGAAATTAAATGAGCTTTATGTTATTTTGCTCTATACCAAATTGCCTCAAAGCGCGAGTGAGACTGTGAAGCGTATGTGTGGAGACAATTGGTTGGTATTAGACACCTTTAAGAAATACCTAGAAGAGGAAATTTGCAATCTGAGAACTTTTGTTTCAACTGATGTGAATAAAACAGAAACCCTGTCGTCAATATCTACATTCACGGTAAATTAATCCCAAGCTGTTAGACAGAAAACCAAGGGAAATGTGAATAAGTTCAGTTATCAGCAATCCACAAGATGTGCTCTTTGTGATAAAGAACATTGGTGGACACAGTGCAAAACTTACGCAACCAGAGATGAAAGGTTGAATCGCATCTGAGCTTTACAGTTATGCTTTGTGTGCGCTTCTAAGAAGCATTTTAGTGGGGACTGTGACAAATCAAGTTGCAATACTGGTTGTAAGATGAGACATCATCGCATCTTGTGTGATAGAGACCAAACAAGAAAGCAAAGCAAGAATAAACAAAGTGGTGTACAAGTGGAAACTCTCAGTAAATGAGCAGGACAAACCAAATAAGTCAGGTAAGCAATCCATATTACCAACAGCAACAATTCCCCTGAAAGGGAAGAAAGGTCGCATGGTACGACTTAGAGGGCTGTTGGATACTTGTGCCGAGAGGACATTCATTAAAAGATCGGCTCTAGAGAGACTGCAATATAGGTCCAAAGGAGTTGAAAAGATAGCCTTGAGAGGTTATCTAGCTAGTAAACCTGTTCATGAATACGAGATGATAAGCGTCGCCATACCGCATAAAGGTAAGTTGATAATAATATACTGCATAGTGGTGGATAAGCTGCCAGAATATGCGAAGAAATTCGACGTTAAGAGAAGTTTAAAGTCGTTATGTAAAACTAAGATCAGCTTGGCTGATAAAGATTTTGAATTGCCTGTTGAGAATCAATCAACTATTGAATTGTTAATAGGGGTTGATAATGTTTACAATATTTTGCATCCAGGACTCAAAAGGGTTAGAAACTTAATATTGCTGCTGACCATATTCGGTTATGCGGTGACAGGCACATGTAGTGCTCCCCCCACTAGGGAGACTCAAGTGACAATTTTGAAGCTAGCTGTACAAACTGAAGAAATTGAAGCTACTCATAATGAAAATCCCAAGACTGATCTGGATGCATTGTGGAGTTTGGACAGACTGGGAATAGATTGGAGTGAGTTGCGAGAACAAGTCTTAAAGGACTTTGAGAGCACTATAACCTATTCTGAAATTGATAAACAGTATGTTGTGGCATTGCCGTGGAGAACCAATAGATTCAGATTGAAGACAAATTTTGGTTTAGCCATGAGTAGACTTCGACAGCAGAGCATCAAGTTTCAGAAGGATGTGGATTGCTTGGATCATTATCAGAAAATCTTGCAAGAGCAAGAAGATAGAGGATTCATTAAGAAGGTGATCTATAATAAATCTGATGTGGATTGTCATTACTTGGCACATCATGGAGTGCTTAAAGACAGTGTCACTACTCCAATAAGAATAGTGTTTGATTGCTCATCAAAACAAGGTAAAAATGGATTAAGCTTGAATGATTGTCTATGGACTCGACCACACGTAGCGGCTGATCTACTCAGAGTCCTTCTGCAATTTAGAACTAACACTTTAGCTTGTATTAGTGATATTGAGAAGGCATTTTTAATGATACAGTTGCGTGAAGAAGATCGCAATTATACGTGTTTTTTATGGTTGGAAAATCCAACAGATCCCAATAGTAAATTAATAGTATACAGATTTAGAGTAGTATTATTTGGAGCTACATGTTCACTTTTTCTTCTAAATGCAACCATCAAGCATCACTTGTCCACTGTGGTCTCGTAGTTACCCCAGTCCAATACAGTGGATGTAGTGGAAAGATTGAAGAAAGGTTTGTACGTAGATAATTTGCAATTTACAGCTAATAGTGAATCTGAGTTGATGGGTTTATACTTTAATGCCAACAAAATATTTGCTCAGGCTCACTTATATTTGAAGGAGTGGGTTAGCAATAGCGAGTCTATACAAACTATTGCTGCTGCTTATCAAATTGAAACCAAACAAAAACAAATTCATAAAGTATTGGGATTGAATTGGGATATAATTAAAGACGTCTTAACTATCAATCCAACTCATATTAATAGATCGAGTCAAACAAAGAGAGATATTCTCAGTACTGATGCCCAAATATACGATCCATTGGGATTGCTTCTCCTTGTTACTATGAAAGCAAGGATATTTTTGCAAAAATTGTGAAAGCAACATCTGGATTGGGACGAACGACTCACCAACCTGCTACAAGAGGAATGGAGTGAAATACGCAAGGACTTGGAGAAGTGTTTTAAAATATCTTTTCCTAGGAGTGCTAGCTTAGGAACTGGTGATACCTTACACATATTCTGCGATGCTAGCGAAACTTCATATGGTTGTGTGGCCTATAGAGCAAATGGTGAAAGCTCTAATATAATTTTAGCAAAGGGTAGAGTGGCGCCCATCAAGGAATTGACAATTCTGAAATTGGAACTAATGGCATTGTTGCTAGGAGCAAGAATGATCAAATTTATTATTGACTCCTTTGATGAGAAGGAGTTTAAACAATTATATGTCTGGTCAGACAGTAAAGTCGCCCTTAGCTAGATTGTGTCCAGTAATGTTCTGCCAGTGTTTGTGAGAAACAGAGTAATTGAGATTAACTCTTTGATTCCGGGGTCAGTCCTGTCTTACGTACCCTCATCTGAAAATCCCAGTGATTGGTTGACATGGGGAAAGAGTGCTAAGGTGTTAGCAAAAAACTCCTTTTGGTGGGAGGGACCTCCTTGGTTAAAAAATCACACTCTGCCAATTGATAGGTCATGGGTGGGGTGTACACATATACAGGGTAAACAGAACATTGTGGTCAATGTTGCAGGGGACATAGATGCAACACGCCTGCTGAATTTGGAAAGATTCAGCAGAGCTGGCAAGGTCTTTAAGACCATAGCTTGGATAATGCAATTTGTAAAGAATTGCAAACTATATCAACCAATGACAGACAAACTAGTAGTTTGACTCTGGAAGAGTTACAAGAAGGAAAGGTCAAAACAATTGTTCTCATGCAGAGAGAGTACTTTCCAGAAAAATATAAAGCCCTGAAGAGGGAGGAAACAAACCCAAAATTGACATTAATTCGCCAGTTGAATTTGTTTTTCGATAATAATGTAATGAGATGTAGAGGCAGGTTGGTACACGCAACACTGCCTGAAGAAGTCAAATTTCCTATTTTATTGCTAAAGGGTTGTGTTCTGAGTAAGTTAATAATAAGACGACATCATGTGATGCAAGCACACATGGGGGTGAACGCTACTGTAACTAGTGTAAGACAGAAGTTCTGGATACCACAGCTGCGACAACTGGTCAAGAGCGTGCTACATCATTGGGTGATCTGTAAGAAGGTTCAAGGAAAACCATATAGAACTAATATAATGCCCCCATTGCTGGAATTCCGGGTACAACGGAAACAGCCTTTTAGCGTTACGGGGGTGGATTACACCGGAGCGTTAAGGATAAAGGAAGGGAAGCAAAATCCGGAGGTGTATGTCATACTATTCACATGCCAGATCACTAGCGGTATACATCTGGAAGTAGTCAGAAATCAGTCCGCTGACTCGTTCCTCATGGCCTTCCGGAAGTTTAGCAGCTGTAAAGGCTTTCCTTCACTAATGTTGAGTGACAACGCCACTACTTTCGTAGCAGCATCTGAATATCTGAAAATGATGGCAGATAGCCCCCTTTTTCAAAACCATCTGGAGAAAATAGAGTGTAAGTGGAAATTTATACCAGCAAGAGCACCTTGGTTTGGTGCAATCTAGGAGAGATTGATCGGACTATTGAAGACCTGTATGAAGAAGGTAGTTGGTCGAGCTCTTCTCAGTTATGATGAATTATCCTGCATTTTGGAGGAATTGGAATCTATCATAAATGAGAGGCCACTAAGCTACACATCGGGGGACCTTGATCAGAAGGAGATTTTAACACCTAATCACCTGATCTTGGGTAGAAAATTAAGATCTTTTCCCAAGGAAACGATTAATTGGGAGGAGGTATCTGAAGATCCATTGTTTAGTAAAACTGAAAATGTAGAAAAGAGATTCCTTTACATATCCAAATTGTGTGATCAATTATGGAAAAGATGGGAACATGAATATTTGATTTCTTTAAGAGAGACTCATTGAATTGGAGTCCAACATAATTCTTAGCCCAAAATAGATGTCGTCCTCGTACATGATGAAGGGCCAAGAAACAAATGGAAGTTGGGTCAGGTGATTCAGGTGCATGTGGGGTCTGACAATGTAGTTAGGGTAGCTACCCTCAAAACCTTCCATGGCCAGATCATGCGTCCCTTTGTGAAGTTGTACCCGTTAGAGTTGTGGCAAGAAGGTGGGACTCCTGATCCTGCCAAAATTCCTGAAGTGAGTACCCGACCATCCAGGAAGGCTGCTCGGATGGCTGCAGAAACTAGAAAAGATTAGATTCAAAAGGGACTGTTGTAAATACTTGTATATTATAACTTTTTGTGGCAGGGAATATGTCGTTACTTACAATAACGACATGGAAAATCAATTGTTATTGAATATCTATGTTCATGTTGTATATGGAAAATGTTCCTTTCTATTACATTGCATTAAGTGGAAATGTGCAGGTTTGTGTACAAATAAATGTTTTATTTATATTTAATTGTAATAAGCATTGTTACCAAGGAATATTGTCTTGTGAATAGTTATATAATTGGTTAACAATGCGATGTAAATTGTTTGATAGTTTTGTTCGGTTCGTGTTGGTTTGTTGGCTTCATTCGTTTTGTTGTTTCTTTTGTCATGAGCGAACGAGGCCGAAGACGTGGGTTTGGGTGAGAGAGCGAACGGGTTTGGGTGAGAGAGCGAACGTATTATTTTCACGACAGAGGCAGCAGAGGTAACGGCCACAGTTGCTGTCTGTCGCTTCTCAAGTCTCAACGTTCGTAGGGTGGTTTGGTAACAGGAGAACTTAATCAGAGTGAAGAGAATTTCACTTTAACGATGCCATTCCTTCCCAGCATTTAATGAAGTGGATGAATTAGTCAACCGAAGTTTGGATGAGTATCATATATTATTTAATTGCCTTGAATGGAATAAATCGCTAGGGATATGCATATCTGTGCGTGGGATTTCGTGACTGGGTAAAATTAAATATATATTAATGGTATCGTGGTTTACCTGTGCCTATTGTAATCTGAACTTGGCAAAAACTTCATATGAAACTAATAAGTAATAATTGGGGGGGAAAAAGCACAATAGAATATAGTATGTCCTTTTGTCTTTGTAACACAACGCAATGAATTCTTTATGTAGAGAAAGGGTCTTGAGTTCTCTTAAATGAATCTGGTAATTAGTAATTTCTGTAATTGACTGAAGTCATTATATGTTGTTGCTTGTTTGACCCTAATAAGTAGCGATAGCACCTGTGTCGGGTAACATCTTGATGCGAGAGTTAATATCGCCAGATGACAAGAGGACACAGATAGGTTTGGGCGCCTTGGAGATGGTGGAAGGCGATCCTAAGCAACGATAGCTGGTCCATGAATCTTGTTGTTTGTTGGACACTGCAGAAGCACCACTGTTGCTTGAAAATCTGTCTAGATGACCATTTCTCTTGTTATCCTTACAGCATTTATCGAAGTGTCCAATACATTGACAATGACGGCACTGGACTTTGCTGACAGGACACTTCAACGTCCTGGACCAATGGCCAACACGGTCACAGTTTTTGCAGGTACTGCTGGCAGCAGGGCATTTATCAGGTTCGTGCTGATGGCATAATACTGGCATAAAACGGCTAGCTTAGAGGACTTCGGCGAAGGTGGAAGCTTCCCGCTTGATTTCTTGCTTCTCCTGTAGGCTGAAACAGCATACAACTGGCTGGGTGGGCCACGTATGGCAGAAGTTGCAGTTTTAGCTGCCTCATACGATCGACAGGTTGTGTTGAAATCTTGTAGAGGAGACTTGGCGTCCAAGGCAATCAACTTTTGAACCAACTCTGCATCTCGAATACCCATCAAGATAATCATTTTCAGTTGGGTCTCTTTACATGCAGCGGCATTACCCGGGCACAAATCAACTTCTTCTGCGATGTGTCGAAGTCTCACGTATAAATCAGCAAAAGATTCTTCTTCCATTTGCTTACAGCCAGGGCCGAATTACCGCATAGGCAAACTAGGCATTTGCCTAGGGCCCCGCACATTTGGGGGGTTCAGTGGCTCATCCAAGACTGCGCACATGGTGCAAGTACAAAGGGGTCCCTACCTAAAAAGTTCAGGTGTTTGGAGAGTAAAATTGATTTTTAAAAATTAATCATAACAAAAATAAATAATGAAATAAAATAAAATAAAAATAAATAAACCTAACCATAGATGGCAACACTCAACACGCCTTTGATTACATCAGAACGGTTGTGTTTTCCCGCTAATGGGTGAGTATGGGAGATTCCTCTCCAATTTTCTGTAGTAATTACACGTTATCTAGACTTGTACTGTGACAAATTAACTGAAGTGTTGTTGATAGACATTGATTTGTTTTTGCCTCTAAATGTTAGGGGAGGTACCTGATAGGGTTACTTGACCAGTAAAGACGCATGGACCAGTAAAGACGAATCTTTGAAAAAAATACTATAAGAAAACTTAAAAACGCAAACTGACTTCCATTTGTAGGTTTTAAAAGCACTTTGTCCTGTCTTTAAGTCTTTATCATTTCAATAACAGATCTCTATTACTCTAGAAGTTATTGAGGTCAAAGTGCAAAAATTTTGCAAACCATGCAATTTCTTAGCAAAATGCTAAGGATTTGCTATTTTACTATTAGTGCTACCGCTGTTTACACAGCTATTTAGGTACTGATTTTTCTATTTCAGGGTGTTGAAAATTTATCTAGGGAGCAAATGACGTCCAGAAAAGCATTGGAATTGGAGAAAATCTGGCTTTCCCGTGCAATTTCAGTATGATTTCTGTTCAAGTAAATTGCCTAGCCTTGTTGACCATTGAGTCTGATCTAACAAGAAATATTGATTTCCAGAGTATAATTGATGATTTTGCCAATATGAAATCCAGAAAGAAATTTATTTAAGAAGTGCCTGTGAAGTTGATATATGTACATGCATGATTTAATTATAATCACAAAAAGGGACTGTAGAGGTTATGTTAAATACCAAAGGTGTGTATGATGCTATTGCTTTAGTAACCTAGGATTCTTCTGTTTCTTTTCTTTAAACATATAATTAGATAAGCGTAAGGGTAAATAATAATGAAAATGGAATTATTATGTTAAAGGAAATGGGTATAAGATGGCAAAGATTTAATTATCTAGAAATACTGTACTTTGAGTTTCTATTTTTGATATGAATGATTTACTGATTATTATAGGCTTAATGGCAAAATGTGATATAAACGGAATGATAATAGTGGCTGTGTTGAATGTAATAGGTGTAGGGTTATAAGTCATTACTTTATCTAACAATTCTTTACTTTCTTGAGTTTATATGATTTGATAGTCTTATGCATGATGCAATGATAACAATAATGGTCAGTGATATATAAAGGGAATGATACTGCTGTAGTGGTTATGCTGAAAATAGTAGGTACATGATGTCACTACTTTAATAGCCTAATCTAGTAATACTATGCTGTCTTGAGCTTATTCTCTTTAAAATGCATGATTTAACAAGATAGTTATAATGGCTGTTGGTATATGGTTTTGGTTGCCTTGATGTACTTTCCCTATTAAATTTAATCTAAATAGCCAGAATGTATTTAATTAGACCTTAAACAGGCTCACACCGACACGCCCCACCCCACCCCCAAGCTGGAAGGGGTTGCTTCGCTTACCCGAAACTCAAAGGGGCCCCGCCAACCTGAATAGCCTAGGGCCCGGAGACTTCTTAATCCGGCCCTGCTTACAGCTAAGCAACTCTCTTCGGTGAAGGACTTCATTCCTCAATTCATTTACATGAAACTGTAGAGCATCCAGGACTTCGTCTACTGACTTATCTGTAGAGGGAGAAATCTGCATTGTGTGTTCTAAGACACGGTGTGTCTCAAGGGTTAAACACTTCCTCATCTGGATCATTTGTTTTTCACGTGGAAGCTTAGAAAGATCCACCATAACGGCATAGTCATCCCACCGACGTCTTCTTTCTCTGAACATTTGGAATGTTGCATCTGCCTTCAGTGGAGGTGGCGTTTGGGCTGTTGCCTTCTGTGGAGGTGGAAGAGCTAGTTGATTGGAGTTAGAATTCACCTCTGGGCCAGGTGTATGGTTGCCTGGATGAGAATGGACAATCAGGGTAAGAGTTTGAATGAGAGCAGTAAACCTCGTATTTTCTTCTTCTCTTCTAAGATCATCCTCTTTTAGGCGAATTGCTTCTTGTTCCCTTCTTCTTTCTTCTTCCCGTTGTCCTCCTTGTCTTCTCGCTTCGTCTTCCCTTCTTCTTCTTATTTATTTAATATAAACATTTTTCTAAAGAGTTATAATCTGCTCGCTTAATTTGATGTTATATGAATGATATTGTGAACTACATTACACTTTTGATGACCTCCTTTATTATAAGCGATATAAATTCATTTCGTTTCGTTTAAATGACAGAAGTTCAACTGCAGAACAGTGCATGCTACAACAGCGAATTAGAACTTCAGAAACATCTGCCCTTTGAATATATGTAAACATCATATCGCCTTCATGATTAGAACGTTTATAAGGAACAAAAACTCTACCAAAAATCTCGTAGAGTTTATCGATGATATGAAAAAAGATAGTTTTCCATTATACTAAATACCAAAGTCAGCAGGACATAAGCCTCATCCTATTACTGTGAATATATAATCATCAGTTTGTGTTGTCCCTTTGAACTTGAACCTATACCGGTAGTTCTGGTGTTTTTGTGCTTTTCCATTTAATGTCTTATCTCGGATACATTAGTTATAAATTTCAATTTATACTATATTTTCCACTAACCTTACTTCGTTAAATCTTAATCTATTGGTTTATTATTTATGTAAACTTTCTGTTTTCGCAACCCATAAAAATTACATTTAACTTGTCTAAATAATTTCACGTTCTCCTTCACAAATTTTCAAGTTATTTTTTGTTTTTTTCTTTTATTATTTTTTTTTCTGTACTTGGGTATCCTTAATTTTCTATTCCTTTTCTTTACTATTTGAGCCTAAAGGAACCGAATAGTAAGAGAATAACTCTAATCCAAGACGGATGAAGAGTCCCTAATCTTTGTATTCTTTCTCAATCCTGAAATATTCTCATCTTATTTTCTCATCTTCCTTTTCTTTGCCGTTACTTCTACCGTCCTTTTTGCAAGTGGCATTGCCGCTATTGTTTCCTCCCCGTTCGTTGATGTCGGAGGAAGCAGTAAATCTGAATATGTATTGATACAAATGATGTTGCAATGGAGGCGGTTGAAGTCAGTCCCTTTGTTTGTCACAACCTTAACATTATCTGCCCTCGAACAAGGTAAAACACTTCTTACGATTTGTTTCTTCGATCTTTCGCTTCCAGATCCTCATTATATCTTTATGTACTTTGCTTCCATTTTTCTCTGCTTAAGTAATAAGATTTTTTGCTTTGTTATTTGGTTCAATTAAAAGAAAGATCTTTTTTATTAGCTGAAGCTATTGCAGTGCGGCGAAAATAAAAGACGAATATGAGACTATGAGCAACTCTTCTTGATAATTGGATGAATAAGAGCTTATGGAGTATCGTTCTCTGATTTATTTTAATCGGTATCCCATTTATAGTTGTGGCATTTGCACATCAAGATCACGAGTTAAAAGAGCTATGACTAACATCATATACGTTTCGAGAAAGCCATTGATTCAGAGAGAGAGAGAGAGAGAGAGAGAGAGAGAGAGAGAGAGAGAGAGAGAGAGAGAGAGAGAGAGAGATTTCGTTACCTTACTTTTGATGCTTAGTTCTTACGTAAAGAAAAAATGTTAGCAAGAAAATAGTTCAAGTAATCATCATCTCCTACGCCTATTGACGCAAAGGGCCTCAGTTAGATTTCGCCAGTCGTCTCTATCTTGAGTTTATAAATCAATTTCTCCATTCATCCTCTCCTACTTCGTGCTTCATAGCCCTCAGCCATGTAGGTCTGGTTCTTCCAAGTTTCCTAGTGTTTTGGGAAGCCAAATTAAATGTTTGTTGAACTAATCTCTCTTGAGGAGTGCGAAGAACATGACCAAACCATCTCCAACTACCCCTCACCATGATCTCATCCACATATGGCACTGAAGTAATCTCTCTTATCGTTACATTTCTAATCCTGTTCGGCCATTTAACTCCCAATATCCTTCTGCGGGCTTTGTTTTCCGATTTACAAAATCTGTTGGACATTGTTTCATTGTCAAACCGTGACTTATGTCCATACAGTAACACTGATCTTACTAAACTGATATATGACCTGATTTTTAAATATAACTTCAGGCGATTTGATTTTCCCGGTCAGGAAAAGGATTGGAAGGAAGTCCATTTGACATTTTCAGTAGGAAAATTAGACAAGGACGTCGCAAGTCGACAATTCAAGGTATGTCTCCCTAAATTGTCTGAGTTGCTCTTGTGTAATAAACAGGAGTCAAAGGAGAGACTTGCGACATCCCTTTCTTTACAAAACTACATGGAGTTGTGTTCAACCTACGCGAGTACCCCAGACATGCTCATGGTCATAGCCAAAATGCATATGGCCATCTTGGTGAAGGACCTTTACGCCTTTATGAAGGCTAGGGAACAGTAAAACACGAAACAAGGAAGCCAATATCTTCCAACATCTGGGGTAAAGACCTCTTCCCACACGAGGTCACTAAGGAAGTAATTAAGAACACCACCGTGGAGAACATAGGTCTTCTCCAAAAATGGGGCATTCTTTCAAAGAGAAAATCTTCTATGGTTGTGGGTCCCCAATCTAAAAAGAAGATTGGAAATGCTGGAAATATCCTGGCTGCTCAACAACATCCCACTATTCCAGTGACCACGATGCTACAGGCAGATGGTCAAAAGTCTAAGCCTACTGACTACTCGAAGCATAAAGATGCTTCGGCTAGGAGGAACTTTCCCTCAGGATCACAGGACCTTCGATCCTTCGGTCCAAAGCCTATTCAAGATGAGCCATTGATGGGAAACAGAAATGTCCCTACCATCATTTCCTTACCTTCTCCTACAGTTCAAAACCCTCCTGGAGGAGTATACCTGAGAGCTATAGGGCATACAGGTAGTAAGAAAACTTTAGCTCATCGAGTTCCAGGGAAGGCGGCTTCGTGTTCACGAGAAGGACTCAAGATATCAATGAGCCATTCTGAACTTGTCGCCACTCAACAAGTTCATAAAAAACAGCAGTTCTGAATGTTAATTATATTATGATCATCATCATAATAGTTTGTATTTATGTGGTTATAGTAATATTCCAGTTAATGAAATTCATATACATGTTAAGTTGGATAAATAATGGGGATTGTATTTAGTAATATTGTAACTTTTAGACAATTCGGAGTCACTGAACATGTTGCTTTAGTTAGAAGTGGCATTTGTAGTGACTGTCGGATTGCTCCAAGGATAAGAGACTGTCGGAAAAATCTCCCATCCTTGGGATTTTCTTAGTTGTACTTTTCACCGCCTCAGTTGTCATTTGTTGTGATTATTGTTGGGTAATTTCCATTCGTGATTGACATATCATTCATGTCATAGGATGCAGTGTTATTTTTTGGTGTAAATTATAATTTGCTGGTTCTGCATTTTTTATGAAATTTTATTAGTAAACTTTTCATTAATGTTCGTATTGTCATTGTATTCGGGGACATAATGAGGATACAGGCACGAGATAATGTAATGGTCTGATACAGAAAATCCTTCAAGCAAATTCTTTATGTTGGTGTGGGGAAGCAGTGCAGGACGGTGTTATGACTGACAAGTGTCGATGGCAGTGTATAGACGAATGGCGTATTCAATTAATTACCATGGCTAAGAATGGGCGGTCACAGTGTAAGTTGAGAGGGTATGAATTTGTCGTGTGCTGTTCATTTTGTATTATTGTTATTCTTTGCATTATTACTATGTATTATTGTTAATGTATTATGTATTATCAAATGTGATGTTATTAAATGTATGGTTGTTAAATGTGGTGGAAAATTGTTTGGGATACCTATTTATATTGTCATGCTTTACAGGCTGAATCAGATCAATAAAAGATACAGCAAGGCAGCCCGAGTTGTTATATATCCTGCACTACATTAATTCTTCTGAACATAAGGACCTTGTTCCAATTAAGGGTGTTCGTAGTCTTGTCAGACCTGAAAGGTGTCCTTCGGAACCTTCCAGTCAACCAACCCCCCTTCCTCCTATCTAGAATTCATGTTACAGAGAGTAACATTCATCCTAAGGAAGATATGTGTCGGACTCATAGTTCTAAGTATCTTCAAAGGATTGACGAACTTAATCACTTCAAATTTAAGCCTAGAAATAATTCAGGTATTAATATACCTGATTAAGAGGCTGGAGTGGGCAACACCCGAAGTGTCCGGCCAATGGGCATTCAAGAGATGACCCGGTTCCTGGGACATCACGGATGCAAGATAGGCTTCTAGAAGTCTCGACTTTCTCCAGCTCAGGGGTTTCGATGTTTTGAAAAACCATCGAAGCCCTCAGTCACATCAACTCTCCTCTCCTTTGGAAATATAAAAGGAGCTTGTGAGGTCTGTCAAGAGACAAAGGTATTCAGTCAGAATACCAAAACGCCAACAGGAAAAAGCGCTAAACTTTCCCCAGTTCGCGATAGTGACAGACCTGGTGCTAAGGGCACACCGGAAAGATGCGTTAAGAGCTTGGAGAAAACACGCATCAAACGCTTGAAGAGATAAAAAAAGACTGAGATCGGTCCCTCTTTAATCGCTTCTCTAACAGAAATTAGAGCATGAAAGTCCCAAGACTGCTGGTCCTTTCATGGGTGGGGAAGCCCATCCACACATATCAGGCTCCCTATGACTGATCTGGGACACCGAAGCGATAATAAGACGTCACATTCGAACGTCTCATTCAGTCTTGGTGAAGTTACCCATCCCTCTCTTAAACGGACGGCATCTACCAGCAGTTCATTTACAACTGATCCACGATGTGACAGTGGATACTCTATTTCGATACAAACCGATAGAGTTGGAATGGTCCATGGGCGCAGACATATTCCCTCCCAGATGGGAACAAGTCCCAGAACTGCAATTCGACCTCTTCATCACGAGCGTCTTCAAGAAACTACCTCGCTATATAGCCCCATACGAGGATCCTCTAGTGGGGCTGATAGACTAGATGAGGCTGGTCCTAGCTCTGACCCTAGGTACATTTCCGAAGATTCAGAAATTAACTGCCTTTGTTTTATCACAGAGAACCCAAACCCTTCATTTCATGATTTTCTCGCTCTAGCGGTTAGAAAAAGGTTTGGGATCTCAAAAGGCAATATAGAATTCTTAGAAGAATACAAGGCTAAGTCAACTAGAAGACAATATGAGTCATCCTGGAAAAAGTGGGTTGCGTTTGTCAAAGCATAAGGACCGAAAGAAATTTCAATGAACTTCTGTCTGTCCTTCTTTGTCTACCTTCAAAGCCAAGGTCTGACGGCCAATACAATAAATATGTGCATAATCAGTCTTGACTAGGCCTCTCCTATATGCCTTTCAAGTGGAACTGGCGAATGAAATCATTAATAAGATTCAGAAGGCATGTGCTAGGCTTAAGCCCCGGTACCACCAAAGCCCATCTCTTGGTCTTTGGATAAGGTCTTACATTATGCCTCATCTGTGGAGATTGTTCTCTTAAGGATCTAACCCAAAAGGTTATTTTTCTGTTCGCTATCGCCTCCGGGGCTAGAGTTAGTGAAATAGCGGCCCTATCCAGAGATGAGGGTCACATTCAGTTCACGGAAGTGGGAGAACTGAATCTATCTCCTGATCCATCCTTTCTCGCTAAAAACGAGCTACCCATTAAGAGGTGGGGTCCCTGGAGAATCTGCCCTCTGAAGGAAGATGTCTCTCTATGTCCTGTAGAGTGTCTAAAGGTCTATCTTCGTAGAACTTCAGACTTCAGGGGAGGACAGCTCTTTAAAGGAGAAACTTCTGGATCAAATTCATCCCTAAAACAACTAAGGGCGAAGCTCACCTACTTTATTCGTAGAGCGGATCCGGACAGTACTCCCGCAGGTCATGATCCGAGAAAGATTGCTTAATCACTGAACTTCTTTCAGCATATGGACTTTTAGCGCCTTCGTTCATACACTGGATGGAAATCATCCAGAGTGTTTTACAAACACTATGCAAAACAAGTGCATGAACTGAAACACTTGGTAGTGGCGGCAAGTAGTGTATAAAAACCTGCCCCCTAATTACTGTAGTAAACAGTTTTTGGTTTGGGACCTCACATGTCCTCGCACATGTAACGGATGAGAATCATCCAGAGTGTTCTACATACACTATGCTAGACAAATCCATGATCTGAATCAATATGTGGTGACGCCAGGTAGAATATTTAACCTGCCGTCTAATTCTACGATGAACAGCAAATTGACTGGGACTGTCAATTTAAGGGAGAAGAGGTCACCCTTCTAAGGTGTGACTTCTTTTAATTAAGTGTTACCATGATAACACTGGCTCTGTTCAAAATCCCAGGTGTGGAATTATACAGATAGCACTAGTGCTGGTGTACGAAGTACACAGTGCAGATAGAAGTAACCAGTACAGGAATTATGAAGAGAAATTGTTTTATAATTTTCTTCAGTCTGAGAGTGGCACTCATCATTTCTTCGTTCAAGAAGGAAATATAGTCTCTGTACTTGTTACAGGTATAATCTCATTGTCATACTGCATTCGTTTTACTGAACATCTTTTAGTCATTTATTAGTAATAAATGTCTATTAGAATGTAGTGCGTCCACCTTCGCCAGACAATTGTATGTATACATGCCAGAGTTCTTCAACTTACCAAAGTAAGTATCCCTCATATATTTGTATGCATCAAATAATAGATATGAGACACTGATGTTATTTTAGCAAATATACAACTATGAGACTATTTATATATTCAGTGTGTACTTATGTTTGGTCATACTATGTATGTTAACCTCAAGATCCCTTTTCTACTGTCTAGAATCACTCATCCCTGTAGGAGGCAGGAAGTACTAACAATGGTTATGATTAGTGATGGGGACGAATAACGGTAACGTCCCTTGTCTCATGTGGTCCCCATGACCATACAAAAGGTTGCTATAAGGTTAAGGCACTGATTAAAAATCCACAGATACACTAATGCTCTGGTATGCTTCCATCACGATGACATGGCTTGAGCCTAAAAGACGGACGCGAAAAATCTATTTTTGGGTGAGATGGCCATGTCGTCCTGATGGACCCACCCATCTCTTCTAAAAGAAAAGATCTTCACAGTATCCTTCCCGTGGTACTGTATCTGTAACACCAGGCTCAATGCTACAAGGAATGTCCGCCGCAGTGGGAATGGCACTGTTGTATTCCCAATAGTATTACGTGAGCGGGGAGAGCCTTTGGACGGCTCCCTTTTGCCACATCCTCCTCGAAGCCAAAACGCTGTTTGGGGTGCAGATTGCTATGGAGGCGTGTCAAGAATGCGTCCGCTGATATTATGCAATATCCTTTGGAGAAATTTTAAGGATGTTCGTGCCAGGAGTTAGAATTCTGTATACCTAAAGGTAAAATTCTCTGGGAATATCACTGTAGTACACATATCCCTTAGGAAGCTACTTTAAGGAACTTCCATCAGGATGACATGGCCATCTCACCCAAAAATAGATTTTTCGCTTCGCTCAAAATCTGTTATATATATATATATATATATATATATATATATATATATATATATATATATATATATATATATATATATATATAAAATGTATATACATACATATATATATGTCAATAATAGCCAGTCAATTAGTTTACGAGTCCACAATTTACAAAATATGGTACAAATCTTCTGTGACATCCTCTATACAGCTTCACTTAACTCTGTCGAGACTATGATCAGTAGCTAATATAACAAACATTTCAGTATAAGTAATAAGGATAAAATTAAGCTAAATGAATGTCTGAAATAAGTATTCTGTCACAATAAAAGCCTTTTACTCCGATGTGGGGTTTAATATTGAAGGGTAGGGGTGATAGCAAAATGTGTAGTAAATAAGTAAATCATCATCATCATATCTTATCGCACCAACATTGTATCCACTGCATAGCAGCTTGATTACATTAGTGGAGTCCAAATCTGTAGGGATTGACTCCTGTTCACACCCACAAGTATGTGGTCCATTGGCTGAATGCTATGCTCTAGTGAGCACCCAACAGAGAAGGTGAGACCCCACTTACGAAGATTGGCTCGTCCTTCCAACTCTAGCTCTCGCTCGATTAAGAGTAACTCGATCCTTTCTTACAAAGTTTGACCCATTGGGAAGAGACTAACGTGGGCTCTGGACAAGATTAGAATGTGCTATTTGTGACAGCATAGTGATTTACAGACAGCCTTATTCAGGGTACCTATCACACTCTAGTCATACGACTGTACATTTACTTAAGCTTTCTTTGGGATAATTCGAATAGTTCGAATCTCGGGTAATTTTTTCTTCAGGACAGATTTTCTAGGCTTTCAAGTTGACTTTGTTGACGTTGTTAAAGAATGAGTCAATTTACGTAAGGGATAACCAAATGCAATAAAAAAATAGAAAGAGAAAATTATCTGAATAAAAAAAAATTGAAAGAGAACAAAACAAAACTAATGTCCTGTCATGGAAAAAAGAAATAAAGGGTACTCACTCAGTTGCCATACAATTACAATTATGCAAAAGTTTAAGATATTGTCTAATGTAAAACAAACTAATATATCACAATTTTCTATAGTATGTCAATCATTTTCTTAAACAACCTCACTGTATATAATTTCAGTAAACCACAACTAGATTGATAAAATCCCACATCAGCAGTACACCTGCTCAATTTCACAGACCCCAACTTTTCTGAGCTAGTCTACAAGTTACATATTCATGGAGGTTTAGTATCATTTAACACTCATTACGTAATAGTCATGAACGTAACTAGGTGACACCACCAACGAATTTTTATACTCATTTGTACTATGGCTTTCATGATCCTATATTAGTTCCGAAACAGGAAGGCTTAATTCCAACCCCAAGTACGGATTATCACATCCCAATGAAAAGAACAGTCAACATAAATACAAACTGGTCCTGTCCACAGCAAACTAAAACTTCATCTACCTTTTTTACCCGTTCTATTTTAGACTTTTATCACTTGAAATAGATAAAAAAACAGTAAACAAACAACCTCCATTTTCTCTTGATGGTTTGAAAGATGACGGCTGGTGGGGGTCTTCAGCTTTGATTTTTCTTTCTTTTCTATTGAAGGGGTTTCTTCATGTGTTCGCCTGAGTTCTGGTGTTGTGGTGACGGGATGTTCCCAAAAATGGACACAGTTCACACACCATTATCATTATTAATATTATTACTTGCTAAGCTACAACCCTAGTTGGAGAAGTAGGATGCTATAAGCCCAAGGGCTTCAACAGGGAAAATAGCCTAGTGAGGAAAGGAAATACGGAAAAACTACGAGAAGTTTTAGAATAATAATAGAATTCAAATAAATCTTTCATATGTAAAGTGTAAAACCTTTAAAATAACAAGATAATAAAAACTTCAAAATAACAAGTGGAAGAGAAACAAGATAGAATAGTGTACCCTCAAGCAAGATTGCTTTGGATTTACTAATGATGACTGCTGTATTTGGTACTGTAGCCCCCTATTTTAAACATTTAAAATTCCTCTTTTATGAATACAGGTTTCTTTCTTAGGACATTCTAATTTCTAAAGCTGAGCCATTCAATTTACTTATTGTTTACGTATATTGTACAGCAATCTCCATTCTATGCATACTTGGGGGTAGGGCCCCGAGCTAGCTGAAACTAAGAATAATTCATGCGAAAAAACAAACAGGGCAAATGAGCATCTACAGAACCACAAATGAAAACACAAAAGGACTTGAAATAAGTAGTTCCTACAATAGCCATTTTTTTTAAAGTCACTACAATACTGGTGGAAAAGCAATCAAAAGTATAGAGGGGGATGATACTGAATGAAGTGATTGATTATTGTATGAAATGAGAAAAAAAGATGAAAACAATAACATTTAGGGACACTCCTTCGAGGATTAAAGCATTTTTGCAATCGATAAAGAAAGTGGTTATCTCTGGAGCCAAAGAATATATTGGCATTGGAATTTTCCAAAATGTATTATTTCGTGTGTCTATTACTTTGTTGGCAAACTTATTAGCTATGTTCTGAGGGTCAAGTGCAGCAAGACGTTCCTGAACAACATGACAGATCATAAGATGGTTGAGCCATTTATAAGTCATGGTGTAACACAGCCTAGTTTTCATGCGCCTAATTGCATTGAATAACCATTCAGCCTTATATGATCTCACTGGAGAGAACAAGCGAAGTCTTAGCAAGCGTTCAACCTGTGGGAATATCCTTCGAACTTAGGGCACCATATTTGTAAATGTCTTTCGGTAGTCCTCAACAGATGAGCCATTGAACTGGTTTTGAAAGAAATCAATTTCTTGCCATCTAAATATTTCCTGGCTGAATCCTCTTTGAATTGCCCAGTTAAAGCCGTTCTTTTGTTAAGATCGCCCCTCCTTTTACAGCACATAGGCTCCGGCCAGTTAAGATTTTAGGAGCACTTCACTTAATCCACAGTACCATATGATATTAGAGGAAGGGAAATACTCAATTCAAATACCCTCAGGCACCAGATTTTCTGGTGCATCTTGACAGTCGGAACCATTCTTAAAGTTAGAAAAATATAATCTTAAAAACATCTAATTAATAGTCAAGTATC
Source organism: Palaemon carinicauda (assembly GCF_036898095.1). Lineage (NCBI taxonomy): Eukaryota > Metazoa > Arthropoda > Malacostraca > Decapoda > Palaemonidae > Palaemon > Palaemon carinicauda. The sequence goes on along the minus strand of NC_090740.1, from coordinate 65,412,626 downwards.
CGGTGCCACTTTACTCGCGGGGATACGATTCTGACAAAATTTTCAAGGCTTCGGCAAAGCTTTCTGAGTCATATATAGTTACATTAAGATTGAGAACTTCTGATAAAGATTCGAATGCGGACTTGATATTTTAATGTTTTGAAGCTAATGCGGTTGCCATCATATCTAACACTCCATTCATTTACTTTCTGTAATATAGGAACAAATTAGACTCAGCACTCGAATCAGAAATGTCATAAAGTCTTTTGGACAGTTTCGAATTTTCATTTTTTTAGTGCACTCATTAATTCATATTCTTCATCGACAGCAACAGATCTTGCAAAATTCAATGTACCAGTACTAGAGAGAGAGAGAGAGAGAGAGAGAGAGAGAGAGAGAGAGAGAGAGAGAGAGAGAGAGAGAGAGAGAGAGAGAGAGAGAGAGCTGTAATATGAAACATTGAACAGGTTTTATACAAGATCGTTGTGGCAGATACAGCCATAATCTTCAGTTCTACGAATAATAATAATAATAATAATAATAATAATAATAATAATAATAATAATAATAATAATAATAATAATGAATGAGATTTTTGTTCCTTTACTTTAGCTTGATTTAGTATCTTCTAATGAATAAAGGATATCCCACGTTTGGTGTTATGGTTTTGCTAAATGGATACGCCCTAGAGAGAATTGTTACTGTAATGTGCAGTCTTGTAGAATGAGGTTCACCATCCACTGATGGAAATGGAAAATTTGGACCCCCAAGTGAATGAATTAACTTGGCCTTTAGAGTTGGTGGCAAAATTCGGTGCACTTTTGCTACTTTATAACAGTCGGTATGAATATTCTGGATCAGGAACATACTTTTTTTATCAAAAGCTGCATGTAAGGAAATTATTCAACTCATAGTAATTCTGATAGATGTGAAAAAAGGTTAGATATTCCAGCTAGTAACTTGTAAATTATTAGTGTATCATCTGTAGACGGTTTTACAAATTACAGATATTCCATTTACCTGAAGTTAAAGACCACTCAAGCGAAAGCTTGGTTCACTTAGTATTTGAATATCTTACCACTGAGCTTGTAAATTGCCATTGAAATTTAGAAAAACTGGCGGACAGCAAGAAAAAAAAAAGGATAAATAATCTTAAGAAAAAACAATTTACAAGATTCACTCCATGCGCTGGTCCTTCTTGAAACTTAGTGGGCCTTTCATCTACGAAATGCTCCTTTGGTGTAGCGAACTGTCTTGGTAATATCGCCGAAATATTTACATTTGTATTCTCCATCAAGATAGGGACAGTTCTAAAATCATTTATACAACGTCAGCCAAAAATGCCGGTTTGACAGAAACTAATTAGAAGACAAATGCAGAATGTTGAATGTAAAGACACTTGGCGACTTATATAACTTTGTTAATTTTAAATTTATTCTTAAAACTTCATTGACAATAGGAAGTAGGAAGTAGGTTCAAATACAAAGACACTACATGAATTGATGCGGTCCTCCATTGCCTATTTGTATAATTATCGCAAAATGTAATTTGGGAACTTCTACTGTTTGTTCAAACTGTCTCTTTGAAGGTCCACATTGATTTACATTGAGGTGTCTGTCATCTGACTGGATGCAAACTAAATAAAAAATGAGTGTAATTAAACAAAGATGCTTGGAATTATTTTTGTTTAAAAAATACACTCCTTTTATAAAACAAAATCAGATGAAGGAATCAAAGCTTTGCTGGGTATTCATTCATTCTCATTGCCTGAATGCCTTCGTCCAGGTACGTAAAGTTAGAATCAAAAGAACGCCGACACTCAGTAGAAATCTTCTGTCAGATGTCTCTAGTGTTCCCATGACAAAACAGACAAGGTGTTGCTCTTCTTACTACTTCTACGAAATGGGCGGAGTCTTCTCCAACCTTAGCGAACCAAAGACGAGAAAGGACTGTCTTTGTTAGCAAAAGCATACTAAGTTACAAATCGAGTTGCCATATCTAAATTCTTTATTATCATTTGACGTTTCAATTATCCACTGAAAATACAAAACACACGCACATTATATATATATATATATATATATATATATATATATATATATATATATATATATATATATATATATATATACAATTACTATTTCTTCGTAGGAGGGGCCAAGTGGAGACTGCAGGGGAGGGTCGGGGAAGGGGGGAAGTCACCTCTTCACAATCCCTTGCCCCATCCAGTCCGACACTGAGGATATAAGGAAGTAATTTCTGTTTTAAGGGGTTTGGAGAGAAGTTAAATGAGTATTCTTGATACAGCCTGTAAGATAGTGTATCATTGCCTAAATATTATCTGATAACCGTTAGTGTTCTAACAAATATTTTTAACCGTATTCATTATTGGTTGATTTGTAAAAGATAGCAGCAGTAGAATAAAGTAGTTGTTGTTGTTGGAAGTTTGATAAGTAACGAAATTTAAGTATCACCATTGCAT
>NC_090740.1:65397665-65405165 GCF_036898095.1 Palaemon carinicauda | reverse complement strand
ATGTTCTTGACATAGCCCAAGACATAGGTTATCAGGAAATGTGAGTTAAAAAGGTTATCAGGAAATGTGAGTTAAAAGGGTTACCAGAAAATGTGAGTTAAAGGGGTTAAAAAGTTAGCAGAAAATATCCTGGGGAGGTCCTAGCACCCGGCCTAAAAGGATTACTTAATATTCTAAACACCATGCACACTGAGTCAATTGAAAATTGGTTTCAGATACTCATATCAAGATTATGAACATGGAGTTTAATAAGCGTCAGGTTTTTCTCCATCAATTGAGGATAAAAGTCAGATTCCGAAGTACAAACATGTGGACAATTTTCAAAGTACTACCAACCTGCAGTGCTTAAAATAACTTCTTTAGAAATAACAGGTCTTCAAAAATTTGAAAAAAAAAAAAACTCTCAAAATTTCATTCTTTTAACGATATTAAGATGGGAGACTGCCTGTTTCTAATTTTCTTTAAATATTCGTTTCATCCTATAGTCAACATGAAATAACTTCACGTTGCTTCTGGTCCCCCTCTGGACATATACTTTATATCAGAGAAATCAGTAGGCTAATATCTCCCAATATCAAACCAAAGAAAGGTAAATCCCAGAGAAACCAATATTTTTCAAATTACTATTGATAGAAAGGCGATCAGAAATGACCAGGGTAATCTATCTAGGTGCCGTGTCCTTGACGTGGGCTGTCAATTGCCTCCACCTGGTTCTGTCTCTAGCTCTCTGTATAAATTGTCCAGCTGCAACATTCTCATTTACATCTTCCAGGAAGCTGTCCAAAAACCAGGGTAATGAAACTAGAAAAATAACCACATGTACCGTAAAAAAGAAACGATACACTAAAAACGGAAAATGCTAAGCTAAAAAGGGAGAAAAACATTGCTTATAACCTTGAAATTAAGGTTTTTTAAGTGCACCCACCCCTTGCCCCATTGGTACCATATTCTAGATAGCTTTTGTGTATTTGTTTACGAACTCTGGCCCAAAATTAGTTCTTATTCAAATATAGGTTTTCTTTATTGAAATCCTTGGTGGCTTGTTCCTTAAAAATAGCGTGACTTTATTCTCTTTTTTTTTTTTTTTTCCTGTTGTTTCACAAACCGCACTATAAAGACGCAGCGCAACAGATTTATCGGTAACTAGATAATATCAGCTTAGTTAGAAATGAAGTTTGTAATTTTAACACTGAAATGAATAACGCGGAGTCAAGCTGCCAACTAATCATAAAGAGTTCATCTGTAACATGACTGGTATGGAATGAACATCTTGGACCCCCAATCTTCTTTGACTCTCACTATTCTCTCCCTCTCTCACCCCTTCTCGCTCTCACCCCTTCTCACTCTCACCCCTTCTCGCTCTCAACCCTTCTCGCTCTCACCACCTTCAGACTCTCTCTCTCTCTCTCTCTCTCTCTCTCTCCCCTCTCTCTCTCTCTCTCTCTCTCTCTCTCTCTCTCTCTCTCTCCATAATAAATAATGAAACTCAATTTTCAAAATAAATATCATCTTGTAAAACATTACAAGCTCCAATCTCTAGAGACATGATGTGTGTGAAGTGAATCTTTATCTTACAAAGAGTTGGAATTGTTGAAAGACAAACAGGCAAGAATGGAAGTAAAATGTGGTTTCTGGAAGGGTTACAAGATTTTCGGGTAGATTTGGAATAAATGGATAAATTCCAGGAATTTAGAAGGGAAGAAGAACTAATTACGTTTAATAAATCCAAAGAAAATATCTTGCAATTCTATTGGATGTCAAGGTAGGACAAGAGACACACGATGGTGAGACATGTGGTTTAATGCGTCCTCAGATACAGACTGACTCGGTTGCTCTCTGCAACCGGCCACCGTGCCACTCACTTGGCGCCTGGCCGCCATGGGAAAACATATCTTATTGCAGGTACTCCATCATCCCCCCCCCCCCCCCCCCGAGATTAATACATGGGTATACATGGAGAGGCAATGATGAAAAATAATGCATGGATATACATGGATTAAATTGGGTGCTTGTGCAAGAATAGGAAGACAGGTACATAGCTGTCAGGAATGCAAAACACAATGTGCGGGTAATACATGTTCATAGAATAATATGAAAAGCAAAGGCAATAAAAGAAAAAAATATATGCAGGTGCCGCTGTAATGTACGACGATCACATGTAGTCATCCATCCACGCAGGCCTTCTAGTGCGCCGTGATGGGCGTGGCTTCTGTGCTGCATGTGGGCTGGGCGTGGGGTGACTGCCTGGTAGCTGCTCGGCGCGTGGGCGTGGCTGGATCCGTAGGTACGCCATCTCGGAGCTGCCTGCCCGCTGCCATCTGGGCGGGGTGACTTGTTTATTCCGCGGAGGGGGGTGTTGAGGTACTGCAGGATAGCCATAGAGGACTTGTCCGTGTCAAGGGTGCCGCTGCTGCCCGTGTTCGCCATTATTATCCGCTTCCCGATCTTGACTGCGGCCTCTGCCCTGCCATTGGACTGCGAGTACTGGGCGGATGATAGACGCACAGACACGCCCCATAACTTGAAAAATTCCCCCATTTCCTCACTTGCCAGATTGGTGCCACCGTCCGTGGAACTTTGCTCCGGGGCCCCCCATCTGGCGAAGTAGCGACGTAGCTGAGTCTTGATGTGGGAGGAGGAGGTTCCGTGGGGGAAGTGGGCCAGCTCCAGCCACCCTGTGAGCCTGTCTGCGTAGGCCATGTACGAGTGTCCGTCGTGCTGGAACATATCTGCAACCGTCATCTGGAAGGGATACTCTGGGGGAGGCGTGATAATGAGTTCCTCCGCGGCCTGAGATGGTGCGTGTACATCGCATTCTTCACACGAGGATCGGTGATACTGCAGGTCCCCCTCGAGTCCAGGCCAGTACACCGTCTGGCGCGCTCGTCGTTGCATCGATTCCAGGCCTTGGTGCCCCGCGTGTAGGTTGGCAGCCACCTGCTGACAGAGAGGCTCCGGGATAACTAGGCGAACGTTGCCCTGTTCGAACGTATATGTCACCAAGTCTTGGATAACGGCCAGCCTCTCCCTGACACTGTAAAAGGGCCGAAGGCACGCAATTTCCTGGGACTTCCTATCGGCCCAGTCCCCGGCCAGGACCCTGGCCATGAGCAGCTGGTACACGGGGTCGATGACAGCGGCGTGCCTAACTCTCGCCTCGTCCACGACACAGCTGTCGTGCTCCACTGCTGCCACGACGGCGGCCGCCATGGTGTCGGTGAGGTCTTCGTCGAGGTCCATGTCGTAGGCGCTGGGATCGGCTTTTAAGGCGGGGTATCGGGACAGGAAGTCCGCCGCGCTGTTACGCTTCCCTGGCAGGTACTTGACCCTGAATCCGTTCTGCAGAGTTCTCTCCTTCAGCCTGAAAAGGCGGGGGTTCGAGATTTCCGTAAGGGCACGATCCCCTAGTAACTTGGTTAACGGGCGGTGGTCCGTCACAACGGTGAGGTTGGGGCACCCCAGCAAGAACAGCCTCGCCTTCTGGAGACAACAGGCTACTGCAAGGGCCTCCCTCTCCACGGCAGCGTAGCCAGCTTCAGCGGCGGTGAGATGGCGGCTGCCGCATAGTGCCAGGCGCCACCCACCCGTGCAGCAAAAGGGCGTATTGGCGGAGCTGCATGAGCAGTACTGTTGCAGGATTACAAACCCTATGCCTTCTTTACTCCAGTCGGTGATCGCTGCTGTGGGGCGGCTCCTGTCGTAGTAGGCCAGTCCGTCCTTCGCTAGTTGGCATATCATGTCTTGGGCATGATGAAATTTGGTGCGGAGTGCCTCGTCCCAGTACACTGCCTTCCCAGTTGGTTTTTTGAGGAGCTCCCTGAACGGGTTCATGATAGGGGCTGTTGCTAGGAATGGCGCCAGCTGGTTGACAAATCCGTACCAAGCCCTTATGTCGGTGATAGAGGGCTGACGTGGCATCGGGAAGTTCTTGATGGCCGCCAAACGTTCCTCTGTTGGCTTGTAGGCCTCCCAGCCCAGGTTGAAGCCCACGAAGTCTACTTCCCTTCTGGCGAATTGGAATTTCTCCGGCTTAAGCGTGATACCCTTGGCTGCGCATGTTTCGAGAAAGTCGTAGGCATGCCAGAAGGCCCCTTCGATGTTGTCGTCGTAGAGTAAGGTGTCGTCCACGCACTTGTATTTCCTCTGGATGTCCTGGATGGCGTCGTCAAATCGTCTGGTATACGCATCGCCGGCAGAGCAGTGCCCCATGGGTGTACGACGGTAACGAAACCTTCCCCAGGGGATAATGAATGTGGTTAGATCGCGACTTTCTTCGTCTAACTCCACCTGGTGGTATCCCCAGTACGCGTCCGCCACAGTCTTGAACGTGTGCTTAGGAACCCCGGACACCATGTCGAATGGGGCGGGGGTGTGATGTGTCTCCCGTAGGCAAGATGCGTTGAGGCGCTGATAGTCGACTGTACGGTGTGGCTGTCCTGATTTCTTGGCAACGACCACCATACGGGCGCACCATTCGGTTGGCTGCCCAGCGGGTACCGGTTCTATAATGCCACGGGCGACATCTTCTTCGAGCTGGGCCTTCACTTCCTCTTCCCAGTGTTTCGGTACTGATGCTGGGGTATGGCATGCGTAAGGCGTAGTTCCTGGGAGCAGGTGGATACGGTGCGGTTTCCCCTGCATCACTGGCAGTGGCTTCCTGGCTGTGTTGAATGTTGTCGTAGCGAAATGTTGCAGGAGCCAGGTTTCCAACCTGGCCGCATGTTCCTCCTGGGGCGGCATGGGCACCTCGGCAGGTCGGGGTGGTACCTGGGCGGCCCGCCTGGCTGTGCCATCGAACAGGCTCACGTGTGCCACCGCGGGGGAGGGATGGGGGAACTCCTTGGGTATCAGCGTTAAATCCTTGCAAGCGTCCAACGACAGGAAGAGGTGCTTTGCCGACTGCACGAAGTACACGTCCTGCTCCCTGGTGCGACCTTGCAGGGTGACGTGGCACACAGCAGATCCAAGGCACTTCAGGGGAAGGTTTGCCACATCCCGCAAGCCAGCCCGGGGTGTAAGAGCTGCTGGGCGGACTTGGAGGTGCGATAGCAAAGAGGGCCCAGCCACACATACCTGTGCCCCAGTGTCCGCCACGGCGGTGACTGGCACTCGTACTCCTGTATCGTTGTGAACGACTGTCACCTCCACTACTGGGTGGCGGGCGAGGTTGGCGCCTGCAACAAGCACAGCGCTAGACGTAGCACTAGACACATCTGTCGGGGATCCTGCCGATTTTGCCGATTTTGCCTGTGACTTCCTGCAGCATCTGTAATAGTGGCCCTGCTTGTGGCACCCGTTGCATAAGACGGATTTAGCGGGGCATGAAGCTCTACCAGAGGCATGGCGCCCACCGCAGTTCCCGCAGAGAGGGGGTGGGGGACCCCTGCCTGTGCCAGCGACGGTTGCACTCGGATGATCTGCCTCGGGTGTTTCGCTGCCAGCTGCACAAGCAGATTCCCTCCAGTTGCATTGGCGTGCAGCGGCGTCGACGCGGGCCGCCTCGTAGGCACAGCACTTGGCCCTAAGGGCACTAACACTATTGATGTCATTGCTACATTGGTATACATGGCGACACATAGCCTCATCGCTTAGGCCCACCATTAACTTGGGTAATAACATGTATTCAGCCAGATTACACTGACACTGAGGGCACTGGAAATTGCAATCGGTGGCCTTCTGAGAACACTTTAAAAAGTAATCACTGACACTTTCTCCTGGGCCTTGTACCGCGTTAAAAAACTCCGACCATAACACAGCACGGTTTGTAGAACGCAACACAATATCGCGAATAAAGTCCATGGCTTCCGTAGCGGTGAGGTTGCTCCATTCCTGTGATGTGAATCTGGCGTCCAGCGCCCGTTGCAGAGGGGATGTGCAGTATAGCCTGATGTGGTGGACGACCTCGTGGGGCGGTAGTCTGCACAGTTCGATCCAGCATTCCATCGACCTCCTCCAGGACCTGAATGCGGCGGGCTTCAGCTCAATTTCGCACTTCTCCGGGGCTGCAGACGCGGGGACACGAGGTGCAGGGGTAGCATGTGTCGTAAGCCGGTCACGGAGAGCGTTGATCATATGTTGCTGTGCCGCCATGGCTTGCCTGGCTTCTTGCAGGGCAGGGACAAGCCCACGGGGGACGACGGGGCGTGCGGCCCTTGGGGTGGACTGCATTGAGCGGCGCTGGAAGGGCATGGTGAGGGTCACGTTGGTCCTTGATGGTCACTGCGCCATATTGGATGTCAAGGTAGGACAAGAGACACACGATGGTGAGACATGTGGTTTAATGCGTCCTCAGATACAGACTGACTCGGTTGCTCTCTGCAACCGGCACCGTGCCACTCACTTGGCGCCTGCCCGCCATGGGAAAACATATCTTATTGCAGGTACTCCATCAAATTCCAATTTATAAAAGGACTCAGTGCGCGGGCGAATACTCACCTCGACAGAACTCTCTCATAATTTACGTTTTGGTCCAATTATTATTATTATTATTATTATTAGTAGTAGTAGTAGTAGTAGTAGTAGTAGTATCATTATTTTCATTATTATTATTTCCGCCAAGGAGGTCATGTTTTCACCTCTGTCTATTTGTTTGTCACCAATCTAACTGAAAGAGTTACGGGCGAATTTTGATCAACGTACTACAAATATATTAGAAACGATATATTCAGGCAGAATCTCTCTCTCTCTCTCTCTCTCTCTCTCTCTCTGAATGTCATTTAGGCCGGTATAATTCATGTATGGTATTTTTGTTATTATTATTTTACATGGAACTATATCTGAAAGTACTTTTTCTTCCGTCGGTGACTTGAACAGGACTAATGTCGAAATAATCTAATGTAGCTGTTTGCGGAAGGAATTGTTTAGTTGCGATACTCCAGTAATTTCTACATGATTTTGCGGATGCATGATATCTATATCTATATCTATATATATATATATATATATATATATATATATATATATATATATATATATATATATATATATATATATATATATATATATATGTGTGTGTGTGTGTGTGTGTGTGTGAGTGTTCAGTATTTGCAGTGCATGTTCGAAACGCCAAATGATAAAACGGAATGAAATATGGCAACTCGATTTGTAAAATTTTAATGGTTTCACTAGCAAAAACACCCCTTTGGTGTCTTTAATTCGCTAAGGTTGGAGAGAGCTCCACCCATTTCATAGTAGTAGTAAGAAGAGCAACATCTTTTCAGTTTTGTCATGGGAACACCAGAGATATCTGACGAAAGATTTCCTCCGAGTGTCGGCGTTCTTTTGATTCTAACTGTACATAGTGGTCCTTTTTTTTATCTTTCTTGTCACGGTATAATATAGGATTTTTGTCTCTTGTTTCTATCTCTTGAATATGGTTTTGTATAATTCTTCTTACCGGACTGATTTGTGCCTTAAAATCTTTTTACCAAGTTATACCATAATAGACTTTTGTCTTTTCACTGGTGACGTTTCTTATCAAACTTTATATATGAAATCTCT
>NC_090740.1:65382665-65392665 GCF_036898095.1 Palaemon carinicauda | reverse complement strand
GTATATACATGAGTTTGTGCATGCTTATGTATGTATCTTATGTGTGTGTATGTGTTTATGTGTGTTTGTGTGTGTGTTTGTGTGTGTATTCCTACACATTAGATGATTGAGTACCTATGTGCAAGCGTATAGATAATCGATGCAAAAGGAAATAAAAAGGAGAAATGGGAATTAAAGAGGAGGAATTCAAGAACAAGAAATTAAACTGGTAAGAAATAATTGTTAACCTAAAGCTTGATGGGCAATCTGACATTATGATAAGATATGTATAGAAAAGGCTGTAGCCTTAATAGAATACCATCTAGTGCTGATGTAGCGAAGATTCTGAAATTTAGCACAATGAGATGGATATACAAGTCGATCTGAATAATTCAGGTGTGAAGTCACTATAAATCAAAATATTTCATTGGAAATAACTACTAAGGATGCCCTTTTAAAATAAACAGATTACAGATAAGTATCTTTAATTTGAAATAAAAAAAAAACTGCAGATGAGAATCCTTCATTTGACATAAAGGGATTAGAAAGGAAATTTTTATTTTGAAATAAACGGGTTGCCGATGAGAATCCTTAATTTGAAATAAAGCGATGACCTCTAAGAATCCGTAATATGACAGAAACTAGGACAAAGTGTTAGGCATACCTTGATGAGTAAGAGGTTGAAAATAAATGTTGAGTAATTTCATTTGCATGAGGGAAAAGGTAATAGAGTAGAATACAGTAGTCGGTATACTTAAAAAGGTACTTGTTGCGATCTTGAATTTGTTGTACGGCAAATATCAAGGAAAGAAGTGTGGAATATAACCCAAATCAAAAGAGGTATTGATTGAGAGCCTGTTATGACACTTGTACATAAAGTGTGAAGATAAAGGGGAAGGATGTAAGTGTATATGATCAACAAAAAGCTTGTAATAGTGATATAGAAATTGGCGAGACTGTAAAATGTTATGGTAAACAACCTAAAGAAAGCGATTACATTTTTTTTTTAAAGAAATCAAAGTTTGTATGGTAATGCACAAGTTAGTGGTTAATTCGGGATGATAGGTATTACCAAGATTTAAAGTATTTCTTCTCTATTGCTTTTTTTTATTATTGTTTTTTTTTTCATGAAAACTTCAGAAAAGTCAGATAAGTGTTTATAGGTGTAGAGTTGTTGGGTAAGAAAAAAAATAATAGAATGTAGAGTAGTTCATTGTTGCATCGAATAAAGTTTTAGTTGAATTTACACAAACCTTTTAAGCAGAAACGTGACTGGTAACGTCAGCTGAAGAACCAAAGATGAAGTAGAAATGAACGTTGTTTTTACAAGGTGGATGAAAAGAAGTGATTGATTTGTAAAAGTATTAGGGACTAAACATAATGGGGATTTTAGGACGAGAGAAGATGCAAATCTATGAGAAAGCATTTGATTCTGTCAAAACTTCAGCAGTAATGAAAGTCCTTCAAAAGCAAGTAATACAGGAATCTTATCTTAGAACCCTTGAAGATATCTATACGGATATTACAGTTGCCTTAAAACTACATAAAGATAGTGAAAAAATTCCGATTGAGAAAGGAGTTAGTCAGAGAGACCCCATCACTCCTAAATATTTCACAGCATGCCTAGAAGAAGTTTTTAAGAATTTAGAATGGAAAATATATAGGAATTAACATTAAAATGGAATACATTAACAACTTAAGATTTGCAGATGACATAGTTCGATTTAGTGAATTATGGGGGAAACTGCAAATTATGATAGAAGATTTAAATATAGAAAACAGAAATGTAGACAGACAAAAATTAAGGGTTATGGATGAATCTCTAGGGATTGTTAATGGATAAACATGCTTAGAACAAACAGTAAGTATTACCCCAGGGCATGAAACCGAAATTAAAAAAAGGACAAGCATAGGATGGATAGCTTTTTGAAAACAAGATAAGATTATGAAAAGTAAAAGCCACTTTCTCTATAAAGAAAAATATTCAATCATGGTCCTACAAGTATTAACTTATGTATCAGAAACTTGGAGCCTTAGACCATAAAAAAGTTACAACTTGAAAAATCTTTTGAAAGAATGGTTATGGGATTAACCTCACAAGCCAACCATTGAGATACTACCGCTATAAAGTTATTGGATCCTTTGACTGGCCAGACATTATTATTATTAATATTATTACTTGCTACGCTACAACCCTAGTTGGAAAAATAGGATGCTATAAGCCCAGGGGCCCCAACAGGGAAATAGCCCAGTGTGGAAAGGAAACAAGGAAAAATGAAATATTTTAAGAACAGTACTACATTGCATCCCTCTCTCTGGTTACATCTCAATTTTTCTTTGCCCTCACATACAGCAAATAGACTGGCCTATTCTTTACATTTCTTTTCTATCCTCAACCACCTGACAACACTGTGATTACCAAACAATTCTTCTTTACTCAAAGGGTTATCTACTACAATGTAATTGTTCAGTGGCTACTTTCCTCTTGGTAAGGGTTGAAGAGACTCTTTAGCTATGGCAAGCAGCTCTTCTAGCAGAAGGCCACTCCAAAATCAAACCATTGTTCTTTAGTCTTGGGTATTGCCATGGCCTCTGTACGATGGTTTTCCACCGTCTTCGGTTAGAGTTCTCTTGCTTGAGGGTACACTCAGGCTCGATATTCTATCTTGTTTCTCTTCCTCTTGTTTTTATAGTTTATATATGGAATATCCAATTTAATGTTGCTGTTGTTAAAATTTTTTATTTTGATTGCTCATTAATTTTCTTGTAGTATATTTTCTTGTTTCCTTTCACCACAGTAGAGGATATTATAGCAACATGTAAGAAAAAGATATGGACAAGGGCAGGACATATAATGAGAATGACAGATAATAGGTGCACATAAAAGAATAATAGAATGGGTCCCTACAGATTGCAAAAGAAGCCTTTGAAGGAAGAGAAGACGACGATTAACCAACTAGGAATCTCGTATAGACAGTTTAAACAGACGAGAGTGGAAGGACATGTTTGAGGCCATTGTCCTTGACGGACTACCAATGGCTCATTATATATATATATATATATATATATATATATATATATATATATATATATATATATATATATATACATATATATATATATATATATATATATATATGTACATATATATATATATATATATATATATATATATATATATATATATATATATATATATATATATATATATATACATACATATGTTTATACATATATATATATATACATATATATATATATATATATATATATATATATATATATGTATATATATATATATATATATATATATATATATATATATATATGCATATATATACTGTATATATATATATATATATATATATATATATATATATATAATATATATATATATATATATATATATATATATATATATATGTATATATATATATATATATATATATATATATATATATATATATATATATATATATATATATATATATATATATTATATATATACATATGCGTGTGTGCGTGCGTACTGTGTTTATGCCACTGTAACATACAATAAATGAAGATTGAGCTGGAGATTACAAGTATGATATGTCGAATCCTCAATAAAGAATTACTAAATAAAACAATGACTTGACATTTATGTAATACCCATTCATTTTTTATTGCACCTCCTGACGATACGCTTTGTATTAGGTGCCAGGGAGAGTGAAAAGAACTGAAATGAAACTGCAATAGAATAAAGAAAATACAATAAAAATAACATTACATAAATGGATTGGAAGATTTCACAACTGTAACCTTTATATACTGATCTTCTGATAGTAATTTATGATACCAATTGAATTTGATCTCTTAAATGGTAGATTCGTTTTTTAAGTTCAAGAGTCATTTTCCTTATGAGAGAGAGAGAGAGAGAGAGAGAGAGAGATAGAGAGAGAGAGAGAGAGAGAGAGAGAGAGAGAGAGAGAGAGAGAGATCATTCAAGTATAGTGGTGTCTTAGGAAAAACAGCAGTAAATAGTGCAATGGTACAATTTCCAAATAAAAACAGCGGACGCACCAAGAACCACAACATTTACTCCTACGATGGCTGATATATTATGAGACACAAAGAAAATAAACTAAAATTATCTTGTTGTGAAGACAATCAGCCAAGTGACGCGGAAGGGAGTGAATGGCTGGGTTGTGGCGGGATCTCTCATATGATAAGCTTCTTTCTGCTCGTGATTCGTGTGTTGGAATCAATGCTCATCTCATTCTCCTTCTTCTTCTTCCCTTTCTATTCAAATGTTATCTCTGTGATATTTTTTTCAATTCTTTCGTTGCTCTTTATAGAGCTTAAATATACCCGAGAATAAAGATTTTCTAATTCATAATTATTATGGTCAGGTTATGATTTGGTCGGCCATTTAGTGTGTATGTGTGTGTGTGTTGGTGTTTGTTTAGGAAATCATTGCCTCTCAAGCGGCACTATAAGAGTTGCTAAAGCGTCATTACAGCAACCTTTTGCCCCGGCTGCACCAACTTTTTAGCCTTCTGCGTTCCTCTGTAATTCCCGCTTCCGCTCTTCAATTTGCAGACCGATCTTTTCGGTTTTTACTTCATTGTGCAGTAGTGCTTTAGCGCTGAATGGTCTCTCTGCCCCCAGCACTAGATCTTCCATATTGTAATTCATTTCGACTAGCATATAATTCCCATTCACTCTCTATATGAAAAACAATTAAATAATTTTATGGATAAATCAAAGCTTTAGATTTATGTTTCGAAAATAAAAGCCAAATGGTGTATAGACAGAATAAAAATAAACTGCTAAAGCTTGCAAAAATTCCCCAGGAGAAAAACAAACAAAGCCAAAGGTACGTATTTGTTAAAGGCAAGACTTTATCCCTAATCTAATGATAAAGATGATTGTGGGAGGTCCAAACCCGACCCATCTTCCGCACGCGCCGCTGAACCACATGTTACCGTAACTCCCAACTTCAACCCATATTCGCTCTGCTTCTACTCTCATAACCATCCCTCCCACGACCTGACGCAGCCACCCCTCCACCCCACGACCACCACCACAGCCCTTGTGGGCGTTCGAGTGGCAATGGAGGGACAGGGAGAGAGATTCAGTCGGCACGCGGATTGTGGTAGTGGTTGACAATGAAAAGGAGAGAGGCGGCGGCGGTACTCATCGCTCTTTTGTTTCTGTGTCGTTCGGGTCGCATGGAAGAGGACACGAAATCTTTGCTTAAAACCATCATTACTGGACAGGAAAAGATCTTTCAGATGATAGACGGTGAGTTATGGAAAGTGATGTTGAAATACCTCTCATTATCAGAACACTGAATTGAACAATATCCGTACTCATTTAGCATTGGAGGACAATGATCTGTAACGTAAATGTGTTTTTTTTTATTGGCAAAATATTTTTTTTTCTGTACAGTATTTCAATATGTACCACAAATAGGAATAATTAACTCATGAACATTGATGATAGTGGGAATCTTCTTGTTAATAACAAATTTTTGTTTACATGCGGTATGTTTTTAGAATTTACTATTTTAGAGATGAAGTTTGTTTTGAAAACCTTGCATTATGAATAGCTTACATATGTTTGTCATGCATTCATGTATATATATATATATATATATATATATATATATATATATATATATATATATATATATATATATATATATATATATATATATATATATATATATATATATATATATATATATATATATATATATATATATATATATATATATATATATTAAATGTGTGTGTCTGTCTGTAAAAAAAAAAAAAAAAAAACATATAAAAGACATGGGAAAGAATCGGTTTCATGAACGGTGTTTTATTTACTTTGGCATGACTGCGTGAAATTAAACCGTCTCACGGTTGTCTTCAGGAATGCATCGGAAAAAGGAACAAAACAGTTTCCTCCTTGGTTCATGCAATATTATGCACATAACACATGGGTTTCTTATGTTTATTAAGGAAATATGGTATAGTTACGTAGTTTATGTATATGTGTCGTTGTTTTTATAGATGATGGCATGAACGCCCGTAAACATGTGCTTACGTTTGTATAAATTATATGAAGCAATTGCCATGGAAGTCGTAGCATCAATATATTATAACACAAGTGTTTCGCTCTTTGAACTGACAGATATGTCCATGATGAAATGGGTACTCACTGGTCAGGAGAAGATCATAGACAAAATGACAGGTAAGATGATTTAAAGGTAATTATGGGCATTAAGATTTAAATGTGTAGCCTTATTTGCGCTCGAACGCTAAATCTCTTCTCTCCTATATCTCATTCGCTTGTAAAGAATATATATTAGGCACGATTGGCATTGCTTCTTATAAGCTATGGCTTGAAGACGAGAACTATAAGCGCTCTAGGTAGCTGCTAAGAAAACTTGCAAAACTTAGAAAGTAGACTTTTTTTCTCTTCTGCCTCCATCCTGTGCGTCGTCCGCGTCTTTACCGACGACGAATGAACAACTTAGTACTTTTTAGGGTAGTTAGCATGGAAGGAAGAAGCCTTCCGTAGATTTGACTGCATCGTCCGATATAATGAAGGATTTGGATTTTTGTTGCTCAGTAGCCGTGATCTCCTTTCTCTCTTTTTCATCCTGGTTCTTGAAAGCAGCTGCTCAATTTTTTACAATACTCAATTAAGACTTTCTGTATTCAATTCTACAGGCTTTGACGTAATCAATACCATTAATCCATATCTGCCACACACGCAAACGCACACATACACACACACACACATACATATATATATATATATATATATATATATATATATATATATATATATATATATATATATATATATATATATGTGTGTGTGTGTGTGTGTATATATATATATATATATATATATATATATATATATATATATATATATATATATATATATATATATATATATATATGTGTGTGTGTGTGTGTGTTTGTGTGTGTGTGTGTGTGTGTATTATCATCATCAGCCATTACTAGTCCACTGCAAAATAAAGACCTCAGACATGTCCTTCCACTTGTGTCTGTTTATAGTCTATGACAGTACACACCCAAAAACTTTCTTAGTTCGTCAATCCATCGTCTTCTTTTTCCCCTGCTTTTTTGCAATCTATATGGACCCATTCTGTGATTCTTAATGTCCATCTGTCATTTTCATTGTACTGAATGCCCTATTTACATCCATTTCTCTTCCTATTGTTAAAATCTCCTCTACTTTAGTTTGCTCTCGTATCCTTGTTGCTTTTTTTTTCTTCTTCTTTTCTGTCTTTTAATGCTATTCTCATCATTATTCTTTCCATAGATATTTGAGTTGTAACTGCTTATGTTCTAAGGCTTTAGTAAGGCTCCAAGTTTCAGATGCACGAGTTAAAACTAGTAGGACCGTCTGATTAAATGCTTTTATTTTTAGAGAAAGTGCCATTTTAATTTTCATAGTCCCATTTTGTTTACCAAAAGCTCCCCATTTCATGCATCTTCTTTAATTTCGGCTCGTGTCTAGGGGAAACACTTATTGTCTGTCCTAAAAATGTATATTCATTAACAATTTTTAGAAGTTCGTCCATAACTATTATTTGTTGTCTGCATTCATTTTCATTGAATATTTTACTCATATTCATTTTCAGTCCTATATGTCTGTTTTCTCTATTCAGATCTTCTATATTTTATAATCCCTCCTATGATTCACTAAAAAGAAATATGTCATCTGAAAATCTTGAGTTAATGTTCATGTTAATTCCTATATTCCCGATCTTACATTGATTGTCATTTTTCTTATCACATACCACTCCCACTGCCTCCTTTCTCTTCCACGAAGCTGCTTTTATCCTATTCTTAACTTCAGCCTCACGTCCTCCCTCCTGACATGTAGTAGCTCCCAAGTATCTGAAGTGTTACACCTGTTTTATAACCGGGCCTATACTTTCATTTATAACTATCCTGTCCCTACCTCCTTACCGCTCATAATAATTTCAGTCTTTCCCACATTTACCTTCTACAATCCTTCTCTGTAAGTCTTCCTCATTTTTAGCGGTAATCGTAAAATTATCTGCATAATACAACTCCCACATTTCTTCATCTCTAATCTCTTCACTTAACAAACTCAAGACCACCACAAATAAAAACGGGTTTAATACTGACCAATGGTGTAATCCAACATCATCTTCAAAGGTTTCTATTTCCCAAACACTTGTTATTACTTTTGTCCTTGTTTTTTGTAAATCATCTCTACCATTCTAATCAACTTTTCTGCGACTTTTCTTTCCTCTTCCTCAAGCACCAAAACATCACTTCTCTTGGTATTCTATCATAAACCTTCTCTAAATCTACAAAAGCACAGTAAAACTTCTAGTTTCCCTCTAGCGTCTTTTCCTATAGCTGCCTTACTATAAAGATGGCATTCACAGTTTCTCTCCCCCTCATGAAACCATACTGATGTTTCCCTATCTTTACAGTCTCTTATCTATTACCCTCTCAAAAACTTTCAAACCGTGCCCAGTTAGTTTAAATCCCTTGTAACTACCACAGTCCATGACATCCCCTTTTTACTTTAATATAGATACCACTAGAGTCGCATGTCACTCTTTAAGTATTATTTCCTCTTTCCATATCACTTTTAGTAAATCTAGCATCCATTCTTTCCCCTGTACAGCCAGTATCTTGACCATTTCAATTTGAAACAGATGGACCTGGTGTTTTACCATTTTTCATTTTATTCAATGCCTGCTTTACTTCCGTATTTTGTACCTCCATCATTGGCCCCTCAACATCAAAATCCAAAATCATCCTTATTCAGATTAGTTGTCCTTTACAGTTACCAGCCCTTCAGAATTGTCACTCACTTTTGCATATTTCTTTCTCAAATCCGTATGGTTATAGATAAATCTTTTAATTTCTGTTTCCCTTCACTAAAATCTTTATTTCTCCTTGAAGTAACGACTAATTTCTTAAAACTTTGTCCAAAACTACCTTCCTTTTAGCTTTGGGACTGTAACTTCCAACAATGTGGTTTTATCTTTCCATAATATTGTCATTTTATTACCACACAATAAATTATTTCTATTTTGGCTTCCTAAACATACCTTTTATGTCACGTTACCATTTACTACACTTGTTATTCCCATAACTTATCCTTCCATTTACTTACAAACACATGGTACAACATATTTTTCCCACAATCTTTTCTTTCCCTATTATAATTATAAATATCCTTGAGACAGCTTGTTGCCTCTGGCCTATCTTTATTCTTCATCTTTATTCAGATTAGGTACTAAAAGCCTAATAATCACGCCATCTCTTTTTGTTTCATTTACAATTCTTATTCTACAAATAGAGTATCAATTAGAAGATTTTAAAACTTAGATCAGAAATCAGATTTTTATGAAAAAAATAACGAGAAAATACATTATTTTAATAAAAGACTTGATTTGATAGATAAGGGAACTGGAAGAGCGATTAAGTTCGACGTGTCATTAGCCTTCTTTTCTGCTATAAGTTTTTTTACCAATCTTATGAAAAGAGAAGGTATTTGGGACGACACATACACAGATATATATATATATATATATATATATATATATATATATATATATATATATATATATATATATATATATATATATATATATACAATGTCTTAGTAGCGTCCAACAATCGAAGATACTGTCTCGCCGGACAGACTATTGGGCAGATAGTTTTCAGGATAAGAGCAGAAATGCATTTACTTTTCCCCATTTATCATTTGGTGTCGACACTGTTTCGGATCATCTCATGACCCTTCTCAGCACTACATTGAGTTTTGTATTTACAGTTCAATGTAAAGGTTATGGTGATGAAAATTTGATATGAAAATATTTGCAAATTCGGAAACTATTTAACAAAAAAACTATAAATGAAAACTTTAGATTCTTTGAAATATAAATGTTAAAATTTAAGATGATTTTTAATCCATAAATGATTTTTAGAAGGCTTCACAGAATATCATCATCATCATC
>NC_090740.1:65362665-65372665 GCF_036898095.1 Palaemon carinicauda | reverse complement strand
GCACTTTAAGAATACGGTTCTGAAGATATCTTAACTTAATTACGTTCAGTTCTTGTTATGAAAAATAAACATTTATAACATGAAGTCAGAAATACATTGTAAAACTATTCTGTGTTAACATACAGTCATTAACATTAACAAGCTGAATGGTGTGAAGACAAATTTAATGCAATTTTAACTGAGGTGTTTAAATATTTGCATTGTTATCATTGCATAGAGTTGAACATATTTCATATAATACTGTTATGATAACCCTTTAGAACTTTCTTTTAAAAAAGTGTAATTTTCTATCTCACTAACAAATAGTAAAGTTATCAAATTATTAGAAATTTTATATAAATTCTAACTTCATTATTTTCAACAGGAAATAACACACTTTATCTAAAGGAAAATTATTTAAGCTTATTAGATTCCTACGGCTATTACTTTTATTTCAGAGAGAGAGAGAGAGAGAGAGAGAGAGAGAGAGAGAGAGAGAGAGAGAGAGAGAGAGAGAGAGAGAGAAAATAGTTTCATATCCCTGATTACATATTACAATTATTTCATCATAAATTTTATTATAACAACAACTATTAAATAATCAAGTACAGGACTGTCTTATGTATTATAGCCTCTTTTAATAATTCTAATTGATAATATCTGTATAGTATGGGTATTATATGACAAAAGCATGGAATAGGTAGGTGTTGGTGATGAAGTTATTGTGTATATTTACTATCTTCATTATTATTATTATTATTATTATTATTATTATTATTATTATTATTATTATTATTATTATTATTATTATTATTATTATTCAGGACAGTATGACGTTTTTACTACATTGATATACAGCCTACTGTACTGGTAATATTCATAATCGGCAGTTTAGTGGTTTAGTGTAATACAGTGCATTGAAATGTTTATACTTATATGAGAGAGAGAGAGAGAGAGAGAGAGAGAGAGAGAGAGAGAGAGAGAGAGAGAGAGAGAGAGAGAGAGAGAGAGAGAAACTACACTAAACATTTAGTTTGAGGCAAAGTTATAAGATTGAAGAAATATCTGACTACAAAATACAATTTCTTGCCGTACTATAACTTCTTTTTGGAGGGTAAATTGAACTTTACAAAGTATAGGATTAATTTGAGAATAATAAGACCAAAGAGTCCATGAAATGCTTTAAAGCCTACCAAAATAATGAACTGTTTTCTTTATAATTAATAAACGGCTTGATTTCTGGCAAGTGGGATTAAACACTATACCATGGCAATCGCTTTGCCCAAATGGGAATTCTTTGTGGAAAAACTGGAAAAGCAAATATCCCGATAAAAACCAAATGTATACTGAATGCGACAATTATTGTGGTACTAACTCTGCATAACTCCAAACGAGAATGGTGACGTAACATCTAATCATGATGACTATTCAATGGCTTCTTTATTCAAATACCTAAATATGTATGAGAGAGAGAGAGAGAGAGAGAGAGAGAGGAGAGAGAGAGAGAGAGAGAGAGAGAGAGAGAGAGAGAGAGAGAGAGAGAGAGAGAGAGATATTAAATGGTAAACGAGAGTATTCTGTGTTACGAGCAAATGCAATAACCTTAATATTATAATTACAAACAGAACACTCCACGAAAAATTCCCTACCCTGCCTGTATGAAACTATTTATCAAGCATTCATACTCACATAAGCATGTACACTTACCTGTAAATATGCCTATTACAATGCAACGAAATGACTGATTACGATACTAAAACAAGGAGATTACTATTTTGGGTAAGCAGCTTCCTCTAATTTACCCCGTCTACAACACCTTAAGAAAATCCCTCATTGCTACTAAAAATGCTTGTTAGAAACCTGTGAGGAAGAGCAAATGCAACAACCAAATAGAAAATTAACCCACTCTGAATAAGGGTTTAGATCTACTTGTGATATTTAATACTAAATATTTTATCCTTCGGATATTACGTCTATATCATTATTTCCTGTGTAATGACAGAAAGCCTAATTAGTGAAGTGAAAAGTCTCGACAGAAGGAACCAAAATATCGTGTGAGTGATAAATACGCAATAGATAAAAACTGTAAAATGCTAAAAAAGTATTTTGCTATTCGTTACCAGAATCATTGATTAAAGTAAATTCAGTTTGGGAAGGAGGAAAGGAAAATGATTTAAGCTTATCAGATTCTTACAACTTTTACTTTTATTCCAAAGATAGTGAGAGAGAGAGAGAGAGAGAGAGAGAGAGAGAGAGAGAGAGAGAGAGAGAGAGAGAGGGGGGGGGGGGGGAATTCGAGAACTATGTCAGAGAGTCTTCAAGCCTACAAGAATAACTACTATGAGGATATATTTTTGCCGTCGAAGCAAAGTGGCACTCTTGGAATCCTGCCAGTGCTATAGATTAGGCTTAGCCTGATAGAAGAAAAGAACCTTACAAAAGTAAAATACAATAAAAAAAACTCATATGAACTACTTTTTCTATTCCACGTATCAAGATGATCTGTTGGTATATTTGATTAATGACAAAGGAATTAGTATTTGTGGAAAATGAAAAATAAATTTTCATTCAATGCTCAGAAACCTTTCTTTTAATAAAACCTTAATGAAGCTTATGAAAATATGTTAATTAATAGGAAAAATAGATAAAGGAATCTTGGTTTGCCCAAAGCAAAAGGAATTAATAGCCAATACGCACAATCTTAGCAAGTCACATGTGCAATTTTTAAGCTGGAGGAAATGTTGAGGCAGTGAATGGAAACTTTATTATTTAGCATTTCAGTAGAAAATTTTATACATTACAGTAGAAGGAATGACAGCAGCATTACTAATGATGATTATGGATGAACAAAGAGACAATGATGCTTATTTTATCACATATTTTTCTACAAATAAATGTTTCCTTCTTTAAACGGGACAATCTCTGACTTATCCTTAACATGTACCTTCATAGATGTCCCATCAGCAGTGCTTCGACCCCCTTGATTTTATATTTCATCTTTATTTTTTTCCTGACCGGCACTGTCGTGTTTCTTGTATAAAACCTGTTTATCTTAATCTATTTCCTGTGTAGCGACATCAGCAGCTGAATTTAAGAAATGGTAATCGAGTCATCTATTAAATGAAATGCCACATATGCTTTTATGTTACTGCAGAATGTTTTACTAAGAATCTCATTTCTCATAAACACATCGAGAGATGTTACTGTTAAGAGGAGATATTCTGTGCTCTCTAGCTTTGTATATAGTCAGGAAGCCAAAGTCAGAAAATGTGCAACACCCTGCTGATTGCATGTTAGAATAGTCCAACAAGTCTAAATAGATTGTTCAGATACAGATAAATATAAATCCACTTGTTGGACATTATAGATATGGATAGTATGGCCGCCATGACAGTTTTCAAAATGGCCGCCAATTTCTAAACTTTTTGCATATTTTAGCTTCTAATTGCAATAAACTCACAATGTTGGAGTCAATCCCCATATTTTTCATCGTGTATAAATTGATTCTGGCATTAAGATAGACCTTGGTGTATACATTCTCCAAAAAAAGTTATTTTTCAAAAACATTTGACAAAATTTGTAGGGGTTCCTAATTCACATTGCTAAGAATTAGAACCCTTAATATATAAAATGCAATGCATGGATTTTTAAACCTAGCTTATACTTGTAGTGAACTCGTATTGATTAAATTGCTTTAATTTTGTATTGCTAGACTGGGTTAAGTCTGTTTGGGGTGCAGATATCTATGGTTATCTACGGATACATCCCTGATTATACAAGATATCTTAGGATAGTCGTTCCGGGGTTAGAACCCCATGGTACCTGACGGTAATTCTCTTGTAATATCACTCGCAGAAATATTATACAGTAGGAACCTGCCGGAAGGAACTTCCATCAGGACGGCATGGCTATCTCCCTCAAAAATAGAATTTTCCTACGTCAAAATCCGTTTTTTAGTGTGTTGCTAACTTTGTTATGTTTACTAATAATAGTAATCAGATTCGACTGTGGTTGACCTGTTACAAACTTTGCTCATCGTCATGTATCGGTTGTGCTTGGTTATCGTTTGATATTATGTATAACCTTGGAATTTGGGGGTAGTTTGATTGTATGTTTGTATGCTTAGCTGTATGTTAAATTCTGTAATTTCTTATTTTGATATCTTATTTAAACGTTTTATTATTCATCAAATCTAATTATGGCTTTTGAGTTGTGGGGTTTTATGTTATAGTTTTGTTATTTATTTTTATTTGTTATTTTTGTATATATTCATTGGTTGGTCACGTGACACTTGTACCTGATGACCGCTTTTGAAACGAGAATATACGGAGTCTTATTTGTGAAGTCGTAGTGTTAATTTGTATTTGTGGAATTGGGAGAGTTTCAGATGCCTTTGCCAACAAAGATGACATAGAAATCAATTCCTCCCTTGAAGATCTTTTGTCAGAAACTGAAGAGGTGCAGGCCCTGTTTAGTGAGTTTGAGGATTCTTGTTCAGAGAATGACACTTTTGTTGTTGGAGAACCCACATGAAGTTGACCTCCATCCTCCAGAGGTTCACTCGCTCTCTTCGTGAGGGAGACTGGGGCCTGTTCCCTAAATCATTTTCTGAAATGCTGCCTTGGTTTGGAACATTTGATCATTACTATTACTCACGCTGGGGAGCTGTCTCCCTAGCTGATATTCACATGCTACCCATAACTGCTCCAGAGGTGCACAGAGGCTTTATTGCAGGAGACTTTGTAACAAAAGAAACAAAGCTCAAGTTCAACGAAATACCTGAAAACCAGGCTATTGAACATGTTAACAATACCAGCAAGGTAGCTGGAGGGCTGGTGGGAATTACAAAACAGACACCGGCCGTGACAGATGGGGCCTAACTTTCAATGAGAGAGCTCAGCTAACCAGAGATACTAAGACAATGTTCAATGTAGCGGGCAATGAAAAAGACGACGATGAGCATGAATTTGCACATTAAGATTCTGGTTCCAAGAGAATGAAGCAAGACCAAGATAATGTGTAAAAGCTCATTGACCTGTTCGAGATTCGCAATCCATTTGATCGCAATTCCTGAGAACTGGTCTCAATTACAACAGGTGATATTGCAAGTGAAGTGGTTACGAATGACCTTCTGCATGCTGAAGTTACAGGGAAGCAGATTGTGTCAGAGTTTGTGGAGAACAGGTTCACTAAGAAGACAACAGGTTTTCACGATAGAATCAAATCAAAGAATCTTAAAACGTTTGAGAGCATGTACACTGCAGAAATCAATGTCGGAAAGGAAAAAACTGATGCACTAAAGGCTGACAGAAAACTACTCACGCGTGTGGTGACAGCAATGCAAGCAGGCAGAGATATTGACATGAACAAAATGTTGGAGCAAGAGTTTTGTGCAGTGCCACTTTCTCTGGCAGTGCCTGATGGCAGACTGCGTCTACCTCAGAACACTCCACAAAGCAGACCTTGCCAAGATTCTCCAGCAAGGCTTGCCACATAATGTTATGCCTGAACCATTACAAACATGCACTGTCATTGATGGAATGGCCATGATCCAGATACTAGGAAATAGGATGAACGCTAAAACTCTGCTGTTGCTGATTATGTCAGTCACGTGTTTTCCAACAGATGTTCTAGGGTTGACCTTGCCTTTGACCAGTACAGGAAGAAAACAATTAAGTCAATCAGACAAGATGTGATAACAAGACAATCCATGGGGCAGTGGGATAGATTCATCTCAGTAGATGAAAACAAAGTGAGCTTGGCTAATTTCTTATGCCTAGAGTTAGCAAACAAGCTCCGTAATCAAGGAGTGGAGCTGGTATTGAACGGCGGATTCACGGACCCTGTAAAAGTGTGGACATCGTCTCCTGAGCATGAAGAGGCGGACATTAGGATTCTTCTCCATGCGAAGGATGCAAGTGAACAGGGATACCCACAAACTATTGTTGTGAGCCGAGACACTGATGTTTTTGTTCTCCCTCTTGCCTTTCAGCCACAGCTCAGCCCCTTTCTCTGGATGAACGCCGGAACGCCTAAAAAGCAACACTTTGTTCCTGTTCATTCCATCAACATCACAGATTTGCAGAGAGCATCACTTCTCACATTTCATGCTGTAGCAGGTTTGGATAATACAAGCCAGTTTGCTGGAATTTGGAAGCCCTCTGCATGGGTTATCTTCCAACAAAACTCACAGCTTCTGCAGAATCTCGGCAAGGAAGACTTTCCACATGAGAATGTGATTGCTGATAAAGAGTCCTTTGTCTGCAAGCTGTATGTTCCCAATAGTCAAGAAAACTCCATCCAGAAAGTTAGGTGTGATCTATTTCTTGGCTTGACCAAATCAATTGAGAATCTGCCTCCAACCCATGATGCTTTGATTCTTCACATCAGGCGCGCACATTATCAGTCCCTAGTGTGGAGAAGAACCTTTGAAGCTGAACCGCATCTTCCTGCACCTGAGGAAAGTGGATGGGAACTGGTGGTAAAAGAATGTAGTGAGATGCTTCAGCCACAACTGATGACTGGGGAGCCAATCACTGCATTATGTTTGGAGCTTACAACATGCAAATGTCGAGCAGTTTGTGCAACTCGACGTTGCAAATGTACACATAATGGACTCGGATGCACACAAGCATGTGAATGTAAAAGCCTTTGCAGAAATCCATTTAGTGTTCAAGTTCAATAGGCATTTGTGAAATGTTTGTTTGTATCTTCAACGTTTCCTTCAATACACGTAGTGATTGTTTTGCTAAGTCAATTTTTTTCAGATCATTTACCCTCACTTCATTTTTACCCCATTTTCTTCATTTTCCTCATAAAACTGGCAATAATACGAACTTTTGTGGTCCAAAACAAAAATAAAGTACATAAACATGTTTCTCCAGTTGAAATATGGTGTAATTGTCACAAACATAAATTTCTGTCCATTACAACCTACAGTATGAGTAAAACAAATTCTGACGGCGGCCATCTTGGAAACTGTCATGGCGGCTGTACCATCCACATTTACAATGTCCAACAAGCTGAACTAGACTTCTCCATGCCGTCACACTTAAAAAACACTTGTTGCACTATTCTAACATGAAATCAGCTGCTAAATACAGAGTTCGGCTACCTGACTAATATGAAAATCTATATCCTTTTTAGATTCTTGCGTCTTATATAACATGGTAAAGATTTGCACTACTTCAATGTGAATGGTGAACACAAAGAGATGAGAGTAAGGACAATTTAACGCAAAAAAAAAAAAAAAAAAAAAGTCAGATAATTGAGATGAAGCGATATCTTAAAGTGGAGTTCCCATCGTTTTACCGCATTATTTATTTGTAATTAGTAGACCTTGCAGACTTAAAAAGAATGCTGTCCTGTTAACTATAAAGCAAGGTATCTTCCTTGGTCAAATTAACTGTCCGTTGTTCAATTCAAATAGTTTTTTATCTTTGAAAAAATTGAAACTTATAGGGGATTGCATAATAATGCAAATGCCCAATATACTTACATTGTAGAGTTGGCAAATGTTTTTAGTTTTTGCATTTAGTTAAGCAAGACTAAGATTTTGATTACTTATCTAACCAATCTAATTCAGGTGAAAGAAGCAGTTGTAAATTCCATGTAGAATGTGTACTCGAAATCCTTAATTAATGTACTGCCAATTCATTCGAATCTTCAGTCTCATTTCATTTATTTTACGTACACCATTGGAAACTTTACTTTGATTATTACGTTTTGTGTATAACTAGTGTACGTGACCCGTCAAAAATGACGCCTAAATATATAGATAGATATGCACGCACACGCATACACACCTATTTAACCTTTCCCACCTCCTCCCCCTTTCCTAACTACATCCCCTCTGACCAGGGTATGACTACTCTTTATCCATCGTGCCATAGGAACGAAGAGAGACCGACTAGTTATACGTCTGTCATTGACACTGAGTGTGACCGGAAAGATATATATATATATATATATATATATATATATATATATATATATATATATATATATATATATATATATATATATATATATATATATATACTTACACAGACACACATATATATGTACATATATACATACATACTTACACACACACACACACACACACACACACATATATATATATATATATATATATATATATATATATATATATATATATATATTTATATATATATATATATATATATATATATATATATATATATATATATATATATATATATATATGTGTGTGTGTGTGTGTGTGTGTATTCATATGTTTATATATTTATACATATATGTATAAATATATATATATATATATATATATATATATATATATATATATATATATATATATATATATATATATATATATATATATCCAGACGCTTACTCTCAGTGGTTCCCAACCTTTTTCCTGCCATTTCCCCCCTCCACCCGGTGCAACCCTCCAGATTTCCCCCTTCATGTGTATGAGGGAAAGAGTAGTTGAAACACACTGTGACGACTTATTAATTAATTTTTCCATTATACAAATATACTGATAAACAAATAGTTACAGAGTAAAATGGATAGAAAGCGGTTAGTAACAATTAACCGCATAGCCATAGAGCTATGAGGTTAGTTGTTACTAACCGCTCTCTATCCATTTTACTCTGTAACTATTTGTTTATCAGTATATGGAGAGCGGCTAGTAGCAAAATAAAAGGACTTTTGTTTATTCTTCTACTTCAAAATTGAATTAGTGAGGAGGTTGAGGCTGCTTCTTGTGCACCAGTGTATCAATATCAGGGCTAGCTTTGTCACCTGATATTTTTTTTTAGTTAGTAGGTAGTGTAATTATTCCCCCCCCCCCCCGGTAGCTTCAAATTTCCCCCCAGGGGGAAATTTCCCCCAGGTTGGGAACCACTGCTCTATTGACTATTGTAAAGGGGAGATTTAGTTATTAAATGAGATTTGCAGCACTCGTAGGATTTCTCGTTTATGCAGTGTCATAATTCAGGTTATATGATGGAATTTCGTATCCAAACTTTAGCATTGCCTTTATGTCCTAATATACATTTGTCCCACATCACTTAAATACTCTGCAAAAGTGCTATAATTGTAGTGACTTGCGTTGTGAAAAATATTCTGCGGTGACTTGTATTGCTGAATTGTGCTTGCTGAAAGTAGTTGTGCTTCGAATACTGCTCTGTCACTGACTAACCGGCGCAGAATAATGTTTTTGCTCTTAATTTTCAAGTGGTGAACATTTAACAATGACCTTTCCAGGCTGAATTAAACTTCAGCAGAATTTTCCAGAGCTTAATATTCAGCACGATTTGTTATCGCTAAAATTCTCCACATACTGAATTGTTGTACATAACGTTCATCATTCGGTTTTGGATTGTCAACGCATCGCTGTCCTTTCCCTGAATGTTCAGCCCTGTCCGTGGGTACTAAGACATTTTAACAAAATTGTCGCATTACTCTTAGTAATAGGGCACGATAAGGTTTTTCTATATAAGATATTTATATATATGATCCAAGCTACTAATGTGTGCCAAATTGCCATAATCTTAGTATATCAAGAATTATGTAATCATTGTATGTCTCACATACTAAAACCTGTAAGTCGTGAAAATACTTTTTTTTTTTTTTTATACGTAGTAATATGAAGTTATGAATAACCAAATTTATCTTCATGTTTTCATGCTTTAAAATTCTTGTCTGTTACTTCTTTTTACTGAATAAATCCTCTATGATCATATTAAACCTTCTGAAAAAATATAACCGATAAACTTTAAATCGACATACACAAGATTTTGATGCTATTTCTTAATTCTGATATACAAAAGGGCATTGAAAAAACATTGAAAAGATTTGTACAATTCATCAAACGAAATTCTGAAAAATCACATGGTGTAGTTGAAGACAATTTCAGTTTCCCGTTGAAAATTAATATCTTATATCATGATGTGTTTTTTTTACTATATGAATGATATATAATGAAAGCATGATACGAAGACAAACTAACTTTCATGAATCATCAATTTAT
>NC_090740.1:65352665-65355165 GCF_036898095.1 Palaemon carinicauda | reverse complement strand
GAGTGAAGGACAAACCGTGGTTCAATGATGATTGTAGACGTGTTTATTTGGAGAAGCAGGAAGCCTATCATCTTTGGAATGGTAACAGATCAGATTTGACCTGGAACAACTATACTCAGCTTCGAGGTTATGCTCAGAGAGTTTATGATTCAACTGAAAAGGAATACAATTTAATCATAAAAGAAACCTTTTCTGGTACAACTCAGGAACGTAATTGGTGGTCTACCCTTAAATCTGCACTCTTTGGTGTGGATGCAACAGTTCCTCCTTTACTTAAACCAGATGGCTCAGTCACTCACTGTCCAAAGGAAAAGGCAACCCTTTTGGCTGATGTTTTTGACAGTAAACAGAGTAATGAAAAACTCGAATTTCCTCATTCCTGTTTTCCTGAGGCTAAACTAACTAGGTTAACTTTTCAATCTCGTGAGATTAAATCTCTGTTGATGTACCTTTATGGTTATGGAGGTGTAGACCCAAATGGTATTTTTCCTATGTTTTTTATATAGACAGCAGATTTCTTTGCTCCAAAGTTATCTGTTATTTTGCGCAAGTTAGCAAGAAGAGGAGCTTTTAGCACTTGTTGGAGAATTGGTAATGTTACTCCTGTAGTTAATGTGTTTGTGGTAGCTCAAGTCCCACTGATTACCGCCCAAATTCCCTAACTCCCATATTATCTAAAAAATTTTAACGTCTTCTGGCAAAACGTCTTAATAGGTTTGCTGAAGGTAATCATCTACTCCCTAGTTTGCAATTTGGTTTTCGTAAAGGCCTTGGAGCATGTGATGCCCTTCTTACAATCTCCAATGCTGTACGGATATCCCTTGATTGTGGTCAGGAAGTTCGTATGATTGGCCTTGATTTTAGTGCTGCCTTTTACCGTGTTAATCATGAGGCCCTTGTTTTCTAACTGAAACAGTTGGGAGTGAGTGGGTCGTTTCTTAGCATTATTATTGAATTTTTAAGTAATAGATCTCAAAGAGTTGTTGTTGGTGGGCACCATCGTGAGTATAGTAATGGGATATCCAGTGTTCCACAGGGTAGTGTTCTTGGCCTATTACTTTTCATACTACATACACATGACATGTGGTTTGGCCTAGAAAACAAGCTTGTTGCATATGCAGATGATGCTACTCTCTTTGCATCAATTCCATCCCCTGAATATAGATCTGGGGTTGGTGAATCCCTTAATAGAGATTTAACTAAAATTAGTGCATGGTGCAAATTATGGGGTATGAAGTTGAATCCTAACAAAACTCAAAGTATGATTGTAATTAGGTCAAGGACGGTGGCTCCTCAACATCCGGATCTCAGTATTGATAATGTTTCTTTAAATTTGTATGACTCTTTTAAAATTTTAGGTGTGATTCTCGACAGCAAATTTACTTTTGTGAAACACTAGGTCTGTGTCTTCTTCAATTGCACAAAAAATTGGCTTATTGAGAAAGTCTTACAAGATTTTCGGTGATCAATCTATTCTGAAGAAGTGTTTTAATTCTTTCATTCTGCCTTGTCTTGAGTATCGTTCTCCTGTCTGGTGTTCAGCTGCTGATTCTCATCATAATTTGTTGGACAGAAACTTACGGTCTATTACATTTCTTATTCCTGATCTAGATATTAATCTTTGTCACCGTCGTTCAATTAGTTCATTATGCATGTTGCATAAGAGTTTTCCTAACTCTGACCATCCTTTACATTCGGATCTCCCTGGACAATTCTATCCTGTTCGTAATACTGGGCAGGTAGTTAATTCTAATAGCCAGGCCTTCTCCATCATGAGGCTCAATACTACACAGTATTCTAGAAGTTTTATTCTAGCTGTTACCAAGTTGGGGAATGATCTTCCTAATCGGGTAGTTGAATCAGTAGAACTTGAAAAGTTCAAAGTTGGTGCAAATGATTTTATGTTGACCATGCTGACATGAGTCTTTTTATAGTTTATTTATGACATATTTGTTTTTGATGTTGTTAATAGTTTATATATGACTTGTCTGTTTTGACGTTGTTACTTTTATTAGAATGATTTATTGTTAATTTATTCTCATCATTTATTTATTTCCTTATTTCCTTTCCTCACTGGGTTATTTTTTCCTATTGCTTAATCAACTAGGGTTGTAGCTTGCCTAGTAATAATATATATATATATATATATATATATATATATATATATATATATATATATATATATATATATATATATATATATATGTATATGCCTTTACTAATCCACTGCAGAACAAAGACTGCAGACATGTCCTTCCACTCGCATCTGTTTATGGTATTTCTATGCCAGTCTTTACTCGTAAATGTTCTTTGTTCGTCAATCCATCATCTTCTTTTTCTACCCCTGATTCAATTGTAATCTCGAGGGACCCATTTTGTTATTTTTAATGTCCATCTCTTATCTGTCATTCTCTGTATACTGTATGCCCTGCCCATGTCCATTTCATTTTCTTACATGTTTGAATATTCTCTACTTTAGTTTGGCCTCCTTTCCATGTTG
>NC_090740.1:65342665-65350165 GCF_036898095.1 Palaemon carinicauda | reverse complement strand
TATCTTATTAGTAGCCAAGCTATAAGCCTAGTTGGAAAAGCAAGATGCTATAAGCCTAAAGGCTCCAACAGTGAGGTAAGGAAATAAGGAAATAAATAAATGATGAGAACAAATTAACAATAAATCATTCTACAAACAGTAACAACGTCAAAACAGATATGTCATATATAAATTATGAAAAGAATTATGTCAGCCTGTTCAACATAAAAACATTTGCTGCAACTTTGAACTTTTGAAGTTCCACTGATTCAACTACCCGATTAGGAAGATCATTCCACAGCTTGGTCACAGCTGGAATAAATCTTCTAGAATACTGTGTAGTATTGAGCCTCATGATGGAATATATATATATATATATATATATATATATATATATATATATATATATATATATATATATATATATATATATATATATATATACATATATACATATATATACATATGTATATATATATACATATATATATGTATATATACATACGCACATACACACACACACACATATATCTATATATATATATATATATATATATATATATATATATATATATATATATATATATATATATATATATATATATATATATATATACATATATATTTATACATACAGGCACACACACAAATATATACTTACATATATGTATATATATATATATATATATATATATATATATATATATATATATATATATATATATATATATATATATATATATATATATAGCCTATGTGTTTGTATGTGTGTGTTTAGTTTTTGTTTGTGCACGTGTATGTAATTGTGAACGTATATTGGGATATGCATTTTTTATGATAATGGAAATATTAAAGAAAATAGTTATCTCTTGATTAGCAACTACATATATTATACTAATATCATGGAAATTAGTAGCAACGGTACCAAAAAGAACAACATTTTTCAACGAATAGAAAAGACCAAAAGTCATTATCATCTATAACAAAAGGAATAGTGACATTTCCATGAAGTGGGAAGAGTGGATTGAGATAGGAACACCGATAGCTCCTTAGTTTTAATTGAAATCGATGCCCATGAAAGACTCTTGTCTTAATTACGAAGTAATGTTGTTTATCTTAGCAGGATTCTTCAGTAAATGAAAAATAAATCGTCCACCAGTTAAAGCAATTAAGGATTCATGAAAATCATGTTAATTTTTGTTGTTTTAGAATAAAAAAAATTAATCAAAATATGAAATTATCTGAAATACTGTAACTTAGAGTTCTTTTAGGTCTAAGACTTAGTTTTAAGTGTAATTATGACCTGATTGGAGGCGGTAAAAGTTACACAAAGCAGTCAAAAGATTGAATAATACAGATGGCTTACAAAAATACAATTTCATTATATAATATTCAAAGAGATTATACACTTTGCAAAAATATCACTTAGTGCAAATAAAGCATTATCAAGCAGGTTTAACTTTACTTATTATACGTAATTAGAATTTTACATCTCGATCCACACTCGCCTGTGCTACATCGTGATGAATCTCAGAAGTATTTATTCAATTACAGAAATACAAAAGCCGCTTATTATATATGCTGCAAGAGGCAGAGGACAGGTCCAAATTATAAAATTAGTTTCGATCACAGATTAATAAATAACCTAATATCTTTAACAGCAGATTGCATGAGAATTTAGGTTTAGTGATTAGGCCAAGTGACAAAACAACAATTGTACAGTTCTCAACATTTCGTTTCTTTGAAGCAATACAAAACAAAAGAAGTATTATGCTTAAAGAGTTATATTAATACTTGAGTACCACATGCAATTCAAACTCAGAAATGGCACTAGACTTAGACAGGCACTTCATATTAATAGTTGAATAATTCAAACAATGAAATTAATTATCGAGATCAGAGAGAACAGAGCTATCAGTCAGTAGCTCATGCGTAGACTGGCCAGAGAGGTGTCTCCGCAATACAACACTTGCTTTCACTTTATAAAGTTGTGTCACGTGATATCAAGCAAAACATCGTTCCCAAAATGCTCTCGTAAGGACCTTTGTAATATAGTAATAGAACTTTACGTTTTCATGATATTATAGAAGGTAAATAAAAATATTTCTATTCCCTTAATAGAAACGGTTTCACAAAAAAGAAAAAAAAAAGAACACTATATACTAAGATAAAAACATAATTTCGGAATCGAGACTCATTTAAAATGACGTCTCTTCCTTTCTAAGTTCCCCGTATGCATGATCTTTCCTTCTAGATCCTACTAAACCATCCTAGTTTAGCTACCTCACAATAGATTTTTCGCGCGCCATAATAAAAAGGATTCCTCGTGAGATTTGCTTGCGTCGCAGTAGATTCCTTTGGAATCACAATTCATCTACATTACTGATATTTTTATGACTCAGCATTTACATGATAATAACTTAATGATGAAAAAGGAATATAAATTCTACTATTACTACTCATATCACCGTAATTATTAAAAGCTCTGAAGACATACGTAATAATCCTCCCTTCGAGAGCTTATTTCTATCTTGGTAGAATATATATATCGTTACAATATAACATATTTCATGATAATCTTCAACATATTTTGGTTTTATTTAATCAAAATCTGTTTCTAGAAGAAAGTATCAATTTTTTCCCGATTTTTATTTTGCTAAATGTAAATAAAATATCCAACTCTTGGTTAAGAAAACAAGGCCTGAAGTATTGTTAGCAGATTTAGCCTGATGTTGTTTTGATAAATTGTTCTACTATATAATGTATTTTAATAAAAAAAAAAACTTTCCATATAATAGTGTAGTTTGCATACATGAAATTCCATGTAATGGTTGTGATATGAAATATATTGGGAAATGTGGTAATAAAAGTTTGTGGTAGGCATAACATTTTTTATTTGTGTTGGATCTACCGGAATCTAGAAATTGATGATTCTATCTTCGATTGTCTTCTTACCATTATGGCTAAGAATAGATACAAGAAGATGATAGAGAGGCCTCTTTTATCTTTGTTGGTGATTTCAATGCTCACCATAGGGAGTAAAGTTATGTTTCTCCCCCTGATGACCATGACTTAAAGCTTTAGACTTTGCCTCTGAATCAAGCTGTGAGCAAATCATAAGTGAAGAGCTACACACAGAGCTGGTAACTCTTTGGACCTGGTATACACCAACTCCAATTGCTTTATAACAAGTAAGGTTGGTTCCACAGTTGGGACATCTGATCATGCCTTGATTTCATTAGTAGTGAAGGCTGAGCAGCCTGTCCCTGATGTATCATACTGATGTAAGATTTATATGAAATCTCAGACAGACTAGGGTGAGATTTTGGGTGATCTTTTGGGCTTAAATTGGTTACAGTTGTATAGTAGTGCTAATCCTGTTGTCCCTTTGAATGAGCATCTAGTCAACATAATTGATAGGCGTATCCCTTCTCGTGTGCAAAGGTACCGAGTGAAGGACAAACCGTGGTTCAATGATAATTGTAGACATGCTTATCTGGAGAAGCAAGAGGCCTATCATCTTTGGAATGGTAACAGATCAGATTTGACCTGGAATAACTATACTCAGCTTCGAGGTTTTGCTCAGAGTTTATGCTTCAACTGAAAAGGAATACAATTTAATCATAAAAGAAACCCTTCCTGGTACAACTGAGGAACATAATTGGTGGACTACCCTTAAATCTGCACTCTTTGGTGTAGATGCAACAGTTCCTCCTTTACTTAAACCATATGGCTCTGTCACTCACTGTCCAAAGAAAAAGGCAACCCTTTTGGCAGATGTGTTTGACAGCAAGCAAAGTAATGAGAAACTCGAACTTCCTCATTCCTGTTTTCCTGAGACTAAACTAACTAGTTTACCTTCTCCACCTGTGAAATTAAAGCTCTCTTGATGGACCTTGATGCTTATGGAGGTGTAGACCCAATTGGTATTTTTTACTTCATTTTTTATGTATAAAGACTACAGATTTCTTTGCTCCAAAGTTATCTGTTATTTTGCACAAGTTAGCATGAAGAGGAGCTTTTAACACTTGTTGGAGAATTGGTAATGTTACTCCACTTTGTAAATGTGTTTTTGGTAGCTCAAGTCTTAACTGATTACTGCTCAATTTTCATAACTCCCATATTATCTAAAGTTTTTGAACGTCTTTTGAGGAAAAAAACGTCTTTATAGGTTTGCTGAAGGTAATCATCTATTCTCTAGTTTACAATTTGGTTTTCGTAAAGGCCTTGGGAGCATGTGATGCCCTTCTTACAATCTCCAATGCTGTACAGAAATCCCTTGATTGTTGTCAAGAAGTTCGTATGATTGGCCTTGATTTTAGTGCTGCCTTTGACGGTGTTGATCATGAGGCCCTAGTTTTCAAACTCAAATAGTTGGGAGTGGGTGGGTCGTTCCTTAGCATTATTATCAAATTTTTAAGTAATAGATCTCAAAGAGTTGTTGTTGATGGGCACCATAGTGAGTATAGGAATGTGATATCCGGTGTTCCTCAGGGCAGTGTTCTCGGCCTATTACTTTTCATATTTTATACATATGACACGTGGATTGGCTTAGAAAACAAGCTTGTTGCATATGCATTTGATGCTGTGTCTTCTTCAGTTGCACAAAGAATTGGCTTATTGAGAAAGTCTTTCAAGATTTTCGGTGATTAATCTTTTCTGGAGTGCTTTAATTCTTTCATTTTACCTTGTTTCGAGTATTGTTTTCTTGTCTGGTCTTCAGCTGCTGATTCTCATCTTAATTTGTTGGACAGAAAGTTACGGTCTATTAAGTTTCTTATTCATGATCTAGATATTAATATCTGACACCATTGTTCAATTAGTTCATTATGCATGTTACATAAGATTTTTCATAGTTCTGACCATCCTTTACATCCAGATCTTCTCGGACAGTTGCATCCTGTTCGTAATACTAGGCAGGCAGTTAATTCTACTAGTTAGGCCTTCCCCATCATGAGGCTCAATGCTACACAGTATTTTAAAAGTTTTATTCCATCCGTGACCAAGTTAGCTTCACGACAATTACCCCCCCCCCCCCCCAGGACAACTACCCCCAAGGACAATTACTCTTTAGGATAATTACCCCCTAAGACAATCATCTTTTAAAAGAAGTTTAATGGAAAACAAAGTGATTGAAATATTTATTTAGATGATTAAAAGATAATAAAAGAGCTAACCTTTTCAATTGTTCAAGCATGGCAGTGTATGCTGCTTGGCTTTTGTTGGTTAAAAGAATATAAGCCAAGGGTACTGTATGGCCATTAATAAGCGCATGAACTGTATAAAGTTACCAAAAACTCCTAGGTACAGTTTTAAACGTACCATCTTAAAACCAATGTGACGCTTCCCCTAGATATTTTAAGTTTTTATTGGTACCAAAGATCAGTATTCTGTAGTCAAATGTTCCAGAGTCATGCATAAAAAAATTCTTGGGCAACAAGTGTTCTCATATGCACTTCTGTTAAGGTCAATTCTTGCACGCTTTGTGGTAAGGGTCTTGAATGGCAAGTTTTCTGCTTTTGACGTCTGTTGTAGCGTCATATATGATGAACCGGGGGCAATTTTGCCCCTACTTCTTCAGCGACTTGTGAACATACTTCACCAATTATTTGTTGAGCAGTTTCCTCTGTACTGACTGCTTTCATTTCCATATTTTGTAGAGTTCGAGTAGCTTCAGTAATGACAGCATCTGGGCCATGAATGTGCTCATGCATTCGACCAACAACTATATTTCTTTGGCTATCCACTTTGACTAGCTTTGCAGTTTCGTTTATTTCTACGCTCATCACACTCATAAGACAACACTATTGGCCAAATTCTTTTACTTAACATATAGGTATCCTTCGCACACTAGCTTTTCTCCTCCTCTTCACTTTTAAGGAATTTCATATATCTCTTGGGAAGTAATTTCTGTAAAATATACGAAAAAGTTTTTAAAATAATCTTAGTCTGGAGCAAGTCAATATTTCTGTAAGCAACCAATAATGATACTAAACTTGTTTAAGAAAAGAGCTGAAAGTAAAAGTTAAAGATATCTATTTTTTTTTTTTTTTTTAGAAATCTTTAACTATTATATGAGATATCTAATGAGTAAAGGCTCATTTAACAAATTAACTATTATGGGGGTAATTGTCCTTAGGGGGTAACTGTCCTAAGGGGTAATTGTCCTAGCGGGTAGTTGTCCTAAGGGGGCAGTTGTCCGCGGGGGTAATTGTCCGCGGGGGTAATTGTCCTGTAGCGGACCAACTTGTGGAATGATCTTCCTAATGGGGTAGTTGAATCGGTAGAACTTCAAAAGTTCAAACTTGCAGCAAATGTTTTTATGTTGAACAGGCTGACATAAGCCTTTTTATAGTTTACATATGGTATATATGTTTTGATGTTGTTACTGTTTTCAAAATATTCTATTCTAATTGTTCTTTATTTTTCATATCGTTTATTCATTTCCTTATTTCCTTTCCTCACTGGGCTATTTTTCCCTGTTGGAGCCCTTGGGCTCATAACATTTTGCTTTTCCAACAAGGTTGTAGCTTAGCTAATAATAATAATAATAATAATAATAATAATAATAATAATAATAATAATAATAATAATAATAATAATAATAATTATTATTATTATTATTATTATTATTATTATTATTATCATTATTATCATTATTATTCTTATAATAATAATAATAATAATAATAATAATAATAATAATAATAATAATAATAATAA
Organism: Palaemon carinicauda; assembly: GCF_036898095.1. Taxonomy (NCBI): domain Eukaryota; kingdom Metazoa; phylum Arthropoda; class Malacostraca; order Decapoda; family Palaemonidae; genus Palaemon; species Palaemon carinicauda. The sequence goes on along the minus strand of NC_090740.1, from coordinate 65,343,464 downwards.
TAATAATAATAATAATAAATGCTGGCAACATTATCAAACCAACATAAATATTACGTTCGAGTGGGTAATATGTCCAACGCGCTTTTTGTTTACAAATGAAAATAATCATTTGATAAACTGGAAGAATTCTAAAGAGGTGCTCTACTGTAGATAAGTCGTAAAAAGGAAGTATTATAAAGATAAACTCTGATTGTGTTTTTTATATTAGTGCTGGTCTATATATGACCAATGTTGTTCAACAATTCCGAATTATGTAATTTTATTTATCTGTTTTGTGTTTAAGACCACTTTACGTTTACGTATAAATGCACGAAAGCGCTAGGTATTAAAGCATTTTATTATTTACTACTGGCTTTTGCTATATATATATATATATATATATATATATATATATATATATATATATATATATATATATATATATATATATATATATGTGTGTGTGTGTGTGTGTGTGTGTATACGTATATATATATATATATATATATATATATATATATATGTGTGTGTGTGTGTGTGTGTATACGTATATATATATATATATATATATATATATATATATATATATATATATATATATACACACACACACACACACACACACATATATATATATATATATATATATATATATATATATATATATATATATATATATATATATATATATATATATATATATATGTGTTTGTGCGCGTCTCTTGCCAGAACACAGGAACCATCAATAGTTGTTTCAATCGTACTGCAATTATTACTTGAAATGAGTCAATCTTGAGTACCCTAAATACACTACTGTATA
>NC_090740.1:65327665-65337665 GCF_036898095.1 Palaemon carinicauda | reverse complement strand
ACCAGCATCATGTCATGTCCAACTCTCTTTCATAGTTTACGATTCGTATTTTTCCTGCATATGATTCTATATTCTAATATTATTCCCCTTTTTTTCCATATTAACTCATACACTCTATCTACTTAGCCCAATATTGGCCTTCTGCTCTTCTCTCTGAATAAGAAGCCATGTTCGTCCTTTCGTTTCTCGTGGACAAACCCTTTTAAATCATTCTGATCCATCGTTATAATTGCACTAAGCCCTGCATCATATACTGTAATCTATTCTGTTCTATTCTCTTCTATCTGCCCTTAGTATTTATACCTCTTTTTTCCAGTTTCTATTTCACTTCATTTATTCAATTCCTTTTCATGTCTTCCTCCCATTCTTCCTCACAAATCTATCATCCTCCATTCTCTCTACATGACCATGATACTTCAAAATATATGTACATGTAGACCTTTTTACCCCTTCACAGCCCTTCACATCTTACACTTTTGCTCTCTCCCACTACGCATGTTTTATGGAAACATAATTTTTGGCAACTTACAGAAAGGAAAACATTGGTTTTATTAGAAATATTATCCTCTACAAAAACCTCTAAACATGATTCTATTCTTCTGCTATCCATATTATCAGTCTATGCTTTATCTTCAAGTTTTCCGCTTACCCTCCTAACCTTACTTTTATTCAGTCACGTTCTTTTTTCTCTTTTTTCTCATATTGAAATTTCAAAATTTTCACTAGAATCTGCAGTTTCTCTCTGTCATCCCCTTTAGCACCATTGCATCTCTAAACACCAGCATATCTACGCTCCGCACAGGATTTAATTTTCATTTTCATGTTAAATGTTCATGGAGACTCCGAACCCCTTTTGCACCCTGTGAGTCATGAGCTTCATTTACAATAAAAGGAAAATATCTAATCGTCCTCAGTGCATTATGTTCTACACCGTAAAATATCAGCTCCATTCAAAGTACATTAAATTTTATTTTATAATAAACGCATGTAATACACACGCACTCGTCTAAGACTTATTACTTAGCACCATCATTTGTCCGAGGATTTACCTGGCGAGACATCAGTCTCTTACCAGCGTTAAGTAGGAGATGATGAATGGAGAAGTATTGATTTTATACCTCAAGATAGAGACGAATGACGAAACCTAACAGAGTCCCTTTGCGTCAATAGGCGTAGGAGGAGACGAATTATATACATACAAGTATATATATATATATATATATATATATATATATATATATATATATATATATATATATATATATATATATATATATATATATATATATATATATATATATATATATATATATATACCTACATATATATAGATGCATATATACATATATACATATATACATATGTATAAATGCATATATATATATATATATATATATATATATATATATATATATATATATATATATATATATATATATATATATATATATATATATTTTTGGGCTCAAGCCATGTCGTCCTGATGGAAGTTCCTATAGGGTAGCTTCCTAGGGTATATTACAACTACGGCGATATTCCCAGAGAATTTACCTTAAGGTACCAGAATTCTAACTCCTGGAGCGAGTATCCCTCGTGAAAGGGATATCGCGACATATCAGAGGACGTATTCTAGACACGTCACATGGCAATCTACGACCTGAACAGAGATTCGTCTCGTAGGAGGGAGATTGACGAGATACGAATTCGGGAAAGAAAAAGGGGAGCCGCTCCCAAGGCTTCCCTATCCCCCGATTCGTATGCGTGCCTGGCGCCAATCCTGGCGCCATCTGTATTCCTTTTTGCGTAGCTTAACAACTCGGTGTTTTTTCCTGTTTTTCTCGCAAATCTTGGATTTATTCAGCTTTTCATGGCTTCTTCGTCTTCGTTGGCCTCGGATAAGTTGAGTATAGTGTCTGTTATGTATAAATGTAGGCTCTTGGTAAAATTTTGAGTGATTAATAGGATTAATCTTTGATACAAGAGCCGTAGCCTACCAGAGGTGTCCTGGACACTGTCACTCGCTAGGTATAAATTAGTTAGTCAGAGTGACATTCCTGGTTGTTTTGCTTAATAAAATTTAGCTATTTAGCTTTACATAGGATTTCCTTTCGTGCTTAGTATTATTTGGCGAAGTATTCGCCATTCTGGCCTACGCTAGGCCATGTAGCCTAGTCGTTTGGTCCTAGTACTTAATGCATGATTTTGGTTTTTCCGAGTGTAATTAAAATTTTATTGAAGCTTTAGGCTATATTTTATACATTTTAGACTGTGTGGAATATTTCCAAGATTGTATACGTGAGAGTTTCGGTGAATTAGGTAATCGATTCTCTTGGTGCCTAGGCTAATTGCTTATGGAGCCTTAGTATACTTTATTATACTCCCCGGTTGCTTTCTTTTCTTCGGAGAAGGTATGCAATCCCTTTCCCTCTGTTTAAGCCTTGGGCTTATCCCTGAGTGGTTTTTTCCGAATTTATTTTCGATAAAACTATACTAGGGTGTTACTGTACCTTCCTGTTCCAGCAGAGTCTGGTTCAAAGAGGGACAGAACAACAGAGTTTTTAGTCTGAGTCCGTGTTGTTTGGCTTGGGGCAGAGTCTCCCTCGCTGACCTAACACTTACAAAGGGAGCTGAGCTCCCTTAGGTCACTATCGAAGGTTTCTGTAGTTATGATTCCTTCTTGTGTGATCGACCAGACTAAGTCCTGTTGCTGTTCTCGGGGAGGATAAATCTTCCCTTGGGAGTAGCAACGCCTTCCTTGCTTTGGTGCTCTGGAAGCTGGCAGGTATTATACTACTGCGCTGGCCCTTTCCCTTAGATCTCCCTTAGGCTAAGACAAAGTTCTTGGCTGCGGGTGATCTGTCACTAAAGCAAGGTTGGCAGGACCCTCTTGTCCCTTCCCCCTCTATCTCCGTAATGGCCTAGCCATTACTGTACTGTACCTTGCCGGCCGGCAGAGCTGGCCGGCAGGGGTATTACTGTACCGTATGTCATTCTACTTCTGGACCTAGTATAGGTTGGGATATGGATTGACTAAGCCCATTGCCGGCCGGCAGAGATGCTGGACGGCAAGGGTCTTATGTTTTCAAGTGCTGCCCGGACCTCTCTTGGTCCCTCATCCATGCCTGCCGGCTGAGCCGGACGGCATTGGTCAAGGAAGCCTGAATTAAGTTTCTCCCCTTCCTTATATGCACTCTTTCGGTTGCCGGGCTTGGGGGGTTGTGTACACTCTTATCCCGGCATCCATTCTATTTTCTTCTAGTGCTGTACCTGTCCCGGCTGCCGGCCTATGAGGCCGGCAGCCGGGCAGGTGTAGTCTTCTGGTTCTTTTGCTGCCGGCTGGCATCGGTCTTGTACCTTTGCCGGCCGGCTTATGTCAGTCCTTGTCTGCCGGTCACCAAGAGTGTGGCCGGCAGCTGGGTACTACCTTGTGTAGTTGCTGGCCGGCAATCATTGCCGGCCAACACTGGCTGTTGCTGGCCGGCAGCTGCTGCCGCCGGCACAGGCATGTGAACCAGAGGGCTGCCGCCCTATAGCTGTTAAGTAGTATACTTTAAAGCTAATTGTGGTGTGTGCCGGCCGGCAGAGGCAGGCCGGCACACATCCTCCTATACTGTACTAGTATTCTTCTGTATAGCATATACAGTAAGAAGAAAACTATAGTAAAAGTTTAGGTACAGCACTGTATCTTCTAACACTATTGTGTTTTCTTACACAGCCCTTTGCTGTTGCCCTCAGACAGGAAGCAGAGTTCTTCCCCGTCTATTATCCAGGATTTTTAAAATCATTGCCTAGGTGTGAGCTCCACCTGTTTCCTCTGGAAACCTTGCATTGGTTACTCTAGTAGAGATAAACCATTTTGATTTTATTATCTGGAAGGCTGCAACAATGGGTTGTGAGGGAAACACAAGTGTGTGTCTTTCATTTATGAATTGTTATGCTATACTATGCATATCCAGTGATACATAGTTCACTTGATACTCATGGAAATTTCTTCTCTTTACAGGAGGACCCTCCGAAGTGCGGAAATGTTTTCTGCAATGTCCGCAGCAAGAACCTCTGCGGACATGAGTGTTGTAGGAGACACGCAGCATGCGCTGTCTCCAAGGATGATCTCCAGTATTGGGACCCTCAGGTATGTACTGTATGCACTAACCTGATTACTGAGGCTTTTGATTCCCCTAGAACGGCGGAATCAAGGGATATAGCTAGGGAAAAGCTTCGTACTTGGGTAAGGGGCTTCAAGAAGAACACCTCTGGCCCTTATCTTCCAAGTGAGAAGATGAGGGCGTATCTTTTTCCCCAGGCATCAGCTGAGGCAGTGATTCCCCAGCCTCAAGAGGAGATCCTTCAAGATCAAGTCCAGGTGGACGAGGAAGTCGCAGATGCGATGCAAGACATCCAGTTGTGTGACAGGATGTCTGACCTGGACGAACGTTTGGAAGAAGACCTCCTGGCAGAAGGTCAGGATCAAGTTCAAACCCCGGATGTTGTAGAGGATGAGGTCGACGAGGTGTCGGCTACTCCGGTTCAGATGCCGGAGCCTATCCCCTCAACATCGGCTGGCCTCCCAGTAGAACTGGGACAGGCCCTCTCTTCGATTGTTGGAATGATCCAACAAATGCAGAAGGAGAATCAGGAGAAGGCGGCTGCAATGGAACTGCGTATGCAGTCCCTGGCAGAATCACATGGGCCCCGGAAAAGGCTCAATGTGAAAGACCTTCCCATATGCTCAGATGCTAACCCATGGAGGTATGCTGAGCACATGCCGATGACGACTGGAAAGATCGTCATCTCGGATAAGCTGGGTTCAGTTCCCCTAGAGGAGGTAGAATTCTGGCCCAGCAAGGCATCATATCCGGACTGCTATGTCCGGCTGAGAAAAGAACCAGCTTCAAGGGAGGAGACAGAGCCGAAGGAGGTCATTGTTATGGACCACGCTAAGGCTCAAGCCCTACTTTCATCCTCGATGAAAGAGAGGGGCTTCTCGAATTCGAAGGTAGCTGCATTGAGCAAGAAGCTCCCTTCGTTTGTGTCCTCTCCTGATAGAGCCTTCCCCTTTCTACAGAAAGGGTTTGCGGCTGTCCTAAAGGCAGTCGAGGCCGGCAAGCCTTGCCCCTCCCTGGAGGAGTGTAAACCCTTGTCGCTGGCTCTACCTATGGACCACAAAGACTGGAAGGATGTCCATCTGACATTCTCAGTGGGAAAGTTGGAGGCTGATATTGCCGGACGGCAATTCGGCGAGGACCTCCCCAAGCTGTCCGAATCTCTTTTACGAAGAGAGTTCGAGACAAAAGAAAGACTGGCTGCCTCAATGTCTCATCAGACTACTCTCGAGACGATGGCAAGTGACCCCAAGGTCCATGAAATGTTCATGGTAGTGGCTAAGTCTCACTTAGCCACAGTGACGAAGGACCTTTATAGCTTCGTCAAGGCAAGGAGAGCTTGCAGGGAGTTCGTGTTCACCGGGGCTTCGGTGAGACACGAGCCAAGGAAGTTAATCTCCTCCAACATTTGGGGAAAAGACCTTTTCCCTACCGATGTGGTCAAAGAGGTTGTTGATAAGGCCGCCGTGGAGAATAGAAATCTTCTCCAGAAGTGGGGCCTGGCTATCAAAAGAAAATCTTCCCCGGATGAGGGTCCTCAACCAAAGAGGAAGAATATGAAGATTAGGCTACCATTTCGGCCAGCCAAGCCTTATAGACAGCAACAGCAACTGCAATTGCCTTTGCCTCCAGTGCCCCAGATGGTGGCACAAACCCCGACTGCCTTTCAGTTGGTACCCCAGGCTGTGCCAGGTCAGTCAACCACATTCGCCCCAAAGTTCGAAGGACAGTCTTCTTCCTTTCGTGCAAAACCTAGAGGAGCAGCCAGAGGCTCGTCTAGGCGCCCCTCATGGGGAAGGGGATTCAGAGGTGGTCGTGGTCAGGGAGGCAAGACCTCAGGACGGCAGTCCAAGTGAAATGATACCGGTAGGAGGGAGACTGATGAAATTTTGGGATCGCTGGACCTTCGATCCCTGGGCCCAAAGCCTACTCAAGAATGGACTGGGTTGGAGCTGGTACAGCACTCCACCCCCATGCCTTCGGTTTTTCCAACACTCCACCCCCATTTTGGAGGAGTACGTTCAAGAACTGTTGGAGAAAAATGTGATCCGAAAGGTGAAGTCCATCAAATTCCAAGGGAGGCTGTTTTGTGTTCCCAAGAAAGACTCGGAAAAGCTCAGAGTCATTCTGGACTTGTCACCACTCAACAAGTTCATAGTGAATTGCAAATTCAAGATGCTAACACTGCAACACATAAGGACCTTACTGCCCAAGAGGGCATACTCAGTCTCTATAGACTTGTCAGACGCCTATTGGCACATTCCAATCAGCCGTCGACTCTCCCCCTACCTAGGGTTCAGGCTACAACGGAAACTGTACGCCTTCAGAGCCATGCCATTCGGGCTAAACATAGCCCCAAGGATTTTCACGAAGCTTGCGAGCGCAGCTCTCAAACAATTACGCCTAAAGGGAATTCAGGTAGTAGCCTACCTGGACGACTGGCTGGTGTGGGCAGCATCCGAGACCGAATGCTTGCAAGCTTCCAGTCAGGTGATCCAGTTCCTAGAGTACCTAGGCTTCAAGATCAACAAGAAAAAGTCTCGACTTTCTCCATCCCAAAAGTTCCAGTGGCTGGGAATCCACTGGGACCTTTTGTCACACAGTTTCTCCATCCCAATGAAGAAAAGGAAGGAGATAGCGGGCTCTGTCAAGAGACTTCTAGATTCCGAAAGGATATCAAGACGCGAACAGGAGAGGGTACTAGGCTCTCTCCAGTTTGCTTCAGTGACAGACCCAGTGCTAAGAGCACAGCTAAAGGATGCAACCGGAGTTTGGAGAAGGTATGCATCAAACGCGCGAAGAGACCTGAGAAGACCAGTGCCGCCTCGGCTACGTACTCTTCTCAGACCTTGGTCCCAAACCAGACATCTAAAGAAGTCGGTTCTTCTTCAGCCACCTCCCCCGTCGATGACGATTCACTCAGACGCCTCAAAGGAGGGATGGGGAGGTCACTCTCATCGGAAAAAAGTCCAGGGGACTTGGTCCAAGCTATTCAGGACCTTTCATATAAACTTTCTAGAAGCTATGGCAGTGCTCCTTACCTTAAAGAAAGTCTCCCCGCGTCACTCGATCCACATAAGATTGGTGACAGACAGCGAGGTGGTTGTGAGATGCTTGAATCGACAAGGGTCGAGGTCACCACCTCTCAACCAAGTGATGTTAGCCATTTTCCGATTGGCGGAAAAGAAGAAGTGGTACCTGTCGGCAGTTCACCTTCAAGGAGTCCGCAATGTGACAGCGGACGCTCTATCCAGGTTCACACCGATAGAGTCGGAATGGTCCTTAGACGCAGGATCATTTTCCTTCATTCTGAATCAAGTCCCAGAACTGCAAATAGACCTCTTTGCGACGAAAGACAACAAGAAGTTGCCCCTGTACGTGTCCCCGTACGAGGACCCCTTAGCGGAAGCAGTGGACGCAATGTCCCTCGACTGGAACAGATGGTCCAGGATTTATCTGTTCCCTCCTCACAACCTTCTGTTGAGGGTCCTCAACAAACTGAGATCCTTCAAGGGGGTAGCGGCAATAGTGGCCCACAAGTGGGCGAACAGTATGTGGTTCCCCTTGGCGTTGGAACTACAGATGAAGTTCGTGCCGCTACCACATCCAGTTCTGACCCAGCGAGTCCAGAAGTCGACTGTCTGCGCTTCATTACAGAAAACCCAGACCCTGCAGCTCATGATTTTCTCGCCCTAGCGGTGAGAAAGCGCTTCGGGATTTCGAAAGCCAGCATAGACTTCCTAGAGGAATACAAGTGCAAATCGACTAGAAGGCAATATGAGTCATCTTGGAGAAAATGGGTGGCCTTTGTAAAGGCAAAGAATCCGCAGGAGATCTCAACAGATTTCTGCTTATCTTTCTTCATCCACCTCCATGGCCAAGGATTGGCAGCTAACACGATTTCAGTGTGTAAATCGGCTTTGATGAGACCCATTTTATTTGCCTTCCAGATCGACCTAGGTAACGAGATCTTTAATAAAGTTCCGAAAGCCTGCGCTAGGCTCAGACCTTCAGCACCTCCAAAGCCCATCTCATGGTCTTTAGACAAAGTTCTTCATTTCGCCTCCTTGTTGAGCAATGAAGAATGTGCGTTAAAGGATTTGACGCAAAAAGTTATTTTCCTATTTGCACTCGCGTCCGGGGCCAGGGTTAGTGAGATCGTAGCCCTCTCGAGAGAGGCAGGTCGTGTTCAGTTCCTGGATGGGGGGGAGCTGAACCTGTTTCCGGATCCTACGTTTCTCGCCAAGAATGAGTTACCCACCAACAGGTGGGGTCCCTGGAGAATCTGCCCTCTGAAAGAAGATGCATCTCTATGTCCAGTAGAATGCCTAAAGGTCTATCTTCGTAGAACTTCAGACTTCAAGGGTAGTCAACTATTCAGGGGAGAAACATCAGGCTCAAATTTATCTCTGAATCAACTCAGAGCGAAAATGACATATTTTATTCGCAGAGCGGATCCTGACAGTACACCCGCAGGTCACGATCCGAGGAAAGTTGCCTCATCCCTAAATTTCTTTAATTGTATGGATTTTGAACATCTCCGTTCATACACGGGCTGGAAGTCTTCCAGGGTGTTCTTTCGCCACTATGCGAAACAAGTAGAGGAACTTAAGAGATCTGTGGTAGCAGTGGGTCGTGTAGTTAACCCTACTGTTTAACTCTGCGAGGAACAGTGGTCTTAATTGGGACGATTAAGTCCAGGGTGAGTGTGTAGGTACATACTGTACTACAAACTAAATAAGGGCACCAAGTGCCCATATAGACTGTTCCTTCTTTCAAAGGTGAACCTTGCATAAGTTCAGACATGTGTGCCAAGCGTTTCTAACGCTAATGTGATTGATTTGTAATACAGATTTTTTATGACTTGATACCTTGGTATCTCATTAAAGTGGTGTTTAATGGTTTTTCTTTCAGATAAACAAGTTCTGTTTACTATCATACTTATGCTTAAAGTTTTGGGTTACCCTCTTTTATATAAATATATATATTTGTTGTTAACCTGTCTGTTTATTATCTGTCAATAAACTTGTTCTTGAGAACCTTGCGTCTCTTTCACCTGTGTCAATTTATTGGTATAATTGAGCATTTTAATTCTATGTATCTTATCTGGGATAATTCTGATAGAATTGTTCTGTTTTGCAAGCTATGTTGCATTGGTTTATGTAAGTCCCCTAATGGGAGGACTCCGTCCCATAAAGGGACGAGGGCGGTTTTATTAGTTTCTTCCTATGCGGATATAAACCTTTGTCCAATACAAGTATTGTGCGGATTACTGGTCAATATATTGACGCAGTGGTTCTATACAAACTATGCTTTACTTAATATAGGGCGAGACCACTATATTAGCTTGCCTGGTATTCATACATAGATATATGTACTCTTCGAGACTTTCCAGAGTCTAGTAGGACTCTTCCCTGTAGGGGGCAGGAAGCTCTAACATAGTTTATAGTTAGTTGAAAAGATGTATAACGGTAACATCTTAGGTCTCTAGGTCTAGTCGACCGGGAATAAATATCTCCGGGGAGTACGGCACGTTCTGAGAATCCACAGATACAGTAATGCTCTGGTACACTTCCATCAGGACGACATGGCTTGAGCCCAAAAAACGGATTTTGAGCGAAGCGAAAAATCTATTTTTGGGTGAGATAGCCATGTCGTCCTGATGGACCCGCCCTTGCCTTTCTAAGAAAGGGCTGTAGGACCCCTCCCTACATACAGTATCTGTAGCACCTCGTGTACGCTACAAGGAATACAGATGGCGCCAGGATTGGCGCCAGGCACGCATACGAATCGGGGGATAGGGAAGCCTTGGGAGCGGCTCCCCTTTTTCTTTCCCGAATTCGTATCTCGTCAATCTCCCTCCTACGAGACGAATCTCTGTTCAGGTCGTAGATTGC
>NC_090740.1:65315165-65322665 GCF_036898095.1 Palaemon carinicauda | reverse complement strand
CCAACTGGAGTGAACTGGAGTGAACAGTGCGGGAACTGGCGTGAACTGGAGTGAACTGGAGTGAACGATGCGGGAAGTGGCGTGAACTTTATAATGAAGAGAAACAAAAAGGAAACGAAAATATTAATGAAAAGGAAAGAAAAATAAACCTAATAAATTTTTATATTTGCTGTTTTAATGTGAAAAAAAAATGATATCTTATTTCAAACTATTTCCATAACTTTATAATGAAGAGAAACAAAAAGGAAACGAAAAAATTAATGAAAAGGAAAGAAAGATAAACCTAATAAATTTTTATATTTGCTGTTTTAATGTGAAACAAAATTATATCTTATTTCAAACTATTTCTATAACTTTATAATGAAGAGAAACAAAAAGGAAACGAAAAAATTAATGAAAAGGAAAGAAAAATAAACCTAATAAATTTTTATATTTGCTGTTTTAATGTGAAAAAAAAATTATATCTTATTTCAAACTATTTTTATAACTTTAAAATGAAGAGAAACAAAAGGGAAACGAAAAAATTAATAAAAAGGAAAGAAAAATAAACCTAATAAATTTTTATATTTGCTGTTTGAATGTAAAAATAAAATGATGTCTTATTTCAAACTATTTCTATAACTTTATAATGAAGAGAAACAAAAAGGAAACGACAAAATTAATGAAAAGGAAAGAAAAATAAACCTAATAATTGTTTATATTTGCTGTTTGAATGTAAAAATAAAATGATGTCTTATTTCATGCACATACTTATTTTCCTCTATTACCAATCAAGACCCAAAACTTTTGTTTTAAATAAAAATGAACTGAAAAATAAACCCAAGAAATTTTTAAGTTTGCTGTTTGAATGTAAAAATAAAATGATGTTTTATTTCATCAACATACTTATTCTTCTTTATTACCTTAAAATGAAGGGCAAAACATTTTTTTTCTGTTTGCTGTTTTAATGTAAAAATAAAATGATTTCTTATTTCAACACACTTTTTTCTCTATTACCTTAAAATCAACAGCCTAAAAACTTTTCATGTTTGCTGCTTTTAATGTTAAAATAAAATGCTTTCTTAATACTTGTACATATTTCATGTCTGCTATTTATATGTAAATCAAATGCTTTTTTATTGAAACTAAAATAAAGGGCAACAAAAAATACAAACGAAAAAGATACGTTTCTTCTCCTCAATGCAATGGTGTCTCTGACAGAAAGCATTGTTGTCTCTTCCGAAGCCAATCCAAGAATGTCCTCGGGTTGGAGAAGCCCCGTTTTTATATGGAGTGGCCAATTCGTGAACTGGCGTGAACTGGCGTGACCAATGCGGAAACGATGCGGAATGATGAGTGAACTCGCGTGAACGTGTCGTGAACGATGCGCGAACTACGCGTGCCAATTCGTGCCATCGCGTGAACGTCGCGTGAACGTCGCGTGAACGATGCGCGAACTGGAGTGAACTGGTCGTGAACAGTGCGCGAAAAACACCAGTGCGTGCCAAAAAGTGGCACGCACTGGCGCGCATCAATGCGTGCCAGTGCGTGGCAAAAATGCGCGCAAGTGTCAGGCAGGCTATACACAGTACATATATTCATATACATATGCATATATATCTATTATATATACATACATACATATACATATATAAATATATATATATATATATATATATATATATATATATATATATATATATATATATATATATGTATATATATATATATATATATATATATATATATATATATATATATATATATATGTATGTATGTATGTATGTATGTATATATATATATATATATATATATATATATATATATATATATATATATATATATATATGTGTGTGTGTGTGTGTGTGTGTGTGTGTGTGTGGGTGTTAATTGTAGAAAGGAGCTCCATAGCATGTCTGAAGCCTCGAGAGTAATATATAGTTTTCATACATTATTAAATAAGTTTTGAGCTTATATATATATATATATATATATATATATATATATATATATATATATATATATATATATATATATATATATATATATATATATATATATATATATATGTATATATATATATATATATAGTATATGTATGTATATATAGTAAACAGTATATACGTACATAAACTTAAAACTTATTTAATACTGGAAGAGATCTATGTATTGCTCTCAAGGCTTCCGACATAAAATAGCAATAAGGTCACATGCTGCGGAACTTCTTTCTACCATTGCAGAGATAGTGTTCTGAATGTCAGAAACCTTGTCAGAGACTTCAAACTTTTATACTAGCGGTGTTTTCTTATTTAGCAGCATAATAACTGTCATTTAGACCAACGCTGGATGATTTCCAACTTAAAGACTCACCAAAAACTGTTTCACTTAGTAAATTCTATAATCAAATTTAGTGAGTGTCTCAAAAATAAGTGTATGTTAATCGCTTAGCGGAGGTGACATGAAGTCACACTGCCAGATAAGCGTGATAGAAATGCCATGTTTTCCTTACCGTAAAGCTGTGCAAATGTCCTCTTAATAAAGTACAGTAATAATGCTGATGCTTATGATATAGAGAAAGGTTGGAACATCCAATCAAAGTGCCAAGTTGACTTAGTATCTTATAGTGATGTTTGAATATTTATTGTCTGATTTGAGTTTGTTATTATCCATTTGATATTTATTTCATTGCAATCTTTCCCCTATTTTGGCATATGAATATCTTCCTTCGAGGAGAAGAACACTCTAACAAAAAAAAAAAAAAAAAAAAAAAAAAAAATTAGTACCCTAGCCTTCGGTAGTGCCATAGCCTCTGAGCTATGGTCTTCCATTGTCTTGGGTTACAGATCTCTTGCTTTAGGGAACACTCGGGCACACTATTCTATCTTGTTCCTCTTCCTTGTATTTTCAAGCTTTTTATAGTTTATATATGATAGATTTATTTCAATGTTATTGTTCCTAAACTTCTCTTGTTGTTTTTTCTTATTTCCTTTCCTCCCTGGGCTATTTTCCCTGTTGGAGCCCTTGAGCTTATAGCATCCTGCTTTTCCAACTAGGTTTGTAACTTAGCAAGTAATGATAATAATAATAATCATAATAACAATAATAATAATAATGACCGTATTACTGTATTTATGTTAATGGCCTTGGAGGGCGTTGCGGGCGTGGGGTTCACCCTATTGTGAAAAGTTTCATCGATGTTAAGCTTATGGATAAAACGCAGTATATTTATATAAGTATGTCCAATTTTATGTTTATTAATATTTCTCATTTACAAGTGATTTATTAGTCATTGAAGTTCAGTACCATTTTAATGTTAATAGATGAAGGTGGAAATTTTGGTAAAGTTTAATGTGAAAATTTTTTATTCTCTAGTGCTATGAAACGAGAGGATAGCTTATATAATAATAGACCAATTTTAGATGTATAAATACATTGTACCATTACTGTGAAATATTGCAATACTGCGTTTTATTGCACAATAAAGGGTACAGGTAGCAATAAACAATAAATCACTAGAAATTATATACATATATAATTATTTCATAGTGCAATATGACCTATATAGTTGGAAAAGTATTTCATCGAATTGTTGTGTGGTGCAAACAAAATCTAGAGGTCTTTAATAATTCACTTTTGGCGAGCTTTATTATACCAAATTATAAAGGTTTCTCATAATGGCCAACTTCAAATCATTAGTAGATATATCGGTAAAACCATTCGATAATCAGAGATAATTCAGCTTCAAAACGACACCAGCATGGAAACTAAATCTACATATTGCTACGATTTCTAAAAGTGTTTGTAGTGATATTTTGTCATCCGAAAATCCAACACAAGTCCATTCTTATGTTTGCCAGCTAGTATAGTCTATCACAGTCTCATTGCTATTCACAAGGAGTAGAGGACCAAGGTATTTTTTTAAATTCTAGAAATGAATATTTATTTTAGATGCTATTGAGCACCTAGATTCGTTTTCTGGATCAGGAAATTTCCAAGAGATATCAATGGGACAGCAACTATTTCAAATGGCTTTTGAAGTTTTTCTTTATGTTCTGCACTCTCTCTCTCTCTCTCTCTCTCTCTCTCTCTCTCTCTCTCTCTCTCTCTCTCTCTCTCTCTCTCTCTCTCTCTCTATTGATATTTGTACAATGTTTATATATACTGTATATATATACATATATATATATATATATTTATATATATATATATATATATATATATATATATATATATATATATATATATATATATATACATATATGTATGTATGCGTGTATATATATCATAATTATCTCCTCGTACGTCTATTGACGCAAAGGGCTTCGGTTAGATTTCACCAGTGGTCTCTATCTTGAGCTTTTAAATCAATACTTCTCCATTCATCATCTCCTACTTCGCGCTTCATAATCCTCAGCCATGTAGGCTTGGGTCTTCCAACTTTTATAGTGCCTTGTGGAGCCCAGTTAAACGTTTGGTGAACTAATCTCACTAGGGGAATGCGAAGACCATGCCCAAACCATCTTCATCTACCCCTCACCATGATCTCATCCATATATAGCACTCGAGTAATCTCTCTGATAGTTTCATTTCTGATCCTGCCCTACCATGTAACTCCCAATATCCTTCTGAAGACTGTTCTTAAATCTACTAAATCTGTTGGATATTATTTAATTGACATACCATCATTCGTGTCCACATAGAAACACCGATATCATTAAACTGGTAATATAGTCGGATTTTTATATGTAATTTCAGGCGATTGGATATCCAAATTTTACTTAACCTAGCCATTGTCTGATTATTTTTTCAATCTTTCACTAAACTCTAATTCTAAAGACTCTGTATTGGATTGTCATACTGTAGTTCCTAAATACTTAAATGATTCTACCTCATTAATTCTTTCTCCTTTCAATTATGTTTCATCTTCCATTGCATACTCCGTTCTCATCATCTCTGTCTTTTTCTATCTATCTTGAGCCCATCCCCCTGTGATATTTCATGCACTGCAGTAAGCAAGCATTGCAAATTCTGTGGTGTTTTACTAATAAGGACAGAATGATTACCAATCCAGTACAATCCCTCTCCACCAGCTCCGACTGTTCTATGCATTACAAAATCCACGAGGAGGATAAAAAACATAGGTGACAATAAATTCCCTTGAAGTACTCCGCTGTTCACTGGACATTTATTTGAAAGAACTCCGCTAACATCAACTTTACACTTGCTATGCTCATGAACAGATTTAAACAAATTCACATATTTAAGAGGAATTCCATAATAACACAGGACTCTCCACAAAATTGGCTGGTGCACCCTATTAAAGGCTTTTTCATAGTTCACAAATGCCGACAAAAGTGGATTTCTATATTATTTCCATTGCTATATATATATATATATATATATATATATATATATATATATATACATATATATATATATATATATATATATGTATATATATATATATATATATATATATATACATACATACATATATATATATATATGTATATATATATATATATATATATATATATATATATATATATATATATATATATATATATATATATATCATACAATGCGTAGGGAAGAAGATCTAGCTTTGTTACTAGAAGAACTGAAATGAATGAATTGGGATATAATAGGATCTAAAGTTTTTGAATGTCTTCTGGCAAAACGTCTTAATAGGTTTGCTGAAGGTAATCATCTACTCCCTAGTTTGCAATTTGGCTTCCTAAAGGCCTTGGAGCATGTGAGGCCCTTCTTACAATCTCCAATGCTGTACAGAAATCCCTTGATTGTGGTCGGGAAGTTCGTATGATTGGCCTTGGTTTTAGGGCTGCCTTTGACCGTGTTAATCATGAGGCCCTTGTTTTCAAACTGAAACAGTTGGGAGTGGGTGGGTCGTTTCTAAGCATTATTATTGATTTTTTAAGTAACAGATCTCAAAGAGTTGTTGTTGATGGGCACCATAGTGAGTATAGGAATGTGATATCCGGTGTTCCACAGGGTAGCGTTCTTGGCCCATTACTTTTCATACTATATACACATGACATGTGGTTTGGCCTAGAAAACAAGCTTGTTGCATATGCAGATAATGCTACTCTCTTTGCATCAATTCCATCCCCTGAATGTATATCTGGGGTTGGTAAATCCCTTAATAGAGATTTAGCTAAAATAAGTGCATGGTGCAAATTATGGGGTATGAAGTTGAATCCTAACAAAACTCAAAGTATGATCGTAAGTAGGTCAAGGACGGTGGCTCCGCAACATCCGGATCTCAGTATTGATAATGTTTCTTTAAATTTGCATGACTCTTAAAATATTAGGTGTGATTCTCGACAGCAAATTTACTTTTGAGAAACACATTAGGTCTGTGTCTTCTTCAATTGCACAAAAAATTGGCCTATTGAGAAAGTCTTACAAGATTTTCGGTGATCAATCTATTCCGAAGTGTTTTAATTCTTTCATTCTACCTTGCTTTGAGTATTGTTCTCCTGTCTGGTCTTCAGCTGCTGATTCTCATCTTAATTTGTTGGACAGAAACTTACGGTCTATTAAATTTCTTATTCCTGATCTAGATATTAATCTCTGGCACCGTCGTTCAATTAGTTCATTATGCATGTTGCATAAGATTTTTCATAACTCTGACCATCCTTTACATTTGGATCTCCCTGGACAATTCTATCCTGTTCGTAATACTAGGCAGGCAGTTAATTCTAATAGCCAGGCCTTCTCCATCACGAGGCTCAATACTACACAGTATTCTCGAAGTTTTATTCCACCTGTTACAAAGTTGTGGAATGATCTTCCTAATCGGGTAGTTGAATCAGTAGAACTTTAAAAGTTCAAAGTTGGAGCAAATGTTTTTATGTTGACCAGGCTGACATGAGTCTTTTTATTGTTTATATATGACATATCTGTTTTTGACGTTGTTAATAGCTAGTTTATATAGGACATATCTGTTTAGACGCTGTTACTGTTTTTAGAATGATATATTGTTAATTTATTCT
Organism: Palaemon carinicauda; assembly: GCF_036898095.1. NCBI lineage: Eukaryota > Metazoa > Arthropoda > Malacostraca > Decapoda > Palaemonidae > Palaemon > Palaemon carinicauda. The sequence continues at coordinate 65,315,670 of NC_090740.1, read as the reverse complement.
CATCATTTATTTATTTCCTTATTTCCTTTCCTCTCTGGGCTATTTTTCCCTGTTGGAGCCCTTGGGCTTATAGCATCTTGCTTTTCCAACTAGGGTTATAGCTTGGCTAGTAATAATAATAATAATAATAATAATAATAATAATAATAATAATAATAATAATAATAATAACAGGAGAATCTTATATAAAGTTAAAAGAAGACCATATATTTGGCTTGAGAGAACACGAAAGGAACACTGTAAATAGAGTAGATTTTCTTATTAATAAATATCTTGTAGGTAACATGGAAAATTTTTTCAGTACTAGTGATAGAATTACAGGATTAATGATCAAATTAAGTAAAAAGTATAAACTGAAGATATTCAAACGTATGCACTAACAGCATCCCATACAGAGAAAGAAACAGAAACTCTTTAGGAAGATTCGGAGATATCTAAGAAAAACACAAGACTTGATTTATATTTGTTTTTGGAGATTTCAATGCTAAAGTAGGCCAAAAGAAGAG
>NC_090740.1:65305165-65310165 GCF_036898095.1 Palaemon carinicauda | reverse complement strand
AGACTTTATAAATATAGATTTTTATACACTATTATATATTTTTCACCTTTCCCAGCCTAAAAAACCGCTCTATAAATTAAATAAAATTATACTCATACATTTTTCACCTTTTCCCACCTAAACCCATAGTAGGATACAAGCTACATTTAGAATAATATGGTAGGATGCAATCTACATTTGGAATATCCTGGTAGGATACAAGCTACATTTAGAATGATCTGGTAGGATACAAGCTACATTTAGAATAATTTGGTAGGATACAAGCTACATTTTGAATATCTTGGTAGGATACAAGCTACATTTTGAATATCCTGGTAAGATACAAGCTACATTTAGAACAATTTTGTAGGATACAAGCTACATTCTTAATATCCTGGTAGGATAAAAGCTACATTGCGAATATCCTGGTAGGATACAAGCTATATTTAGAATAATCTGGTGAAATACAAGCTATATTTTGAATATCCTGGTAGGATAAAGCTAGATTTAGAATAATCTGGTAGGATACAAGCTACATTTAGAATAATTTGGTAGGATACAAGCTACATTCTGAATATCCTGGTAGGATACAAGCTACATTTTGAATATCCTGGTAGGATATAAGCTACATTTAGAATAATCTGGTAGGATACAAGCTACATTTAGAATAATTTGGTTGGATACAAGCGACATTTTGAATATCCTGGTAGGATACAAGCTACATTTTGAATATCCTGATAGCATACAAGCTACATTGTGAATATCCTGTTAGGATACAAGCTACATTTAGAATAATTTGGTAGGAAACAAGCTACATTTTGAATATCCTGGTAGGATACAAGCTACATTTTGAATATCCTGGTAGGATACAAGCTACATTTTGAATATCCTGGTAGGATACAAGCTACATTTAGAATAATCTGGTAGGATACAAGCTACATTTAGAATAATTTGGTAGGATACAAGTTACATTCTGAATATCCCGATGGGATACAAGCTACAATTTGAATATTCTGATTAGATACAAGCTACATTTTGAATATCCTGGTAGGATACAAGCTATATTTAGAATAATCTGGTGAAATACAAGCTATATTTTTAATATCCTGGTAGGATAAAGCTAGATTTAGAATAATCTGGTAGGATACAAGCTACATTTAGAATAATTTGGTAGGATACAAGCTACATTCTGAATATCCTGGTAGGATACAAGCTACATTCTGAATATCCTGGTAGAATACAAGCTACATTTAGAATAATTTGGTAGGATACAAGCTACAATCTGAATATCCTGGTAGGATACAAGCTACATTTAGAATAATCTGGTAGGATACAAGCTACATTTAGAATAATTTGGTAGGATACAACCTACATTCTGAATATCCCGATGGGATACAAGCTACATTTGGAATAATCTGGTTAGATACAAGCTACATTTTGAATATCCTGGTAGGATACAAGCTACATTGTGAATATCCTGGTAGGATACAAGCTACATTGTGAATAATCTGGTAGGATACAAGCTACATTCTGAATATCCTGGTAAGATACAAGCTACATTTAGAATAATCTGGTAGGATCCAAGCTACATTTAGAATAATTTGGTAGGATACAAGCTAAATTTTGAATATCCTGGTAGGATACAAGCTAAATTTTGAATATCTTGGTAGGATACAAGCTACATTTATAATAATTTGGTAGGATACAAGCTACGTTCTGAATATCCTGGTAGGATACAAGCTACATTGTGAATATCCTGGTAGGATACAAGCTACATTTAGAATAATCTGGTAGGATACAAGCTACATTCTGAATATCCTGGTAGGATACAAACTACATTTTGAATATCCTGGTAGGATACAAGCTACATTTATGGATACAAGCCACATTCTGAATATCCTGGTAGGATACAAGCTACATTTAGAATAATCTGGTTGGATACAAACTACATTTTGAATATCCTGGTAGGATACAAGCTACATTTAGAATAATCTGGTTGGATACAAGCTACATTTAGAATAATCTGGTTGGATACAAACAACATTTTGAATATCCTGGTAGGATACAAGCTACATTTAGAATAATCTGGTTGGATACAAACTACATTTTGAAAATCCTGGTAGGATACAAGCTACATTTTGAATATACTGGTAGGATACAAGCTACATTTAGAACAATTTTGTAGGATACAAGCTACATTCTTAATATCCTGGTAGGATACAAGCTACATTGCGAATATCCTGGTAGGATACAAGCTATATTTAGAATAATCTAGTAAAATACAAGCTATATTTTGAATATCCTGGTAGGATAAAGCTAGATTTAGAATAATCTGGTAGGATACAAGCTACATTTAGAATAATTTGGTAGGATATAAGCTACATTCTGAATATCCTGGTGGGATACAAGCTACATTTTGAATATCCTGGTAGGATACAAGCTACATTTAGAATAATCTGGTAGGATACAAGCTACATTTTGAATATCCTGGTAGGATACAAGCTACATTGTGAATATCCTGGTAGGATACAAGCTACATTTAGAATAATCTTGTAGAATACAAGCTACATTTTAAATATCCTGGTAGGATACAAGCTATATTTAGAATAATTTGGCAGGAAACAAGCTACATTTTGAATATCCTGGTAGGATACAAGCTACATTTAGAATAATCTGGTAGGATACAAGCTACATTCTGATTATCCAGGTGGGATACAAGCTACATTTTGAATATTCTGGTTAGATACAAGCTACATTTTTAATATCCTGGTAGGATACAAGCTACATTTATAATAATTTGGTAGGATACAAGCTACATTCTGAATATCCCGGTGGGATACAAGCTACATTTTGAATATTCTGGTTAGATACAAGCTACATTTTGAATATTCTGGTAGGATACAAGCTACATTTATAATAATTTGGTAGGATACAAGCTACATTTTGAATATCCTGGTAGGATACAAGCTACGTTTAGCATAATCTAGTAGGATACATGCTACATTTAGAATAATTTGGTAGGATACAAGCTACATTTTGAATATCCTGTTAGGATACAAGCTATATTTAGAATATCCTGGTAGGATACAAGCTACATTTTGAATATCCTGGTAGGATACAATCTACATTTTGAATATCCTGGTAGGATACAAGCTACGTTGTGAATATCCTGGTAGGATACAAGCTACATTTAGAATAATCTAGTAGAATACAAGCTACATTTTAAATATCCTGGTAGGATACAAGCTACATTTAGAATGATTTTGCAGGAAACAAGCTACATTTTGAATATCCTGGTAGGATACAAGCTACATTTTGAATATCCTGGTAGGATACAAGCTACATTTAGAATAATCTGGTAGGATACAAGCTACATTCTGAATATCCCAGTGGGATACAAGCTACATTTTGAATATTCTGGTTAGATACAAGCTACATTTTGAATATCCTGGTAGGATACAAGCTACATTTATAATAATTTGGTAGGATACAAGCTGCATTTTGAATATCCTGGTAGGATACAAGCTACATTTAGAATAATCTGGTGGGATACAAGCTACATTGTGAATATCCTGGTAGGATACAAGCTATATTTTGAATATCCTGGTAGGATACAAGCTACATTGTGAATATCCTGTTAGGATACAAGCTACATTTAGAATAATTTGGTAGGATACAAGCTACATTTTTAATATCCTGTTAGGATACAAGCTACATTTAGAATAATCTGGTAGGATACAAGCTACATTTAGAATAATTTGGTAAGATACAAGCTACATTTTGAATATCCTGTTAGGATACAAGCTATATTTAGAATATCCTGGTAGGATACAAGCTACATTTAGAATAATCTGGTAGGATACAAGCTACATTTAGAATAATTTGGTAGGATACAAGCTACATTTTGAATATCCTGTTAGGATACAAGCTACATTTAGAATAATCTGGTAGGATACAAGCTACATTTAGAATAATTTGGTAGGATACAAGCTACATTTAGAATAATTTGGTAGGATACAAGCTACATTTTGAATATCCTGGTAGGATACGAGCTACATTTAGAATAATCTGGTAGGATACAAGCTACATTTAGCATAATTTGGTAGGATACAAGCTACATTTTGAATATCCTGTTAGGATACAAGCTATATTTAGAATATCCTGGTAGGATACAAGCTACATTTTGAATATCCAGGTAGGATACAAGCTACATTGTGAATATCCTGTTAAGATACAAGCTATATTTAGAATATCCTGGTAGGATACAAGCTACATTTTGAATATCCTGGTAGGATACAAGCTATATTTAGAATATACTGGTAGGATACAAGCTACATTTAGAATATCCTGGTAGGATACAAGCTACATTGTGAATATCCTGTTAAGATACAAGCTATATTTAGAATATCCTGGTAGGATACAAGCTACATTTTGAATATCCTGGTAGGATACAAGCTACATTTAGAATAATCTGGTAGGATACAAGCTACATTTAGAATAATTTGGTAGGATACAAGCTACATTTTGAATATCCTGTTAGGATACAAGCTACATTTAGAATAATCTGGTAGGATACAAGCTACATTTAGAATAATTTGGTAGGATACAAGCTTCATTTAGAATAATTTGGTAGGATACAAGCAACATTTTGAATATCCTGTTAGGATACAAGCTACATTTAGAATAATCTGGTAGGATACAAGCTACATTTAGAATAATTTGGTAGGATACAAGCTACATTTTGAATATCCTGTTAGGATACAAGCTACATTTAGAATAATCTGGTAGGATACAAGCTATATTTTGAATATCCTGTTAGGATACAAGCTATATTTAGAATATCCTGTTAGGATACAAGCTCCATTCTGAATATCCTAGTAGGATGCAAGCCGCACTAGCACCGAAATTCTGATTGCAAAGATTAGATCATGCGAGCTTAGCATAGAAATGGGTTGCCAAAGTAAATTATAATTATGCAAACAATGAGAATTGAGCAAAGGCCAGGACTGGGATATGCTTAC
>NC_090740.1:65292665-65302665 GCF_036898095.1 Palaemon carinicauda | reverse complement strand
CCTGTGCACTGGAAACTTAGATATTTAGATGAGGTATAATGTCATCCTCTCGACGAGATAAGATTAACTATCTTGAAGAAGTAATATTCATTGACTAATTTCATAAGCATTAAACGAAAATACCAAATTGTATCAAACCAGCTCAATTGAAAGGCCAGAAGACGTATATGTATAAATCCCATCTCACATGTTTACCCCTTGGGGTCGCAATTGGTGCGTCTCGAAATGAAACTATGACCTCCGGTAATTCATTGTTTATATTGAATAGAAATACACAAATGGAATACCTTTTTATTCACATGATCTAATGGAGAAGGAAGGCTTTTCAGAATAATAGAGAAATATGAACTTGAAATAATGCGATCTAATGCGCCTATTAAATGTGATAAAATAAAAACGAATGCGTTTCCCCATACTCACCTTTCCCCATTTGGAGGGGTGTTACCGGAAATATACTGCCTCCAGATATCTTGGCAAGTCTTCAGGTAATGGATATCAAGCCCCATACCCTATTCAACTCCACACACAGGGACCAATTTAAAGCGTTCTCATATGATGGGTGATAAGCCAGTAAACCATCTATCATCAGCAGTATGCAGGTTATCTTTATGAATGTTATGTTAATCTTCCAGTTCTTAACATTCCTTTTCTGTGAAACTAGCAATTCACTCTTTTACCCACCCCTTCCTGTGGTCCCCTGCGGCCTAATAGCTACCATATATAAGTTTATCTACTGAAATACGGTGGAGTTTGATATACCAGTCTTAAATTTGTCTGTCTTGGTCAGATATCGAATACGAATTATTTCGCTCATGAGTAGAGTCATGCTCTGATCACTCATTGCAAAAAGCTTGGATTGCTTACACAAACAAGAACAACCGTGCATGTACAGTAGAAACGCATACTATTATTATTGGTAAATATATGATACTTTAATTTCTAGCCAAATACATGAACCATATATTTTTCCTACTCGCCATCTTGTGTATTATACATTTATGACCATGATTATTGGGGCAAACCACCTGTTCATGAGTTTTTGGACCCCCTTTTATAAAGACAGTGATGGGGGACCCCAGTGGGAAACCGGGTGTTTTTTTTGTGTGTGTGGTAAAATGTCATAAAAGAGTGGGTAAATTTTTAGTTTCAGCCAAATTTGGAAAAATGCAATAAAAATATATTTGTTGCATCAGAAATAGGGTGGTTTCAATGAATTTAACGTTTATTTTGACTGCAAACCAACCGATTTAGAGATTTACTATGTATACCCTAGTTCATCCCACCAATTATGGGGGACACCCTTTGGGAACCGGGGTTTTGGGTGGGGGAAGGGGGGGGAGGGTGTTGGGGCATTGAATGATATTTGCAATAAATGAATAATTAATGTTCCAGCACCCCTCCCCCATACCCCTAACTAGGCCTACCGGGGGGAGGGGGGTAGGGCCCCCCAGCGACCCCCCCTTAAAGCCACAGTAATTTTCAGGGCACCACAGAACCTAACAAACCCACCTAACCTAACCTAGGGGCCCTGTACCCCTAACGGAGGGGGGGGGCTTTGCCCCCCCTGCGACCCCCCCTTATGGCCAAAGTAATTTTCAAGGCACCACAGAACCTAACAAACCAACCTAACCTAACCTAGGGGCCCTGTACCCCTACCGGGGGGGGCTTCGCCCCCCCTGCGACCCCCCCTTAAGGCCACAGTAATTTTCAGGGCACCACAGAACCTAACAAACCCACCTAACCTAACCTAGGGGCCCTGTACCCCTACCGGGGGGGGCTTCGCCCCCCCTGCGACCCCCCCTTATGGCCACAGTAATTTTCAAGGTACCACAGAACCTAACAAACCCACCTAACCTAACCTAGGGGCCCTGTACCCCTACCGAGGGGGGCTTCGCCCCCCTGCGACCCCCCCTTAAGGCCACAGTAATTTTCAGGGCACCACAGAACCTAACAAACCCACCTAACCTAACCTAGGGGCCCTGTACCCCTACCGGGGGGGGCTTCGCCCCCCCTGCGACCCCCCCTTTAACCAGGGGTAAATTTGAATATATATATTTTGTTAAATCACTTCTTACCTTAAACGGAAGATGACGATGAAGATGTGGAAGGTTGTGGTTGACCCTCTTCTGAATCATCAAGTACTGGAATACATTCAGATTTGGTCCAATACCACACATGTCTATCCTCACGAAAATGTAAAGGCGAATCACATTTACCACACTGGACACTTAAAGGTAATACGGAATGCTCCCTTAGAAAACGATTCACTACTTCAGGAGTTCCATTATAATTCCCATGAAATCGGCCGATCACATCAAAATAGGAATAACGACATATTTCACACAACCGTACCGGAGGATCCATGACAGTTAAGTGACGTGTGATGAAAATATAGAAACCGGAACTTTTGAAAACCGAAAACAAACGACAATCACGGGTTTCTCCCATAATGAAATAGGGAAAAAAACAAAATACTATCGTTTACAATGTTATATTGCACGAAAAACAGATCCTTGAAACAAGACTGAGAGACCAATGAATCGTCCAATAATAACCCTTGAAAAGAACCCAGTAGTATTTAGATTGGAGGAGCGACATTAGTGGGAGGAGCAAATGCGCATTCAAGTAAATATTGTCACATTACGCAATGGGGCGGAGCCAAGTAAGATGAAAACAGACATACAAACGAACAAGAGCTAGGTCCCGTGGCAGCGTAAAGGTATACAAAACACTTAGAAATAAAATGCAGACCTACATTAACTGAAATAATTATCTCTGTAAGTAGACATCAGCGTCAATAATGTATTGAGAGAAAGTTTTTTGTTATCACGTGCTTTACTAGGAAAATATATTTGGTTGAATCTAAAACTTTACCAAAGAGTGATTTATACCAATAATAATGGTCATAAATGCAAAATAAGCCCAAGATAACCAGTTGGAAAAATATATGGTTCATTTAAATGACCGAAAATAGGCCAAAACGTGATTATTTACCTTTTGTGAGTTGTAAAAGGGTACAGAACCTAACAAACCCACCTAACCTAATCTAGTAGTTCCCAGGTCACAACCCCTATCCCGGGGCAAGCCCCCTGGACACCCTTTCCCAGGTCACAAACTTTCCCAGGTCACAACCGCTAGCCGGACCCCACTTCCCAGGTCACAAACCTTCCCAAGTCACAACCGCTAGCTGGACCCCCCTCCCTAAGTCACAAACCTTCCCAGGTCACAACCGCTAGCTGAACCCCCCTCACCAGGTCACAAACTTTCCCAGGTCACAACCGCTAGCCGGACCCCCCTTCCCAGGTCACAACCTCTAGCCAGACCCCCCTTCCCAGGTCACAAACCTTCCCAGGTCACAACCGCTAGCTGAACGTCCCTCCCCAAGTCCCAAAACTTCCCAGGTCACAACCGCTAGCTGGACCCCCCTCCCCAGGTCACAAACCTTCCCAGGTCACAACCGCTAGTTGGACACCCCTCACCAGGTCACAAACCTTCCCAGGTCACAACCGCTAGCCGGACCCCCCTTCCCAGGTCACAAACCTTCCCAGGTCACAAACCTTCCCAGGTCGCAACCTCTAGCCGGACCCCCCTTCCCAGGTCACAAACCTTCCCAGGTCACAATCGCTAACTGGACGCCCCTCCCCAAGTCCCAAAACTTCCCAGGTTACAACCGCTAGCTGGACCCCCCTCCCCAGGTCACAAACCTTCCCAGGTCACAAACCTTCCCAGGTCACAACCGCTAGCCGGACCCCCCTTCCCAGGTCACAAACCATCCCAGGTCACAACCTCTAGCCGGACCCCCCTTCCCAGGTCACAAACCTTCCCAGGTCACAACCACTAGCTGGACGCCCCTCCCCAAGTCCCAAAACTTCCCAGGTCACAACCGCTAGCTGGACCCCCCTCCCAAAGTCACAAACCTTCCCAGGTCACAAACTTTCCCAGGTCACAACCGCTAGCCGGACCCCCCTTCCCAGGTCACAAACCATCACAGGTCACAACCTCTAGCCGGACCCCCCTTCCCAGGTCACAAACCTTCCCAGGTCACAACCGCTAGCAGGACCCCCTCCCCAGGTCACAAACCTTCCCAGGTCACAGCCGCTAGCCGGACCACCCCCTTCCCAGGTCACAAACTAAAAGTAAATCACAAATAAATCCTTCCATTATGAAAAAGTAAATCACAACTAATTCCTTACCTTATGACTGATATCGTCGCCTTTATTTTCTTGGCAATCTTTACAAAAGCTTTGCAGTAGAAAATGTGCTGGCCTTCCATGAAAATTAAGTCAGAATAGGACCTTTGAGGCCTTATTTCGCTGTTATTTTTTTTTAATTTCACATGAGTAACAATAGCTTTACACTGAACGGAGAGCATTTCCATCATAATCAATTGCTGATATAAACGAAATTACACTAAATTTCGAAATAGATGTATGTACTTCCCTTAAGTTTCCTCTTGGAGACGTCTTTACGAGATGGTGGTTAACTTAACACTGAAGGCGAAAGTGGGAGAAAATGGCTGTTGTAGAACAACATCCGGGAACTTATGAAGAAATACTTGTAAGATGTTAATTGCTTAAAAAGACTACCTGACAAATACGTCATTGTAAATCCATAAAAAACTCCCCAAACAATGGGAAAAAAACTTATGCGCAATAACTCCCCTTCAGTCTCTCAGTTGTAAACAATGGACTTAGAGTTAAAAACATACTTCACATTTTAATATACCGATATGTAAGTTATTATGCCCCAGTCCCTATTAAACATAAGGAGAAAAATACCAAACAAGTCAGCACTCGTCCATTTCTTATAGCGAATTCCAGTTTCGCTATAAATTAGAGTACAATATATTATTATTATTATTATTATTATTATTATTACTACTACTACTACTACTTGCTAAGCTACAACCCTAGTTGGAAAAGCAGGATGCTTAGCCCAGGGACCCAAACAAGGGAAATAGCCAAGTGAGGAAAGGCAACAAGGAAAAATAAAATATTTCAAGAACAGTTACAATAAAATAAAAATTTCCTATATAAGCTATAAAAATTGAACAAAACAAGAGGAAGAGAAGTTAGATATATTAGTGTGCCTGAGTGTATCTTCAAGCGTGTGTATGCATATACAAGTGTACCATTGAATACCTACTTGAATGGCAAGTAAGAATTATACATTAATGCACTTTACGAAACAATTCTAAATCCTTACGAAGACGACTACCTTCCTAATTAATTAGAATTTTACGGAAAGACAAGAACCATGTGGGCGTGACAAATTGAGACAGAAATTTTTATGCCTATTGAGCTACAAAATGCACTATTTACATTTTTTTATATCTTTTGTCTTTCAATAGATAACCTATAAATCCTAATTAGATATCATTGTATAGGTTCCATATACTTCTTTTTCTTAACAAGATTGGTAAATGTCTAAGGGAAGTCCTCGCAGCGCTTCGTTGACTTTTAAATTCTCTTGAGAAAAGTTATTTCATTCATTTGACACCGGGTTCTTGCGCTGGCAGACCGTAACGTAATGTTAAGAACATTTCTATCTAATTCTGAAAGAAAAAAAAAATACTTATATCTTTGAAAGCCATTATAAATACTAAACTTACATGATAAAAAACAAAATCATGCAAAGCTGAATGTTAATATGTCACTGATCAATTAGCACCGTATAACATGGAACGACTTGAACGACTGTATTTTGTAACCTCTTCTGTGTGAGCACACAAGAATTCAATATATTATATAGCACGCAAGGGCATATCTTAATCCCTAGTAGCAAGCAAAATCTCAAAACGGAGAAAAAAAAAAAACTGTTCTGTAATTAAACATCTGTAGCTTACACGATTACTCTTGACGAGAACTCAATTTTCCTGTTCCACCATCGGGGAAGGAAGTACAGAATCCAAGAGATCAAATATAGCATATATAATTGCCCTTAAACTATTCTGACTGACATCTAGGGTTCTTCGTGCACGGCTGGTGTCACAAATATAGCAATTAGAGCAACTGCTGATCAAAATAGTATTCTCCAGACTCCATGATCTTATTTACTCATTTACGTGGTGGCAATTTGTACGTAATATCAATAGCCCAAGATATGACATACGTTCAATAGTCAGAGTCTGAAATTAAATCTAAGACTCAAAATGATCAAGGGAAACAGCAGGTTTCCCCGTCTCCCGGAAAAGAAAAAAAAATAATCACTGGTCGTTAGTTGGCAAGACTTCTGTGTGTTAGAACTCTGAGGATTTTACAGTATAATGTTAGACTATTTGTAAAGGGCCAGGCCATTTATTTGAGGCACTGCACATACCGCGAGACTCATGACAATGCCTTTGTCCAAAAGTACTCTTTTTATGCCTATTTGGCACAGTCTGACTCACATCCAGCCTGCACGCAATACTTGAATTCAATTTTAGGTGACAGACCAACATTGCTTGAACATCAGTGGAGCTATTGTGCGGAGAGTACTGTAGGTGTGATAGACAGGCATTTGAGAGTATAAAGCAATTTGTGTGAACAATGTACAAAAAGTAAAACAAATACCCATACATAGCCATCCATACTAAGTTGGTTTGCTGAGAGTGATCAGACAAAAGTCGCCCACCATCACCAATACGCAGTGGCCAGCGTGGTGATGAAAAAAAGCCAAACACCGGATATGTATGAGGCTTTTGTCCTGCAGTGGACAAGAAAGAGCTGCATTTGTTGAATATATATATATGTATATATATATATATATATATATATATATATATATATATATATATATATATATATATATATATATATATATATATATAGACAATAGACAATATCTTAGTGGCATCCAAGATTAGGAGACAATGTCTTTTCGGACAAACTGAGGTCCATTTAGTTTTGAGGATAACAGGAGAACATCATTTACGTCTCCATTTGTTATTTGGTTTACGTGACTTTCCATCAGGACTGCATTTGTTTAACGATGGAACTACACTTAAATGTAAAGATTAAGGTGGTGAAAATATCTAAGAAGCAAAAATATTTAGATACGTTGAAATTATTTAAACGAATGTTGATAAATGAAAAGTTTAAGACTACCCTGGATAGGTACGCTCCTCGGACACCCCTTTAAGGGTATACTCGGTCGCGCGCGACCCCGACGCATAAAAAAAATTCTTGAAAAATATGTTTTTGCAGTAACCTCCTTTTTTTTTTGCCAAAAAAAAGTTCAATGAATGCTTAAAACTACTGTAAAGATAAATACTACTCATCTGCTGAAAAACTATTTATTATAAATATTTTAAAAAATTAAGTAGAAAAATAAAAAGACCTTACATAAAAATTCATAAAAAAAAAATTTATACATATATACACAAATCCTTTTAGGAATGGATTCATGAATGTTTAGGACACATCTTGATGTATTTTGGATGAAGTCGGACCCATGGAGGTGAAGATCTGAAATGAGAAAAAAAGGGTAACTTTTTTTGGCCAAAAAAATTTGTCCAAATTTCATGAATTTTTTTGGGTACCCAAATGAAATAGGAAGTGGCTAATTTTTTTTAGGGAATAAACATATGTTATCCTAAAATAGAAATATGTAAAAAAATCTTCATTATTTTGTAAATTACATTTATATCAGGGGCCATATCTAAAGGTAATTTTTTGAGTACTTAGAAATTTCGTAAAAAAATACATATATTTAATATATAATATGATATTTATGCAGGTAAAAATATACCAAAATATCACAAATTCTATAGGGAACAAGAATATATATAGATGGGGCAGCTTACGCTTCGGATATGTCCACAAAATGGCCGCCAACCACACTGACTCAGACTCCCTAATCTGCCACCTGAAATGCAGGAAGGGTATGTCAATTTCAAGGTGTTATTTACTAATCTAATTATTCTTGGATATGCATAAAAATTGTATGGTGGATTGCTGGATGATTGCCGATTATTTTACGACTATAAAATTAGAATTCTGACCCAAAAAAAATTTTTTTGAAGGGAAATAAAATCGAAAAAAAAAAATGTAAAACAACATAATATTTTAGCTAAAAAAATTGATGATATTCAATCAAAAAAGAAGTAAACAAAATTTTCCGACAAATAAACATCTAAATTAATCATTACTCTGTGATAGTTCCTTAGTACGTAGTAATTTTGAAAGAAATGGGAAAAAACGAAAAAATGGCAATCACAGGAAAATCGAACACATACCTATATATACGCCATATCTGGCTAAAAAAAAAAAAGGATAGGCATGGGTAGCCAGATCATCTAGAAACACTTTCCAACACTATAAAAATACAAGTTTTGCGATACTACTTGCCAATTCCTTACAGTTACATGACTAAGCAAAAAAAAGCAAAACAAATAAAAAGGGGCACTCGCGGAAAAATGGCCAACATTCTAATATACGGAATTTCAGAAAAAAAAAAAAAAATTCAGCCACGTGCTAGGCAAACCATCAAGGCACATTTTCCGACAAATAAACATCTAAATGAATCATTACTCTATGATAGTTCCTTAGTACGTAGTAATTTTGAAAGAAATGAGAAAAAACGAAAAAATGGCAATCACAGGAAAATCGAACACATACCTATATATACGCCATATCTGGCTAAAAAAAAAAGATAGGCATGGGTAGCCAGATCATCTAGAAACACTTTCCAACACTATAAAAATATAAGTTTTGCGACACTACTTGCCAATTCCTTACGGTAACATGACTAAGCAAAGAAATGCAAAACAAATAAAAAGGGGCACTCGCGGAAAAATGGCCAACATTCTAATATACGGCATCTCAGATAAAAAAAAAAAGACATGCATGTGTTAGCCCAACCATCAAGGCACACTTTCTAACAAATAAACATGAAAAAAAAATCAATAATATACGGCAATTCCTTACTACGTAGTAGATTTTTACAAATACTGAAAAAAAAACAGAAATTGGCAACCGCAGTTAAATACCCCACATACCAATATCTACGTCATATCTGACAAAAACAAAGTCACGCATGGGTAGCCAGATCATCTAGACACACTTTCCAACACTAAAAAAGCAAAAGTTTTGCGACACTATTTGGCAATATCTTACGGAAAAATGACTTGGCCAAAAAATGCAAAAAACTGAAAAAGGGGCACTCGATGAAAAATGGCAACGTGTTAATGGTGGGCATTTCAGAAGAAAAAAAATTTCAGCCACGTGCTAGGCAAAACATCAAGGCACATTTTCCGACAAATAAACATCTAAATGAATCATTACTCTGTGATAGTTCCTTAGTACGTAGTAATTTTGAAAGAAATGGGAAAAAACGAAAAAGTGGCAATCGCAGGAAAATCAAACACATACCTATATATATGCCATATCTTGGCAAAAAAATGAAAAAAAAAATGAAAATGGGGCACTCGCGGTAAAATGGTCCTCGTGGTGATGAACGACATTTTAACTAAAAAAAAAATCATGCACATGGTAGCCAAACAATCCACCAAGACTTTCCACAACTGATAACCTATACAAGTTGCACCATTCTACGACTATTTCATAAAACGTAATAACTTTGATAATTATGCAAACTACCTTAGAAGGGTAAACTCGGTCGCGCTCGACCCCGACGCGTCTCAGAAATCTGGGAAGGAGTACAGCTACAGCGATGCACATCTGGACACTACTAGAGCGTGTAGGCGAGACACCGACTGCAGGTCGATCACCCACAAATTCAGTCACGGGGGCGAGTCACGTGAGAAAACCCTCTTTTGTTTTGACGCTCGGGGTCGCGGAAGACCCACCGTACCGTTCCAGGGTTAAAATGAAAAACTTTAAGATTAACTAATATCCTTGAAATGTTCTGCCATGGTTCTTAGTGATTATTGAGAGTTTAAGATGAAAAACAAAAATTTAGAGGGGGAATATTAAAACAGGTGATCTTAACAGAGATATCACATATAAAAGCAGCATGTTTTGTGTTACCCATCAATCGCTGCATGCAACCATTTCATTCC
>NC_090740.1:65140165-65287665 GCF_036898095.1 Palaemon carinicauda | reverse complement strand
ACCCATAATATCATAAACTTTAGACCACCAATGGTGGGGAAGAGTCACTTTCTTGCATCATTGATTTTATCTAACAGTGTGCATCATTTTAATTGTATAACTTTTAAAATTCAATATTACAAACTACTACGATAACAAGCACTAGTTTTATAGCATACATATAAATCATTTTAAAAATATCCATGAATCAAGCTACATCTATTTGACCTACGACCAGAACCTGGTTTGTTTCCATCAATTTCTCTTTCAATCCACTCTTCTTTCCAATGACAGGGCTTGTGTGGGTGGGCGTGAAGAACGCCCGATGGCTAACAGGCAAGATTCCAGTAACACCGCGATCACTTTGGCGGGAGGATGAACCTGACGGAGACAACCAACAGTGTGGCTGGATCACTCTCTGGCCAATGACTCCCTACTTCGGAGATGCATACTGTTCAAACGTTAGCCCTTCCCTGTGTCAAAGAATCTATTAGATTATCTCTCCCTTTTTTTTTAAATATACGCTGGTATATATTTTGTCATATGGTTGTAGATCTACTGTATTTCATATCATTCATTGTATATTACATTTTACCAATGAATTACAATTCCTATTTTTCTCAGTTATACAAATCTTGTCAGGTCTACTTATTTAAGAGAATTGTTGTTCTTTTATACTTTGATGTTTCTATGTATATTTGTTTTATTATTATGCGGCGTTAATTTCTTAAACCATAGAACTTCATGTAATAAACGGACATTATTACGCATAAACTAAAAATTTATTAATTTTCTATTTGAATTTCTGTAGTCTATAATTTCTGAAATCTTTTCTTTAACCTTATAGTGAACCGTGTATGGAAAGTATCTGTCAAATGATCAATTGAATTTGTTGACCTGTTAGAGGCTTTAGATTTTGAAGATCGTTTGCACAGAACAATGTAGAAGAAATTGCACAGTATCACAAACATGAAGAATTTAATTGAGTAGGTTGTAAGTATCAAGAAAAGTTGAAGGGACAAGCGATTAGTTACAAGCAAATTACATCAAGTTTCATATCGTTATTCAAGATGAGTGAATGCTGTGACATCACAACATTCGCCTTGGAAATTAATGTCTTGTGAAATCAAATTCCTCTACATTTTCGTTTTTCTTTTAGATCCAAACTTTTCTCCCTCATTATATTGGTTACAACATCCACACGAGCAATTCATATTCAGTTACATGCCTGAGAACCTTTCTTGAGATATTCTATCAGGATGCCAGAGAACTTCAAATCATTTATCCATTTAGATATTCTTTGCTCAAAGAATCTTAAAAACACAAACTAATGCTAGTCGGCTAATCCTGAAAGGAGCGAATGTAAGTGTTCTGGAAGAGGATTTGACATAATATGTCTTGATCTTTACGAGGAAAGAAGATGTCTGTAACTGATGCCAAAGAGGCGGAAATCTCGTTGCCTGTATTTAGCCTACGGTTCACGAAAAAAAAAAAATGAAAAATGAAATATGTAGACTCAACTCAGAAGACAGGCCAATCCTGTCTCTTTGAGAGGGTAGTGTATGACATTTATAGGATGTCAAAACATTTAGAAAAACTGCAATTGCTGGAAAACTGAGATACTATGCGTCTTTTCATTTATTTTTCTCTGTCTAAACTTTCCCATTCTTACAGTCGAAGAAATTTGCCTAAAAACTCAAAACAGAAGAAATTGTTGAAGAGCTTTAAAATGTCAGTGGCATTCTCACACGATTCAACAAATGCTGTGTTTACCTATGAAATCATCTCTTTTTGCTTCATACAACAAAATTTCGTTTATTTCTCAAACACCTTAAAATTAATGCTGATAGCTAATAGTTCGACAGTCATGTTCTAAAATTTTCCTTGATGAACTGTTAGTCTCGAAGTTTGTTATTTAGAAACTGTCAACCGTTCTCTAAACATCTGTAGCGGTTATTTGTAAAGATAACAAAATTTAGAGCAATGTATAAGTTTCTCATTACAAACTTCAAGGAACATGAGAACAGAGCTATCTCTCTCTCTCTCTCTCTCTCTCTCTCTCTCTCTCTCTCTCTCTCTCTCTCTCTCTCTCTCTCTCTCTCTCTCTCTCTCAAACTAAATTTACATATTTTCCAATAGTTTGATATCACATGCAGCTAATATAGGGGTCATTCAGGCTTATGGAATAAGATTAATAACAGAATGAATAGGGAAATAATGTTGGCAATAGCAATTTCACTGGTGACAAAGTAGATAGAGGAAAGTTGCTTAATTGAAATCAGAACAATATCAGCATTAGATTTTTGGAAAATATAATTTTTTTTCCTACACTTTAACAAAAATTACAAGATAAAACAAGAGTTAATTACGGTAAAATAAACATTCAAACTCAGAGGATTATATTTCATGAATGAGAGAAAAAAAGAAAATATATAGTTATTGTCATATTGGTACTTTTATTTGAAACTTTCCTATTATAGCATCTATCATTCGAAATAATTATTTACCCTTCATGTTTTATTGTAATAAACTAATAGTAGTAAGTGGCTAATCTAAGTAACTATGATTTAAAGTCAAAATGCATCCTGGTAGACGGAGGTTAAACTTTTGCATAGAATGTCTGAAAAACTGCTTTAACTAATTGTAGAGCATTAACTTTAATAACAACTAACATAGGATAAGAACAAAAATTATAATGATCATTATATTAATAAAACATAAGCTACACGGCTAGCTACTCATGTTTAGATATCCGTACTTTTGGTTAGCTGCTTCTCAAGTCATATCTAAGTATAAAGTACGGCAATAAGGCCTCTGTATAAGATAAAAAAAATAATACCTCTTCCTCATTAAGTATACTGTGTTACCTTTGTTTATATGCTATAAAAACATTAGGGTTGTCCATTTGGCTGGACAACGACCATACTAAATTTTAAGTTGATTTCCAATAGAAAGTTAGAATAATTTTGTTAGACCAAGAACAAATATGTTCAGTATGAAACTAAGTGCCTTGCTATGGCTAAGTATATGTATATATATATATATATATATATATATATATATATATATATATATATATATATATATATATATATATATATATATATATATATATATATCCATCAAAAAGAGAGATGGAAGAAAGATAACTTTGGGTGGAACACTTTAGGGAGGTCATGAATAAGAGATACGAAGGAAATAATTCGATTGATATACTTGAAGCTGATAAAGACCTTGATGTGCCCATAAATGAATTCAGTGAGTTTGAAATTGAAGCTATTGGTAAAAAACTCAAAGAGATGGAAAGCCCATGGTTATGATGGAATAACTATTGAGATGATACTGGCTGAAATGAAGAGAACCCCGGAATACTTATAAGATTATTTTCTAGAATGTGACATGAAGAGGCAAAACCTGGTGAATGGGTGCTAGGAGTGTTGGTGAAAATGACGAAAAACAAATGAGACCTGACTTATTGCAATGATTACAGAGGCATCACACTTACGACAATTGTTATGAAAATATATAGTATGCTTATTTTAAAGAGACTAGAGAGAAAGATTGATGAAAAGCTGAGAAATGAACAAGCAGGATTTCGAATAGGCAGAAGTTGTACTGACCAAATTTCCATTTTAAGGCATGTTGTACAGCAATGTGTAGAATATAGAAATCCACTTTTAATGGCATTTGTGGACTATGAAAAAGCCTTTGATAGTGTGCACCGGCCAATTTTGTGGAGAGTCCTGCATTATTATGGAATTCCTCTTATAAATATAAATTTCATTAACTCTATTCATGAGCATAGCAAGATCAAACTTAATGTTAGTGGAATCCTATCAAATAAATTTCCAGTGAACAGCGGAGTACTCCAAGAGAATGTGTTGTCACCTATGTTGTGTATCCTTCTCATTGATTTTGTAATGCATAGAACAGTTGGGGATGGTAGAGAACGATTGGTAATAGGAAATTAACTGACCTAGAGTTTGCTGATGATGCTGTCCGAAGAACTAAGTAATGTCATACCCATGCCATATAAAGATATGGCCAAAAAATAAATTTTAAAATAGCTTCTAAATATATACACTGTACATTTGAATAATATTTGATAATATAAAATGCATGATGAAAAATATTCTGATCAGTTTTTCAATAACAAAATATTCTGAGATATTCTCTCTCTGTCTCTCTCTGTCTCTCTCTCTCTCTCCTCTCTCTCTCTCTCTCTCTCTCTCTCTATGAAATAGTGATAAAACTAATGGATCTTACAGGAGTTGTTATTCTATCATGTATTTGAATAATTTTCTTTTCGATCATTTTTTTTTCAGGCTGAACAAATATTGAAATTTGAATCCATATACAATGTTCCATATATGACAACTTTTTTTATTGTTAACGAAAAATTGCACTATTCTTTAAAAGATGTGTATATGTAAATTATATGCATATACATAATGTATATATATATATATATATATATATGTAATATATATATATATATATATATAGATACATAAATATATATATATATATATATATTTATTTATCTATATATATATATATATATATATAGATAAATAAATATATATATATATATATATCTATATATATATATTGTTAAATGACAGTTGATTTCTTCTTTACTTGCTTCCATTTCATCATTTAGCTGTGAATACGTATTTTGTACTACTAAACGATACTCATCAGATTTTTCTCTAATTACGGGAGTCTTCATCATCTTTCTTAAAATTAGTTTTTCTCTTTCTCTTCTTTCGTAGATCTAAGCAAATTTTGCTTCTCCCAATTCTATGGTCGCTGGAATTAGCTTGCTTAGCACTGATAGATCTTTAACTAAATTAAATTTTTCATTGAGAATATAATCTATTTCATTTTCCGTTTTTCCATTTTGGTTTTCTCATGTCCATTTTCTATGTTGCTCTTTATATAAAAAAAAGGTGTTCATTGTTTTAAGATTGTTTCTTTCAGCAAATTCTGCAAGCATGTCGTCTCTGACATCCTTGGGCCTACTACAAATTTACCTACTGCTGATTTTCCTCTCCTCTTTTGACCTACTTTAGCAATGATATCACCCAAAATATGTAAATAAAGTCTCATATTTTTACACAAATATCTCCAGATCTTTATAAAAAGTTTCTGTTTCTTCCTTTGTATGGGATGTTGTTGGTGCTTACCTTTGAATGATCTTCATTTTATACTTCTTATTTAGTTTGATCATTAATCCTGCAATTCTATCTTTAGTGCTATAAACTTCTTCTATGTTACCTGCAATTTTTTTTTTTATTTTTAAGATAACTCACTCCATTTTCTATGTTTCTTTCAAGAGATTGGTGAAAAAAGTTCCTAGATAAGGAAAACTACCAGAAAAGACTAAAAACCTAATAACCCAGTAGCTCCCAGTGTCGTGTTTTGAGGACAGTTAAGAAAATATATTTTTTCTCTAATTCTGTTTCCTTTAATCTGGGTTCTTATCATCATTTGAACACTTTAAATCTTAACATATAATTGTAATTTTTATTTCCACGACACCACAAGCGTCCAAAGAAATTTTATGAAGTAACCACATTTTTTATTATATGCTTTCCTTCAAATAATAAAATTTCATTGCAATATATTCCCTTGAAAATTTTATTTTTATGCAATATTATAGTTTAAATATATATATAGATATATGTTGTGTGTGTACTGTATATATGTATCCATATATATATATATATATATATACATATATATATATATATATCATACATATATATATACATATATATATATATATATACATATATATATATATATATATATGTATATATATATATTATATATACATAGAGTATGTATATATATATATATATATGCATATATATACATATATATACTATATATATGTATATATATATATGTGTGTGTGTGTATGTGTGTGTGTGTAATTTAAAGGGTAATGTTCTATATGACTGATATACAAAGTTACTATGAACATTTTATATTGTAAAATCATGTGAAAGTGAGTGTCCTCATATGAGGACACTGGGATGAAGAGGTAAGATCGTGTCCGACAAAGCTCAATATGGTGACAAAGTTATGAAGAAATACAAAGTGAAGAAGAGAAAAATCTGTTATTCCGAACCCTCCTGGAAGTATGAAGTTTCAACCCAAGGTACAGTAGGGACAAACCACGAGAAAAGACCTATGAAAACAATTGGAAGAAAATGAAGGAAAATGTGAGCTATGAGCAAGCATACACCGTTTGAAATATTTTAAACTATAATGTTCCCAGAGATATATACCAGATCATCAAAAAAAAAAACTGTCCGATATGCTACTGTTACCAAAAATAAAGCGTGAAGAGATAAAGTCCTTTTGGTGGGGGGGGGGGGATTTTACTTTTGTCCGGTTATCGTAGATTACCTTCAAAGATATATTTTTGGTCGAATGACGAAGATCTCGGTGTACCTATTGTCAAAGCAGTTATGTCAGGAAATACTTATCAAAATATAAAAATGTTTCCTTCATCTTTGTGATGATGCCTATGCTAATGAGAATAAACATGACAAAGAATTCAAGGTAGGAGAACTCATTTCAATGCTTCAACTCGTTTATGCAATTTGGTTTATTCGAAGAATGTATAGCCGTAGACGAAATGATGATCATGTATTATGGACAAACATTCCCTGAAACAATTTATGCATGGAAAACCAATCAGATTTGGATATAAACTTTGGGCCCTTTGTGGTGCATCAGGATAGGGTTACAATTTTGACCTTTATTAAGGGAAGAATTGCTTCTGCAGAAGACCAAGATCTTTTAGTTGGTTCAAATGTAGTTTTGCAAATGCTAAGAAGTGTTGAGAATTCAGTCTCATTCTGCATATTTTGACTACTATATTAATGACTATGACTTACTGGTGCACCTAATATACTTAGGATTTCAGGCTACTGAAACCATGAAGAAAAACCACTCAAAACATTGTCCATTGAAGTCAGAAAAAAGACATGAAAAAGGGAGCCATGTAATTCGACACAAATGAAGAAATATTCATAGACAAATGTTTTGATAACAAATATGTGACCGACAGAAGATATTATTATTCAGTTGAACCACTCGCAAAAGTCCAATGCTGGGTGAAGGATTCTAAGACCAAGGAAAACGTTTAATCAATCAAATGTCACCAATAACTATAAAAAAATATGGGTGGGGTAGACCACCATGATTGGCTAGTTGCAAAATATTCAGTGTTATTGAGAAACAAAAAATTGTACTGGCCTTTATTTGCTCGCATGTTAGATATATATCTAAGTGAATGCAAGGATTTTTAATCGGATGGTGAATGAGCAGAAAAGCATCGATTTCCTGGAATAGATGAGATTTAACTTTGTCCCTTACCTGAAACTGAAGAGTGCTACAGTAAGCTAAGCTATTACTTATCATCCCAGTATCCTCATATGAGGACAGCTTATGTAAGTCAAATTATTTCTCATCCTACCAATGTCCTCACATGAGGACAGCTTATGTAAGTTAAGTTATTACACATCATCCCAGTGTCCTCTTATGAGGACAACTTAAGGAAATGAAATTATTACTTATCATCCCAGAGTCCTCATATGAAGACACATAATATAAGTTAAGTTATTACTAATCCTCCCAGCGTCCTCATATGAGGACAGCTTATGTAAGTCAAATTATTTCTCATCCTACCAATGTCCTTATATGAGGACAGCTTATGTAAGTTAAGTTATTACATTTCCTCCCAGTGTCCTCATATAAGGACAGCTTATGTAAGTTAAGTTATTACATTTCCTCCCAGTGTCCTCATATGAGGACAGCTTATGTAAGTCAAGTTATTACTAATCCTCCCAGCGTCCTCATATGAGGACAGCTTATGTAAGTCAAATTATTTCTCATCCTACCAATGTCCTTATATGAGGACAGCTTATGTAAGTTAAGTTATTACATTTCCTCCCAGTGTCCTCATATAAGGACAGCTTATGTAAGTTAAGTTATTACATTTCCTCCCAGTGTCCTCATATGAGGACAGCTTATGTAAGTCAAGTTATTACTAATCTTCCCAGCGTCCACATAGGAGGATAGCTTATGCAAGTCAAATTATTTCTCATTCTACTAATGTCCTTATATGAGGACAGCTTATGTAAGTTAAGTTATTACATTTCCTCCCAGTGTCCTCATATGAGGACAGCTTATGTAAGTCAAGTTATTACTAATCTTCCCAGCGTCCACATAGGAGGATAGCTTATGCAAGTCAAATTATTTCTCATCCTACTAATGTCCTTATATGAGGACAGCTTATGTAAGTTAAGTTATTACATCTCCTACCAGTGTCCTCATATGACGATATCTTATGTAAGTCAAGTTATTATCTATCATGCCAGTGTCAACATATGTGGACAGCTTATGTAAGTCAAGTTATTACTTATCATCCCAGTGTCCTCATATAAGGACAGCTTATGTAAGTCAAGTTATTACTTATCATCCCAGTGTCCTTATATAAGGACAGCTTATGTAAGTCAAGCTATTACTTATCATCCAAGTGTCAACATATGTAGACAGCTTACGGAAGTCAAGTTATTACTTATCATCCAAGTGTCAACATATGTGGACAGCTTATGTAAGTCAAGTTATTACTTATCATCCCAGTGTCCTCATATAAGGACAGCTTATGTAAGTCAAGTTATTACGTATCATCCCAGTGTCAATATATGTGGACAGGTTATGTAAGTCAAGTTATTACTTATCATCCAAGTGTCAACATATGTGGACAGCTTACGGAAGTCAAGTTATTACTTATCATCCCAGTGTCAACATATGTGGACAGCTTATGTAAGTCAAGTTATTACTTATCATCCCAGTGTCCTCATATAAGGACAGCTTATGTAAATCAAGTTATTACTTATCCTCCCAGTGTCAGCATATGAGGACAGCTTATGTAAGTCAAGTTATTACTTATCATCCCAGTGTCCTCATATAAGGACAGCTTATGTAAGTCAAGCTATTACTTATCATCCAAGTGTCAACATATGAGGACAGCTTATGTAAGTCAAGTTATTACTTATCATCCCAGTGTCAACATATGTGGACAGGTTATGTAAGTCAAGTTATTACTTATCATCCCAGTGTCAACATATGTGGACAGCTTATGTAAGTCAAGTTATTACTTATCATCCCAGTGTCCTCATATAAGGACAGCTTATGTAAGTCAAGTTATTACTTATCATCCCAGTGTCCTCATATAAGGACAGCTTATGTAAGTAAAGTTATTACTTATTATCCCAGTGTCAACATATGTGGACAGCTTATGTAAGTCAAGTTATTACTTATCATCCTTGTGTCCTCATATAAGGACAGCTTATGTAAGTCAAGTTATTACTTATCATCCCAGTGTCCTCATATAAGGACAGGTTATGTAAGTCAAGTTATTACTTATCATCCCAGTGTCCTCATATAAGGACAGCTTATGTAAGTAAAGTTATTACTTATCATCCCAGTGTCCTCATATAAGGACAGCTTATGTAAGTTAAGTTATTACTTATCATCCCAGTGTCCTCATATAAGGACAGCTTATGTAAGTTACACTTCATGTCGTAAACACATGGCACAAGTGTTCAGTCTGTGTAACATCACCTCAGTATATTAGAACAGTCCGTGGTGTCACCATGGTAACACAAATTTCACTATGTTGCGCACTAGTGTCAACACAGGCCCCCTTAGAGTTAGAGTCCCTTATAACTCACTGTTCTTCGCAGCACTAAGGCGCAGGTTTTAGCACACTACCTGCCGCTACCACAAAGTGTTTCACCTCTTGCACCTGCTTTGCATAGTGTTTAAAGAACACTCTGGATGACTTCCATCCTGTAAACGAGCGAAGACTCTCCAAATCCATTGATATAAAGAAATTCAAGGAAGAGGCGACTTTTCTAGGATCGTGACCTGCGGGTGTACTGTCAGGATCCGCTCTGCGAATGAAGTAGGTGATCTTCGCCCTTAGTTGTTTAAGTGACAAGTCAGAACTCAATGTTTCTCCTTTAAAGAGCTGTCCTCCACCGAAGTCTGAAGTTCTGCGAAGATAGACCTTTAGACTCTCCACTGGACACAGGGAGATATCTTCCTTCAGAGGGCAGATTCTCCAGGGACCCCATCTCTTAGTGGGTAGCTTGTTCTTGGCGAGAAACGTTGGGTCAGGAAAGAGGGTGAGTTCGCTTGTTTCCGCAAAACTGAATCTGGCCTTCCTCCCTTGATAATGCCACAATTTCACTAACTCTAGCCCCCGAGGCTAGAGCAAACAAGAAAATCACTTTCTGAGTCAAATCTTTCAGAGGGCAAGTCTCATTATTCAAACCTGAGGCAAAATGTCTCAGGAGGTAGGTCTCGGAGAGGCTGCAGGTCTGAGTCTAGCACATACCTTCGGCACTTTGTTAAAGATTTCGCTGGACAGGTTGATCTGGAAGGTGTATAGTAAGGGTCTTGTCAAGGCCGATTTACACGTGGAAATCGTGTTAGCCGCTAAGCCTTGTCCATGAAGGTGAATGGAAAAGGACAAGCAGAAATCCATCGATATTTCCGTAGGATTTCTCGCCTTGACAAAGGCCACCCATTTCTCCCAAGATGACTCATATTGCCTTCTGGTAGATTTCATCTTATATTCCTCCAAGAAGTCTAAGCTTTCCTTCGAGATCCCAAACTCTTCTTGACGGCTAGGGAGAGAAAATCATGAGATGAAGGTCTCGGGTTTTCTGTAATGATCGAAGACAGTCGACTTCTGAACTTGTTGGGACAGAACTGGGTCCTGCAAGGGAATTAGCTTCGGTTATAATTCCAGGGTCAATGGGAACCAGTTGCTCCGGGGCCACTTGGGAGCTACTAGGGCCGCTGTTCCTTGAAAGGATCTCAGCTTGGTGAGGACCTTTAGCAGAAGGTTGGGGCGGAGGGAACAAGTAAATCTTGGTCCATCTGTTCCAGTCTAGGGACATGGCATCCACCGCTTCCGCTCGAGGGTCCTCGTATGGGGCCACGTAGCGGGGAAGTTTCTTGTTGTCGCTCGTTGCGAAGAGGTCGATCTGCAGTTCCGGGACTTGGTGAGAGATGAAGGAGAATGAGTCTGCGTCTAGGGACCATTCTGACTCTATCGGAGCTATCCTGGATAGAGCATCCGCCATCACGTTGCGGAACCCTTGAAGGTGAATTGCTGAGAGGTGCCATCTTTTCTTCTCCGCCAGACGGAAGATGGGCAACAACACTTGGTTGAGTTGGGGCGATCTTGAGCCCTGACGATTCAGACATCTGACCACTACGGTGCTGTCCAGAGTCAGTCGTATGTGGACTGAGGGACGTGGGGACAGCCTCTTCAATATGAGAAAGACTGTCATGGCCTCCAAAATGTTGATGTGAAACGTCTTGAACAGAGGGGACCACGTTTTTTAGACTTGACGTTGATGGGAGCGACCCCGCTCCCCCCCCCCATCCTTCTAGCGATGCGTCCGGTAGTTGCAGAGGTACCGACCTCCTGAACTTCTTGGCCTCCGACCATGGCTTGAGGAGTGATTGTAGCCAAGATGGTAGTGGTCTCTTGAGATATCTTCGAGCGTTTGATGCGTATCTTCTCCAGACTCCCGATTCATCTTTTAGCTGTGCTCTTAGCACTGGGTCTGTCACTGAAGCAAACTGGAGGGAGCCAAGCACTCGTTCCTGTTGTTGTCTTGAAATCTGCTTGGATTTGAGAAGTCTCTTGACAGACGTCACTATTTCCCTCCTCTTCTTTAGCGGAATGGAAAGATGGTGTGACTGAAGGTCCCAATGTATGCCTAGCCATTGGAACTTCTGAGCTGGAGATAGTCGAGACTTTTTGGTGTTTATCTTGAATCCTAGATGTTCCTGGAATTGGATCACCTTCTCGGAGGCTTGCAGGCATTCCGTTTCTGATGCTGCCCACACCAGCCAATCATCCAGGTAAGCCATCACCTGGATGCCTTGTAGGTGTAGTTGTTGAACGATTGTCTCTGCAAGCTTCGTGATGATCCTTGGGGCTATGTTTAGCCCGAAGGGCATGGATCTGAAAACGTACTGTCTTCTTTGAAGCCAGAATCCTAGGTAGGAGGAGGTCTGGCGCTTCATTGGAATGAGCCAGTAGGCGTCCGCCATGTCTATCGAGACTGTGTATGCCTTTGGGGGCAATAGGACTCGTATGTGCTGAAGGGTCAGCATCTTGAACTTGTTGTTCTCGATGAACTTGTTGAGAGGGGACAAGTCCAGAATGACTCGGAGTTCGTCAGAGTCTTTCTTGGGAACAGAGAACAGTCTTCCTTGGAACCTGATGGACTTTGCCCTCTTGATCACCTTTTTGTTCAAGAGTTCTCGGACGTATTCTTCCAGAACGGGGCTGGAGTGTTGGAAGAATTGGGGGAAAGCTGGTGGCGCTGTCCTCCAGCTCCAGCCTAGTCCCTGTGAGGCCAGGGATCGAAGGTCCAATGATCCCGGAAGAGACGGAGTCTTCCTCCTACCAGAAACAACTCATTGCTTCTGGTGTCCGGAGGGCTTGCCTCCTCGACTGCTTGCTCCCCTGCCTCCTCTCCCTCTGGTGGGACGTCTAGAGGAGTCTCTCCCAGAGCCTCTACCTTAAGCACGAAAGGTAGTAGTCTGCCTCTCGTAGGCAGGCGTGAAGGCTGGTACTTGAGTCACCACCAGCTGGGGTACCAGTTGGAAGGTTTGTTGGGGCTGCGCCACCAACTGGGGAGCTGCGGCCACGGGAAATTGATTTTTCACCTGTCGAGGCTGCGTCCTTGGTCTCTTGGACTTCTTCTTCAGTTGGGGACCTTCATCCGGAGAAGACTTCCTCTTCGACGACATGCCCCACTTTTCGAGAAGGTTCCTATTCTCTGTGGTGGCCTTGTCGACGATCTCGTTGACCAAGTCGTTGGGGAAGAGGTCCTTTCCCCAAATGTTGGAGGCAATCAACTTAATCGGTTCGTGTTTAATCGTGGCTGATGTAAACACGAACTCCCTGCAGGCCCTCCGTGCTCTGATGAAGCTATAGAAGTCCTTCGTCAGGGTTGCCAAGTGGGTTTTGGCTAGGACCATGAATACATCTGGGGTCCTCTGTTCCCCAGCCATTGTCTCCATGATCACCCGGTGGGAGAGAGAGGCAGCCAGCCTCTCTTTCGTATCCTGTTCTTGGCGAAGGAGAAACTCGGATAGTTTGGGGAGGTTCTCGCTGAACTGACGTCCAGCGATGTCGGCCTCCAACTTCCCAACTGAGAAGGTCAACTGGATGTCCTTCCAGTCCTTGTCATCTGGGGGTAAGGCGAGGGAGAGGGGCCTACATTCCTCCAATGTAGGGCAAGGTTTCCCCGCCTCCACCGCCTTTAATACTGCCTGAAAGGACTTCTCCGCGAAGGGGAAGACGATTGTATTGGGAGCAAGAAAAGACGGGTGTTTCTTGCTAAGGGCTGGCACCTTAGAGTTGGTGTAGCCCCTGTCCTTCATGCAACCTGCTATCAGGGATTGAGCCTTTGCATGGTCAAACACGATGACCTCCTTCGGCTCTGTTTACTCCTTGGAAACGGGTCCAGACTTGAGTCGTACAAAGCAATCCAGGTACAACTCGAAGCTAGGCCAGAATTCCACCTCTTCAAGGGGGACGGCGCCTAGCTTGTCGAGATCACGATCCTCCCGCTGGTGATGGGCATGTACTCGGCATGCTTCCACGGGTTGGTAACGGAGCAGGTGGGAAGTTCCTTGATGTTGAGCCTCCTCTGAGGCCCGCGTTGAAGCGTCAAGCGAAGGATTTACTTCTTGAAATCTTCGTCCCTCTGTTTGAACTTCTCCTTGAAGATCGCCATCATAGCTTGGAATGTAGCCATGGAATCGTCCGGCTTCGTGGCAGAGGAGTGGAGTACATAGAGGGAATGGGTTCCGAGGCGATAACCGACGACATGGAGGCCGATGCAACATCCTCTTCCTCGGATTCAGGAGCCACCGTAGACTCCTCTTCACGACCCTCAGCCAGAAGGGTCTTCTCAGTGGTGTCTGACACCTCTGACATACTTTTATCCTCTATGTGGATGTCTTTCAATGCGTCCGATACATCGGAATCGACCGTCAGCTGGACGCATGGGATCTCAGGTCAAGGGATTACGGCATCCGTAAACGCCTTAGGGAGGAGCATGGCCCTCATCCGCTTGTTGGGAAGGTAAGGCCCCATGACGTTCTTCTGGAAACCACGTACCCACTTGCATAGTTTCTCCTGGGCGATGTCCCTTGACTCCGCAGACTGGCGAGTCTCAAACCCCTCGTTGAGCAGGTCCTTGTACGTAGGGCACACCTGCGGGTCCCAGTACCTCAGACACCCCTTGGTGACAGAGCAGCTGGCGTGCGTCCGGCATGCCACATGGCCGTAGAAGTTGCAGCGCCGAACGCTGCAGAAGGCGCTCTCACACCGGATGTACTCCTCCTGTAAAAAGAGGAAAGGTACATGAGTATGTGGAAGTCTATCATGCTAGACTTAAATTAATCTTAGATCAATCTTAATTTAATCTTGATTATATAATATAAGATTCCTTTCCAAGTGTAAGCTTAGGATAGGTAAGCTGGAAATGAAATAGGAAAGTTGCCGTGACCCTTCCCCACTATTAATTCTAGGGTGCCCGTTGAGGGAGGCCCGAAGGAAGAATCTAGCCTATAGGGGTAGAGTAGTGTAAGCAACACTGCTTCCGAGGAATTAATAGTGGAATTAAAGGGAGCCGATGAACAATAAGCTTAAAGAAAAGGGGGGTATCAATCCCCAATTCGGGTAGGTCTCGGCAAGGGACTGTGCATGGATGCACAGAGTATGCTAGAAACTTTATCTATTGTATAAATATATACTATAGTTTTCTGTCTAAGGTATGTTCTATACCACAGATGTACTGGCTATTGTATACATCCATACAACAGACATTGCGGCGTACTGATGGCAGGGCTAGTGCGAGAGGACAGTTCACTGGCACAATACTGTAAATATATGTGGGGCCGGCGGTACGCTGGAACATCGGCGCCCCGCCAGACTGCCGGAGGTCCACCGGCCACCGGCGGACCGCTGACAGAGAGCAACCCGCCCCAGCCATCATTCTATGTGGCAGGGTAAAGGAGAAACGCCGGCAGGCGGGCCACCGAAACGCCGGCGACCCACGGCTGCCGGCGGGCAACCGGCCGAAGGCACACCAACCCTGCAATCATACTATGTGACTGGGCGGTGACCTAGGTAACAGCCGGCAGAGTCGGCGTGGCAGTGAGCCGGGGAGTCCGACCACCGACCCCGCCTGCATACTGCCGGCGAGGCTAGTGGCCGGCGGTCAATGTAATTGACAGTACTAGCCTGTAGAGAGAGAAAAAGCAGTGAGTGAAGGAGAAGGAAGGGCGGCAGCTTCGCCACCCTAACTCCGCCTTCCTCAGGAAGAAGGGTTCAAATAGAAGGGGAGAACATATCATGATCAGGCTTCCATCCAGCCGCAGCTCTGCCGGGATCAGTCAGCGAGGGCTGCGGGTGGCGGTCCAAGGGAGGACCGAAGTACACTCTAAAACAGCAGGGAGGTCTCCCGCTGGCAGCTAGACCTGCCGCATGGCTATCCCAGAGCAACATTTGCGCGGGGGAAGCTGAACAGCTTGGCCCAGCAGGAGAAAGCCCAGACCGACCCTACAATCCACGGGCACTCGATGAGATTGTAGGACAGCAGACACAGGGGTGTGATGGCTAGGCCATCACCAAAGGACAGAGGGGGGCAGGGAAAGGGTCCTGTGCAAGGAGTGTAAGGAGTTGGTGTGAGCCTTCCCCAGTACTCTAACAAGGGGACTCTGTTTCAGTACCGGCACCGCTCCAGGTATAAGGAGAATACATTCTCCAGCCTAGGGTGGGTCATTACAGTAAAGGGGCTGGGATCATCAAGCCGTCCTAAACTATAAAGAAACAGAACCCCTAAGCCTGCCTAACCTAGGCTAGGGAAATTCATCATTTCCCAGCCCAGAGTATGCAAGTGCAGGACAAGTCACTAGGCCACAAGGAGGAGGGGTCTCATGACCCCTCCAGGTGTGGTCTAGGGGGGCAAGGCCCTCTATGCCAGCCAACAGGGTCCAACAGGAGAGTACATTCACCTTATTGGGGTAGCTGGAGGCACACGACAGCTACTATGAGGTTCTGACCCGACCGCAAAGCTCATGAACATTGGCTTAGGACGGGGAAGAAAACCCTAGCCTAACCTTACCAGAATCAAAATTCGGGGCAAGGAGGGCTAGGATTGCAGCCTAGGCTACACTCAGAGGGAGGAGAGAACGGAAGTGAGATAGCCATGTCGTCCTGATGGCTCAAGCCATAACGTCCAGATGGAAGGTTCCTTTAGTAGCTTCCTAAGGGTATATATGACTACAGTAGATATTCCCAGAGAATTAAACTAAAGGTTTCACAGAATTCTAACTTCTGGCGCGAGTACCCATAAGGTTTCCCTTTAGGATATTGTATAACAACAGGGGACGTATGCTTGACACGCCACATAGCTATCTGCACCCCACATAGCGTTTACGCTTAGAGGGGGAATAGTGGCAAGTTATGGGAGGAACCGTAACAAAGTTCTCCTCACCCGTTACTGATTTGGTACTCGGCGACGTCAACATCCAACCGTCATGTTGGCCGCCATCTTGGATGACGCCGCCGGAGCGCGCCATCGTCATTCCTTTCGGCGTTTATGCCAGCCTCCATGATATAATAAGATTAAGAGAGGTCTGTCAAAGCCGAATAGAGAACAAGGGTGGGTCCATCAGGACGACATGGCTATCTCACCCAAAAATAGATTTTTCGCTTCGCTCAAAATCCATTTTTTGGGCTCCAGCCATGTCATCCTGATGGAAGTGTACCAGAGAATTAATGTATCGTGGATTTTTCCCCTTTTTTGTAGTGCCTTTCGACTTCTAAACAATATTCCTTTGGTCTGATGACCACAGAGACCTGTGGCATATCCGTTACATGCCACCTCAGATAAGCATATACCATGTTACTGCTTCCTGCCCCCCTGGCAGGGAAGTCCTAAATGGATAGAAGGAACATCTTGAAGTTGCTTGATAGAGGAACTCACCTAGTCTCGGAGATACCTGGCGGTCCCAGGGCCAGATAGAGAAGGTAAGTATACTTGTGCTGGAACCAATTACCTTAATCTAGATGAGCATGCATCAAGAGAACAAATTTATAACATTGTTCATAAAATATCAAAACATGAGAAAGAGAGGGCGAAATGAGACGCACAGGGTAACCTAATACTCTTTTATTCATTAAAACAGGATTAGCATGAAATAGGTAAAAAAAATTTACAATAAGCAATGCAATTAAAAACATAGACTAAAGACATCAAAGAAGTGGGTGTGGAATCTGAAAGGGAAAGCTTGCCATAGCACACATAAGTTCCAGAGGAACTATAAAGTCTTTCTAGAAAGTCTTATATACACTTCATGTTAAGACATGTGGCACACGTGTTACAGTCTATGTTACTTCACCTTGTAGAAGAACAGTCTTTAGCGTCACTAGGTGGCACTTAAATTCACTATGTTTCGCACTGGGGTCAACACAGGCACCCATGGAGTTAGAGTCCCGAATAACTCACTGTTCTACGTAGCACAAGGCAGCAGGTTTTACCACACTACCTGCTGCCACCACATGGCGTCGCAACTCTTGCACCTGCTTTGCGTAGTGTTTGAAAAACACTTTCAATGATTTCCAGCCCGTGAAGGAACGAAGACTCTCGAAGTCCATCGTCTGGAAGAAATTCAGGGAAGAGGTGACTTTCCTGGGATCATGACCTGCGGGTGTACTGTCAGGATCCGCTCTGCGAATAAAGTAGGTGATCTTCGCCCTTAGTTGTTTGAGTGACAAATCAGACCCTGATGTTTCTCCTTTAAAGAGCTGTCCTCCGTCAAAGTCTGAAGTTTTCCGAATATAGACCTTTAGACTCTCTACTAGGCATAGAGAGATATCTCCCTTCAGGGGGCAGATTCTCCAGGGGCCACACCGTTTGGTGGGAAACTCGTTCTTGTCGAGAAACGTTGGGTCAGGAAAGAGGGTAAGTTCGCCTGTGTCAGCAAACTGTATCTGGCCCTCTTCTCTTGATAAAGCCACAATCTCACTGACTCGGGCTCCTGAGGCGAGAGCAAAAAGGAAAATCAGTTTTTGAGCCAAATCTTTCAGAGGGCAAGACTTGTTGTCCAGACTTGAGGCAAATTAGAGCACCTTGTCGAGAGACCAGGAGATAGGTCTCGGAGGAGGTGCAGGACGGAGTTTAGCACATGCCTTTGGCAGCTTGTTAAAGATGTCGTCGGACAGGTCGATCTGGAAGGAGTGGTCTTTTCAAGGCCGATTTGCAGGTAGTAATCGTGTTGGCTGCCAAGCCCTGTCCATGAAGGTGAATAAAGGACAGACAAAAATCTATAGAGATTTTCGTAGGATTTTTAGCCTTGACGAAGGACACCCATTTCATCCAGGAAGACTCGTATTGCC
Organism: Palaemon carinicauda; assembly: GCF_036898095.1. NCBI lineage: Eukaryota > Metazoa > Arthropoda > Malacostraca > Decapoda > Palaemonidae > Palaemon > Palaemon carinicauda. The sequence continues at coordinate 65,269,154 of NC_090740.1, read as the reverse complement.
TTCTGGTAGATTTAGTTTTGTATTTCTCTAGGAAGTCCAAACTTTTCTTCGAGATCCCAAACCTCTTCTTAACGGCTAGGGAGAGAAAATAATGAGCTGTAGGTCTCTGGTTTTCCTTGATGAAGCGAAGACAGTTGACATCTGAACTTGCTGGGATACAACTGGGTCCAGCAGGGGAATTATCTTGGGTTGTAACTCAAGGATTAGGGGGAACCAGTTGCTCCGTGGCCACTTGGGTGCCACTAGGGCTGCTGTGCCTTGAAAGGTTCTCAGCTTGGTGAGGACTTTCAGCAGAAGGTTGAGTGGAGGGAACAGGTAAATCTTGGACCATCTGTTCCAATCCAGGGACATGGCGTCCACTGCTTCTGCTCTGGGGTCCTTGTAAGGGGCCACGTAACGAGGAAGTTGTTTGTTGTCACTCGTCGCGAAGAGGTCGATCTGCAGTTCCGGGACTTGGCGAGAGATGAAGGAGAATGAGTCTGCGTCTAGGGACCATTCTGACTCAATCGGGGTTGTCCTTGATAGAGCATCTGCCGTCACTTTGCGGAATCCTTGAAGGTGAACTGCTGAGAGGTGCCATCTCTTCTTTTCCGCAAGGCGGAAGATGGGCAGAAACACTTGGTTGCGTTGGGGGGATCTTGAGCCCTGACGGTTGAGACATCTGACCACAACGGCGCTGTCCAGATCTAGACGGATGTGGGACGAAGGTCATGGAGACAGCCTTTTCAGAGAAAGAAGGACAGCCATGGCCTCCAAGAAGTTGATGTGTAACGTCTTGAATAGGGGAGACCATGTTCCTTGAACTTATCGTTGAGGGGAGTGACCCCCCCCCCCCCCATCCTTCTAGCGATGCATCCGTGTGGATAACGACCGACGGAGGTGGAGGTTGAAGGGGAACTGATCTCTTCAGGTTCTTTGCCTCCGACCATGGCTTTAGGAGAGAGCAAAGCCTGGTTGGCAGAGGTCTCTTGAGATATCTTCGAGCGATGGATGCGTATCTTCTCCAGACTCCCGATGTATCCTTTAGCTGTGCACGTAGCACTGGGTCTGTCACTGAAGCGAACTGGAGGGAGCCGAGCACCTGCTCTTGTTGAAGTCTTGAAATCCGTTTGGATTTTAGGAGTCTCTTGACAGATCCCGCTATTTCCTTCCTTTTCTTCGGAGGGATGGAAAGACTGAAGGTTCCAATGGATTCCTAGCCATTGAAACTTCTGAGCTGGAGAAAGTCGAGACTTATTGGTGTTGATTCTGAAACCCAGATGTTCCAGGAATTGGGTCACTTTTCTTGAAGCTTGCAAGTATTCTTCTGAGGATGCGGCCCATACCAGCCAATCGTCCAGGTAAGCCATCACCTGGCCGCCTTGAAGGCGTAGCTGTTGGACGATCGTTTCTGCGAGCTTTGTGAAGATCCTTGGAGCTATGTTGAGCCCGAAGGGCATAGCTCTGAAGGCATATTGCCTTCTTTGAAGCCTGAATCCTAGGTAGGAGGAGGCCTGGCGATTCATTGGAATGTGCCAGTAGGCATCCGCCAAGTCTATCGAGACTGAGAATGCCTTTGTGGGCAGTAGGGCTCTGATGTTCTGAAGAGTTAGCATCTTGAATTTGTTGTTCACGATGAACTTGTTGAGAGGGGACAAGTCCAGAATGACTGAGTTTGTCGGAGTACTTCTTGGGAACACAGAACAGTCTTCCCTGGAACCTGGTGGACTTCACCTTCTTGATCACCTTCTTGTTCAAGAGTTCTTGGACGTATTCTTCCAGGACGGGGGTGGAGTGTTGGAAGAATTGATGGAAGGTTGGAGGTGGTGAAACCCAGCTCCACCCTAGTCCGTTCTTGATGATGCTGTGAGCCCAAGGATCGAAGGTCCAACGATCCTGGAAGAGGCGGAGTCTTCCTCCCACCGGAAGCATTTCATTGTTTCTGGTTTCCCGAGGGTTTGCCACCTCGGTTGCCTGTTCCCCTCCCTCCTCTCCCTCTGGAAGGGCGTCGAGAGGAGTCTCTGCCGGAGCCTCTACCTTTGGGACGAAAGGTAGTGGATTGCCTTTCATAGGCAGGGGTAAAAACTGGTGACTGGGCCACCACTGGCTGAGGGACCAACTGAAAGGTCTGTTGGGGCTGAGCCACCAACTGGGGAGTAGCGGGTGCCGGAAACTGGCGCTTAGCCTGTCGCTGCTGAGGCCTAGGCTTGTGAGACTTCTTCTTACGCTGGGGGCCCTCATCCTGAGATTTCCTCTTTCTGGACATGCCCCACTTGTTGAGAAGGTTCCGGTTCTCGGTGGCGGCTCTGTCAATGATCTCTTTCACGAGATCATCGGGGAAGAGGTTTTTCCCCCAAATGTTGGAGGAGATCAGTTTCCGGGGTTCGTGTTTGACGGTAGCGTCCATGAACACGAATTCCCTACAGGCTCTCCGAGCCCTGATGAAGCTGTAGAAGTCTTTCGTCAGGGTGGCGAGATGGGTCTTAGCTAAGACCATATATATATCTGGGGTCCGAGTGTCCCCGGCCATTGTTTCCAATTGCACTTGGAGGGAAAGGGAGGCAGCCAGTCTCTCTTTCGTATCCAGCTCCCGATGCAGAAGGTATTCGGAGAGCTTAGGGAGGTTCTCATTAAACTGACGTCCTGCTACGTCAGCCTCCAACTTTCCTACCAAGAAAGTTAACTGGATGTCTTTCCAGTTCTTGTCATCAGGAGGTAGGGCGAGGGAGAGGGGCCTACATACCTCCAATGTAGGACAAGGTTTCCCTTCCTCCACCGACTTCAACACTGCCAGTAAGGACTTTTCGGCAAAGGGGAAGACCATGGTGGCAGGATCAAGAGAAGATGGATGTTTCTTGCTAAGGGCCAGCACCTTGGAGTTGGTGTAGCCCTTGTTCTTAAGGTTTCCGGCCAAAAGAGATTGAGCCTTAGCGTGGTTAAAGACTATGACCTCCTTAGGCTCGGTTTCCTCCTTGGAAGCTGGCTCGGACTTGAGACGGATGTAACAGTCTGGGTACGCCTCAAAACTAGGCCAAAACTCCACCTCTTCAAGGGGGACAGCACCTAGCTTGTCATTGACGAAGATTCGTCCACCTGTGATTGGCATGTGCTCGGCATGCTTCCAGGGTTTGGTCACTAAGCAAGGGGGAAGATCCTTGATGTTGTTCTTCCTGACCGACTGCTTCGACAGACGGAGAATCTCCCTCTTGAGGTCTTCTTGTCCTCTTCGGTACCTCTCATCCAGGAGGGCCACTAGGGCCTGGATACTGTCCTGGCTCTCCAGTAACGATGGAGTAGGAGTAGGCGTCGATGAAGTAGAGGGGACAGGTTCCGTTACGGCAACGGAAGTGACAGAGGGGGTGCGGGCGACCTCGCCCTCGGAGTCCGGAGCCTCCACATGCTCCTCCTCTTCTTGACCCTCGGCCATCAGGGTCCTTTCGGTGGTGTCTGATACCTCCTACATCTGTTCCACCTCGTCAAGATGGAAGTCTTAAAGTGCGTCCGAAACGTCAGGTTCAACCGTCAGTTGGACGCAGGGGATCTCGGCCTTGGGGATGACAGCATCCGCAGATGCCTTTGGGAAGAGCAAAGCTCTCATCTTTTCACTCGGGAGATAGGGTCCCGTGGCGTTCTTTTGGAAACCACGCACCCCTTTGCGCAGTTTCTCTCGGGCAACGTCCCTGGCCTCCGCAGAGGGAGGGTCCTCGAACGCTTCGTGGAGCAGGTCCTTGCAAACAGTGCAGACCTGCGGGTCCCAATACCGGAGAGTCCCCTTAGTGATGGAACAGCTGGCGTGGGTTCGGCACGCCAGGTGGCCCTAGAAGTCCGGACGCCGAACGCTGCAGAAGGCGCTCTCACACCGGACATACTCCTCCTGTAAAAAGAAGAGGGGGAATGAGTCTGAGGAAGTCATATACAATGACTTAAAGTAAAGACTTACAGTAATCTTAGATTATCATTAAAGTTATTTACCTTAATATAAGATTCCTTTTCTTGTGTAAGCTTAGGATAGTAAGCTGGAAAAGAAGCAGAAAAGACACATACATGTGCATCCCACCCAGCCAATTGCCGTGACCCCACACCAAGACTAATTCTAGGGGCTCTTAAAGAGCCTAAGAGATGGAAGAAATATCCACAATGGATTAAGCACAGCTTAGGCTTCCTCTGAAGAATTAGTCATGGAGAGAAGGGGGGAAACTGAGTTCATTCAGTTTAGGATAAGAAAAGGGGGGGGGGGGAGAAGTAATCCCTCCCTAATCAGATGGGTCCCGGCAAGGGACTGCGCAGGGATGCACAGAGTATGCTGGAAAAATTTTTACTGCATAACTATACATCATAGATTTTCGTCTTTGGTAAGTACTGTACCATAGACATACCGGCTATCATATATGGCTATACAATAGTCGCTGCCGCCACCAGGCCGGCAGGGGAGAGGTGACAGTCCACTAAAATAATATGATTAGGTGGCTCCGGCAGCGTGGCGGATTGCGGGAAGCGCACCGGGCGCCGGCGAATCTCCATCGAGGATGGGAACCCCCTCCCTGTCATCAGTCTATGTGGCAGAGAGAATAAGAGCTTCTGGATGATGGCAGATTGCCGGCCTCCGGCAGTCGACAAGCGACCGGAGAAGGTATTCCAGCACTGACGTCAATCAATGAAACAGAGTGGATACTAGGGTACCCTGACAGCTGTTGCCGGCAGGGTAGCGGCAGTGGACCGGCACTGATAGGTAGAGAGAAAGGGTAGGGGAAGAGAAAGGGTAGGGGAAGAGAGAGGGAAGGGTAGTTCATTACCCCGACCTCGTATTCCTCCGGAAGGAGTGTTCAAATGAAAGAGAAGGAGGCAATATTTCATCCAGCCGCAACAGAGCCGGCAGTCGGCAGGAATTGCGGGTGGCGGCCCAAGGCAGGACCGGAGAACACTCTAAGATAAGGAGGTCCCACGCCGGCAGACCGATCACTTAGGCTATCCCATAGTTCAACTATAGCGGGAAGCGTAGCAGCTCGGACTCACCCACGAAGGGATCAAGCTGAACCCACCACCCGCCGGCACACGGTGCAGTTGTAGGACGGCGGACAGGGGTGTGATGGCTAGGCAAACACAAAAGGACAGAGGGGGGAGGGGCGAGGGTCCTGAGGTGGAGCGTGGGGGAAAGCGTAGCCTTCACCAACGCCCCAAGGGGGGGGGGGGGTTCTGTTGCGGAACCAGCCCTATCCCAGGAGTAGGAGACTTCATTCTCCAGCCTAGGGTAGGTTAGTTCAGAGAAGGTACAGCATTAGTGTACTGTCCTAAACTATAAAGAAACAGAATCCCCTGGTCTGCCTAACCTAGGCTAGGGAAGCGAGTCCCGAACCAGGGAAGGCAGGTGTAGGACAGGTCGCTAGGCCACAGGGAGGAAAGGGTCGAAACCCTACCAAGTGTGGACTAAGGGGAAAGGCAAAGCCCTTCCACCTTCGTCAACCAGCAAGGCCCCAAAAGGAGAGTTCATTCACCTAGAGGGGGAGCTGGGGGCGAACAACAGGTACTCTGAGGTTCTGTCCCAAACTCAAAGCTCATGTGCTATGGCTAGGAGTGGGGAAAGAAAATCCTAGCCTAACCTTACTCGAATACGATTCGAGGTAAGGAGGGCTAGGATGTAGCCTAGGCTACCTCAGAAGGAGGAGATACCTTGGGTAAGGTAACTGGGGAGGATAGGAAGTATACACGGCCCTACGTTAGGTGAGGGGCAAGGGAGACGACTACCAAGATCACCAAAACCCTTAGTATACTTCCTCGAAGGCGAAAAACGGATTTTAAGCGAAGCGAAAAATCTATTTTTGGGTGATATGGCCATGACGTCCTGATGGAGGTATATATGACTACAGTGGATATTCCCAGAGAATTAAACCAAAGGTTTCACAGAATTCTAACTTCTGGCGCGAGTACCCTAAAGGTTTCCCTTTAGGATATCGTATATCAACAGGGGATGTATGCTTGACACGCCACATGGCTATCTGCACCCCACATAGCGTTTACGCTTCGAGGGGGAAAGGTGGCAAGATAACTGAGGAGCCGTTGCAAAGTTATCCTCCTACGTTACTGTTACAATACCTCGCGACGTAAACAAACGGCAGCCATAGCTGTCCGCCATCTTGACTGACATCACGTCCGTCCTCTTCATTCCATATTCAGCGTGTCTACCAGCCTCCACGATACAATATGAAAGGGAGGGGCCTGACAGACCAAACTAAAACCAGTATGGCGGGTCCATCAGGACGTCATGGCCATCTCACCCAAAAATAGAGTTTTCGCTTCACTCAAAATCCGTTTTTTGGGCTCAAGCCATGACGTCCTGATAGAAGTGTACCAGAGAATTAGTGTAACGTGGCTTTTCCCCATTTCAAAGTGCCTTCTACTTCAAACAATATTCCTTTGGTCTGGTGACCATAGAGACCATGACATCTCCGTTATATGTCACTACCAGTGGCATAAACAATGACATGGCATCCTGCCCCCCTGGCAGGGAGGTCCTGTTTGGACAAGAGGAACATCTCGAAGTACCCTGATGAAGATAGATTCACCTGGATGCGAGGATCGTGCCGGTCTCGTAGACAGATCGGAAAGTTAAATATTTGTGTAGGAACAATATTTCACTTGCTTGGTGAGCATATTTCAGACAGGATAATTATTATATATAATACAATAAGGAATAATTAGAGGCATTGAAACACAGTAACAGCAATTTATTTTCATATGGAAAGGTGAAATAAGACGCATATGGTAAATAAAATATCTATTTTATTCATGAAATTGCAATAAAGTAAAATAAGGTAAATAATTTACAATAAAATTTTTGAATAACAGACATAGATCATGAACTAAAAGACGGTGATGTGGAATCTGAAAGGAAAGAATTTGCCTTTATACACATAAGTTCCTGGGGAACGAAAGTCTTTAAGATTGACAATACACTTCATGTCCAAGAACATGTGGCACACGTGTTAGAATCTGTCACTTCACCTTGAGGAAGAACAGTTATTTGTGACACTAAGTGTCACCTGAAATCACTATGTATCGCATTAGGGTCAACACAGGCAACCGTTGAGCTAAAGTCCCGAAATAACTCACTGTTCTACGCAGCACTAAGCAGCTGGTTTCAATACACTACCTGCTGCTACCACGAATCTTTTAACTTCGTGCACCTGCTTCGCATAGCGTTTGAAGAACACTCTTGAGGATTTCCAGCCTGTGAAGGATTGGAGGCTTGGAAAAAAATTAGAGAAGAGGCAACTTTCCAAGGATCATGATCTGCGGGTGTACTGTCAGGATCCGTTCTGCAAATAAAGTAGGTGATTTTCGCCCTTAGTCACTACCCGATGTTTCTCCTTTAAAAAGCTGTCCTCCGCCAAAGTCTGAAGTTCTTCGAAGATAGACCTTAAGATTCTCCACTGGGCATAGAGAGACATCTTCCTTCAGAGGGCAGATTCTCTAAGGTCCCCATCTCTTGGTGGGGAGTTCATTTTTGGCGAGAAACGTAGGGTCAGGGAAGAGGGTAAGTTCCCCTGTGTCGGCGAACTGTATCTGGCCCTCTTCTCTTGATAATGCCACTATTTCACTGACTCGGGCTCCCGATGCGAGAGCAAAAAGGAAAATTACTTTTTGAGTCAAGTCTTTCAGAGGGCAAGAGTCGTTGTCCAAGCTAGAGGCAAAATGGAGCACCTTATCCAGGGACTAGGTGATGGGTCTCAGTGGAGGTGCAGGACAGAGTCTAGCACATGCCTTCGTAAGTTTGTTAAAGATTTCGTTGGACAAATCTATTTAGGTGTACAGTAGTGCTCTTGTCAAGGCCGATTTACAAGTGGAAATCGTGTTGGCCGCCAAGCCTTGTCCATGAAGGTGAATAAAGAAGGACATACAAAAATCTATGGAGATTTCTGTAGGGTTTTTTGCCTTGACAAAGGACACCCACTTCTTCCAGGATGATTCATATTGCCTTCTGATAAACTTTGTTTTGTATTCCTCTGGGAAGTCTAAACTTTTCTTCGAGATTCCAAACCTTTTCTCCACGGCTAGGGAGAGAACATCATGAGATGAAGGTCTTGGACTTTCTTTGATGAATCGAAGACAGTCGATTTCTGCACCTGCTGGGAGAAAACTGGGCCCGGCAGAGGGATCAGCTTGGGTTGTAGCTCCAGGACTAGGGGAAACCAGTTGCTCCGGGGCCACTTGGGAGCCACTAGGGCTGCTGTTCCCTTGAACGTTCTCAGTTTGGAGAGGACTTTCAGTAGAAGATTGGGTGGAGGGAACAGGTAAATCTTGAACCATCTGTTCCAGTCCAGGGACATGGCATCCACTGCTTCCGCTCTGGGGTCCTCGTATGGGGCCACATATCGAGGAAGCTGATTGTTGTCGCTCGTCGCGAAGAGGTCGATCTGCAGTTCCGGGACTTGACAGGAGATGAAGGAGAATGATCTTGCGTCTAGGGACCATTCCAACTCTATGGGGCTTGTCCTCGATAGAGCGTCCGCAGTCACATTGCGGAATCCTTACAGGTGAACTGCAGACAAGTGCCATTTTTTCTTGTCTGCCAGGCAGAAAATGGGCAAAAGCACTTGGTTGAGGTAGGGCGATCTTGAGCCCTGACGGTTGAGACATCTGACTACCACGGAGCTGTCCGGAGTTAGACGAATGTGGATCGAAGGACGAGGAAATAGTTTCTTCACAGTGAGCTGGAGACAGTCGAGACTTCTTGGTGTTGATTTTGAAACCCAGATGTTCCAGGAATTGGGTCACCTTTCTGCAGGCACACAAACATTCTTCTGATGATGGCGCCCAAACCAGCCAATCGTCTAGGTAAGCCATCACCTGGACGCCTTGAAGGCGTAGCTGGTGGACGATCGTGTCTGCTATTTTCGTGAAGATTCTTGGAGCCACGTTGAGCCCGAAGGGCATGGCCCTGAAGGCATAGTTTCTTCTTTGGAGCCTGAATCCTAGGTAGGAGGAAGCTTGGTGATTCATTGGAATATGCCAATAGGCATCCGCCAGGTCTATTGAGACCGTGTAAGCCTTGTGAGGCAGTAGGGCTCTTATATGTTGAAGAGTCAGCATCTTGAATTTGTTGTTCACAATGAACTTGTTGAGAGGGGAAAAGTCGAGAATGACTCTGAGCTTGTCTGAGTCCTTCTTGGGAACACAAAATAGTCTTCCCTGGAACCTGGTGGACTTTACCCTCTTGATCACCTTCTTGTTCAAGAGCTCTAAGACATATTCTTCTAGGATGGGGGTTGAGGGCTGGAAGAATTGGTGGAAGATTGGAGGTGGTTGTATCCAACTCCACCCTAGTCCCTTCTTGATGATGCTGTGTGCCCAAGGATCGAAGGTCCAACGATCCTGAAAGTGGCGGAGTCTTCCTCCCACCGGAAGCACTTCATTGCTTCTGGTTTCCCGAGGGTTTACCACCTTGGCCGCTTGCTCCCCTTCCTCCTCTGCCTCTGGAAGGACGACGAGAGGAGTCTCTGCCGTAGCCTCTACCTCTGGGACGAAAGGTAGTGGACTGTCTTTGTAGGCAGGAGTGAAAACTGGTGATTGGGACACCACTGGTTGAGGGACCAGCTGAAAGGTCTGCTGTGGCTGGGCCACTATCTGGGGAGTAGCGGGAGCCGGACACTGACGTTTGGCGTGATGCTGTTGGGGTCTAGGCTTGGAGGGTTTCCTCTTAGGTTGCGGACCTTCATCCTGAGAGGACTTCCTCTTCCGGGAAATGCCCCACTTGTTGAGAAGGTTCCGGTTCTCAGTGGCAGCCTTGTCCACGATCTCCTTCACTAAAGCTGTGGGGAAGAGATGTTTGCCCCAGATGTTGGAGGAGATCAGTTTCCGGGGTTCATGCTTCACTGCTGCATTGGCGAACACGTACTCTCTACAGGCTCTCCGGGCCTTGATGAAACTGAACAAATCCTTCATCACGGTCGCAAGGTGGGTTTTAGCAAGAACCATGTAGAAGTCCGGGACCCGAATGTCCCCGGCCATTGCCTCAAGTTGAACTTGATGGGATAGGGAGGCAGCTAGCCTCTCCTTGGTGTCTTGTTCCCTACGTAGCAGATGGTCGTTAAGCTTAGGGAGATCTTCATTAAACTGACGTCCTGCGACGTCAGGTTCCAGTTTCCCAACCGTGAAAGTAAGCTGGATAGCCTTCCAGCTTTTATCGTTGGGGGGTAAGGCAAGGGAGAGAGGCCTACACTCTTCCAGTGTAGGGTAGGGCTTTCCTTCCTCCACCGCCTTCAAGACCACGTTTAGAGCCTTTTCCACGAAGGGAAAGACCATGGTAGGAGGAGCAAGAAAGGATGGATGCTTCTTGCTCAACGCTGGCATCTTGGAGTTAGTGAAGCCTCGACTCTTGAGGCAATCAGCCAGCATAGCCTGGGCCTTGGAGTGCTCGAATACGATCACTTCCTTAGGTTCGGTCTCCTCCTTGGAGGCCAGTTCGGACTTAAGCTTGACGTAACAATCCGGATATGCCTCAAAGCTAGAGTAGAACTCTACCTCTTCATGGGGAACGGCACCCATTTTGTCATTAATGAAAATGCGCCCCGTCGTTATTGGCATGTGCTCGGCATGGGTCTAGGACAATTACCCCCCGTGGACAATTACCACCCGTTGACAGTTACCCCCGAGGACAATTACCCCCTAGGACAGCTACCCCCCAGGACAACTCATTTTATAAATGGTTTAAAATAATTGAAATAAAACTAATATAACATAATTTAAAATCCTTTTAATGTATATAAATACATTTACATACAATATTCTTAAAAGGAAGTTGAAAAGTCATAAAAACATTAAAATGAAAAGTTTAAAAATGCAGATTATATGCAATACTTCGTGGGTATTGTACTATATCTCTATTTTCATAATTTTTAGTGACTGAAATAATTTAGTGACTGGGCGTCCTAAGTATGTGTCTTCAAAGTAGTCTTGCAATGGATATGTTTCAGGCGGGAGAAATTCACACAGAGTTTCAAATGATTTTTCGACATCAGAGGACGGTACCAAAGCTAAAGCTGCTATCATTTTCGTTGCGATAGAAAACTCTTTATCATCCAGGTATCGCTGCTGAAATCCACAAGATTGAACTTTTCTATATAAGCTTTGGCAAAGGTGGAAAAAGCACCCCTTTATTTCGGATTGTGGGAATGCCAGTTGTAAGCTTTTGATCATACCAATTTCAAAGTCGACCATGATAGTCTTAGGGGCCAAATCATGTTTCAGTAGTTTTATCTGCTCCAGTAGGTTTGAATAAGTTGTTTGGCTTTTATCTGGTAAAAGGGCATGTATCAATGGAATTGAACGATTATTTATGAAAGCATGAATCGTGTATAATTGTAAAAATATCCGAGGCACTGTTTTGAACGTTCCATCTAGCGACCAGTGTGACGCTTGACTTAAGTAATCCAAGTTTTTCTGTGTTCCAAAGATCAGAATTCTTTTGTCAATTGGCCCAGAGTCAAAAAGCAGAAAATCTTGACCATCTTGTGTTTTGGTATATTCATCTGTTAAAACAAGTTCCTGGGCATTTAAAGACAATGGCCGTGAGCGAGATAAACGTTGTCGATGTCGTCTAATATTACGTCTTAAATGATGAATTGGTGGTAGGTTTGCTCTGGTTTCTTCATCAATGCTTCTACAAGCCTCGGAAAGTATTTGCTGCGCTGTTTCTTTTGTACTAATGGCTCTCATATTGACTCTTTGGATAGTTTTTGCAGCATCAATTTTCCCTTTAGATGGTGCATGGGTGTGATTATGAAGAGTACCAACAACTTCACTTCGTTGAATATGAACTTTTACTTTAGCTTTGCAACTGGCTTTGTTTCTCCTTTCTTCACACTTAAAAGACACAACACCATTTGCCAAGTCTTTCTGCTTAACATATATATATCTATCAAGCGATAGTATGTCTTTTCCTCTAGAACTTCTGATAAATTCCATGTTGCTTAGGGGATATTGGTCGTTCCACTAAATACCAAGAAAAGTAACGCCAACGAAGTAAATAAAAGAAATTTTTCTCGAAACCATTTAAAAAAAGAACTACGTTTATAAAAGAATTTCAGAAACCTTATAATTGTACTAAAGAATAGTTTAGAGAACAACAACAGTTTTAGTTTATAAACAATTTCAGAAACTATATAATTGTACTAAAGAGTAGTTAATTAGAGCGCAACGTCAGTTTAAGGTCAGTTTTACGAATTTTGTAATTAAATGTTTTTTATACATTAAAAATAATTTAAACTTTGTTATATTAGTTTTATTTTTATTATTTTAAACAATTTATAAAATGAGTTGTCCTGGGGGGTAGCTGTCCTAGGGGGGTAATTGTCCTAGGGGGTAATTGTCCTCGGGGGTAACTGTCCACGGGGGGTAATTGTCCACGGGGGGTAATTGTCCTGATACCGCTCGGCATCCAGGGATTTGACACCAAGCAAGGGGGAAGCTGTTTGACCGAGAGTTTCTTCGGTTGCTTCCAGCCCATGAAAGGTCTCTTGAGGTCCTCTTGACCTTTGCGGAACCTCTCGTCCAAGAGTGCTTCCAGGACCTGGAGGGTGTCCTGGGTGGTCGGCAGCGGAGGAAGCGAAGCAGCAGATGTAGAGGGAACTGGCTCCTCGACCACAGCAGAAGCCGCAGAGGGTGCTCGGGCGACCTCACCCTCCGAATCAGGGAACTCCACCTGATCCTCTTCTTCCTCCTGACCCTCAGTCATGAGGGTCCTTTCGGTATTTTCGGACACGTCCGACATCCCTTCCACCTCGTCGATGTGACAGCCTTGGAGAGCGGCCGTAACGTCCGGTTCAACCATAAGTTGAACACAGGGGATCTCGTCCTTAGGGATCATGGCATCAGCCGATGCCTTAGGGAAGAGAAGGGCCCTCATCTTCTCGTTGGGGAGATGAGGCCCTGTGGCATTCCTCTGGAAACCATGCACCCACTTGCGCAGTTTCTTTCGTGCATTGTCCCGGGCCTCTGCGGACGGAGGGTTGTCGAACGCCTCATCAAGGAGGCTTTTGCAGACTGAACAAGTCTGCGGATCCCAATACTTGAGATTTCCTTTCTTGGTGGCACAGGCGGCGTGGGTCTGGCACTCCAGATGCCCATAAAAGTCAGGGCGACGAACTCCGCAGAAGGAGCTCTCACACTTCCCGTACTCTTTCTGTAAAAGAAAGAGACAATGAGTACTTGAGAGTCATTATATCATGACTTACAGTAATCTTAGATTAAAGTGTAAGTAGCAACTTATAAAATATAAGATTCATTTTGGTTATGAGCTCAGGTTAGGTGAGCTAGAAAAGAAGTAGGAAGACACATATTTGTGAATCCTGCCCAGCCAATTGCCGCGACCTTACACTATAATCAATTCCTTAGAACTTGTAGGGTTCTAAAAAGGGGAAAGAGCATCCGTTCAGATGAGCCAAGCTTAGGCTTCCTCTGGGGAATTAATCATAGAGAGGTGCAAAGCTGAAATCATTCAGTTTATATAGAGAAAGGGGGGGAAAATTAGAATAAACCCCTTTTTGCAGGTTTGTTCCCAGCAAGAGACTGCACAAGGAAGCACAGAATATGCTGGAAATTTTTACTGTACAACCGTATACAATAGTCATTGTTCTATGGTATGAAATACCAGAGGAGAACTGGCTAGTCTACACAGCTGCATGATAGTGACTGCCGGCACGGGGCCGGCAGCTGGGAGAGGTGATTGTCCACTGTAAGCCAAGGCTATAAGCGCCGGCAGATTGACGGCAGGCCGGAGGCCCGTCTAGCGACGTGAACCCATCAATGTCCACATACCAAGTGGCAGAGAGACAGGAAGACACTTGGGAATGGCAGATCTCCGGCAGAATGGTGGATCGCCGGCAGGACGGGGCCCCCGGCAGTTGGCAGGCAGCCGGCAATGGTAGACCATCGCTGACATCATGCAATGATGCAGGAAGGTTACCCAAGATGCCGGTGGCTAGCGCTGGCAAGTGGAGGCCGGATCGCTGGCAGGACGGTGGCCCCCGGCAGCCGGCAATGGTAAACCATCGCTGACATCATCCAATGAAGTAGGAAGGTTACCCAAGATGCTGGCGGCTAGCACTGGCAAGCGGAGGCGACAGTGGACCGGCACCAAGATAGAAAGAGAGAAAGGTAAGGAGGGAAGGAAAGGAAGGGTAGTACCCAGTACCTAAACTAACCTTCCTGCGGAAGGAGTGTTCACATGGAAGGGGGGATACGCCTATCATCCGGCGGCAGAGAGCCGGCAGACGGCTATGTTACCTGTGGTAGCCCAAGGGAGGGCCAGAGAACACTCAAGGAGGGAGGTCTTCCGCCGGCAGGCCGACCGCCGGCACTATCCCATAGTTCAACTATGTTAGGGAAGTGTAGCAGAACGCACCATCTAGCAGAAGAACACAGCCAATCCCACAACTCACCGGCAAGCAGAGGAGTTGTAGGACGGCGGACAGGGGTGTGATGGCAAGCCAACACAAAGGGACAGAGTGGGGGGAGGGGGAAAGGGTCCTGAGAGGGAGTGATAAGGGGGTGGGGAAACGCCCTTACACCCCCAAGAGAAGGGAATCTGTTTATAGGCTAGCCTATCTAGGGGGGAGGGGGAAGAATGCACCCCAACCTAGGATAGGCCAGCTCAGCTTAGGTACAGCACTAGTGTCCTGTCCTAAAATATAAAGAAACAGAATCCCAAAGACTGCCTAACCTATGCTAGGAGAACCATTTTCCCAGACTAGGTAAGACAGGGGTAGGACAAGTCACTAGGTTGCAGGGAGGTAGGGTCGTGACCCAACCAAGTGCAGACTAGGGGGAAAGGCAGAGCCCTTCCACCTTCATCCTCCAGCCATTACCAGAAGGAGAAAACGTTCTCTTAGAGTGGGCTGGGGTGAACGACAAGTTCTCTGGGGTTCTGTCCTAACTCGAGCCATGAACAATGGCGATGAGAAGGGAAGAACAATCCAAGCCTAACCTACCCGAATGCCATTCGAGGTAAGAGGGCTAGGATGTAGCCTAGGCTACCGCAGAGGGAGGAGATTACCTTAAATAAGGTAACTAGGGAGATAAGGAAGCATACAAGGGCCCCAGCGTTAGGTTAGGGGCAAAAGAGTCGATGGTAAGACCACCCACGACCCCTTGTATGGTCCCTAGAAGGCGAAAAAACAGATTTTGAGCGAAGCGAAAAATCTATTTTTGGGTGAGATGGCCATGACGTCCTAATGGAAGGTTCCTTTAGTAGCTTCCCAAGGGTATATATGACTACAGTGATATTCCCAGAGAATTAAACCAAAGGTTTCACAGAATTCTAACTTCTGGCGCGAGTACCTTTAAGATTACTCTCAAGGGTATCGTATATCATCAGGGGACGTATTCTTGACACGCCACATGGCAATCTACACCCCGAATAGCCCTTACGCTTCGAGGGGGAATATGAGGCAGAATTAGAAGGGTAGCCGCAATAAAGGTTACCCTGGTTCCCCCTACTACTATCATATCACGACCGCGCCAACTCCCTCTGGCGGCCATTCCTTGTAGCGTTGAGCAGTAGATCAGGGGGGGAACCGTGAAGATCTTTTCATAGAAAAGAAGGGTGGGTACATTAGGACGTCATGGCTATCTCACCCAAAAATAGATTTTTCGCTTCGCTCAAAATCCGTTTTTTGGAAGCATGCCAGAGAATTAAAGTATCTGTGGATTTTTTGTCAGTGCCTTAACCTTGGGACAACATTTCTATGGCCAAAAGGGCCAATTGAGACAAATGACGTTACCGTTATCTGTCATCATCACTAAGCATAATAATGTTAGTGCTTCCTGCCCCCTGCAGGGAACAGTCATATTTAGACGTTAGAAAAGGGCCTCAAGGTAGCATATATTGTATGAACAAACATAAGTATACACTGAGAATACAAACGGTCTCAAGGATTGTATATATTGCGGAACCAATATCAGTGTCCTCATCCATTGATTGTAAGCATACAATGATATGAGAAATACTTACATGAGTAAGTTAAGGAACTCTGGTATTTTAAACATGCAATTGTTGGGCGAATTAGGACGCAACTGCATTTTAATAGACATTTATTCCTAATAAATGACTACATGCTAAATGAATGTAGCATGATAAGGAAATTATACAAGAGACATACACAGAAATTAATGTTCCCCTTTTTGAAAGGGGAAAAAGATGAGTGCCACTCTCAAACTGAGGAAAAGCTCTTTTAACAAGACTTTTCTTTATAATTTCTGTACATGAAATAGCCTAACAACACTGTGTACCATGTACACACGGCACTAGTGGTATCCGTATAATTTCACACCTGAGATTCTGAACAGATTTAGTGTTACCTTGGCAACACTTATTCAAAGGGAGGTCACACGAAAATTGCTGACCCCTTCTCCTTTTAATTGATAGTCCCAATCAATTTACTGCTCATCGCAGAGCTAGACGGCAGGGTCCAAAATAGCACATGCCGCCACCACATAATGCTTCAATCCATAGATTTGCTTAGTATAGTGTCTGTAAGACACATTGGACAACCTCCGATCAGTAAGTGAGCGAAGAGGCTGAAGTCCACACACTGAAAGGTTCAGTGATGAAGTAACTTTCCTCGGCTCTTTTATCTGCAGGAGTACTGTCAGGATCCGCTCCGCGAAAAAGGTAGGTGAGCTTCGCCCTCTGTTGTAGGGATAGTTTGATCCAAAGTTTTCTCCTGTAAAGAGCTGTTCCTCCTGAAGTCTGAAGTTCTATGAAGATAGACCTTAGACGCTCTAGCAGACCTAGAGAGACATCTTCCTTCAGAGGGCAGATTCTGTAGGAGCCCCACCTCTTAGTGGGTAGGACGTCTTTAATGAGAAAGGTTAGATCAGAAAAGAGATGCAGTTCTCCCACTTAATGTGGCCCTCATCTCCAAATAGGGCCACTATTTCACTAACTCTAGTCCCAGAGGCTATAGCGAACCGAAAAAATAACCTTTTAGGTTAGATGCTTGAGGGAACAATCCTCATTGTTCACAGGTAAGGCATAATGTAGGACCTTGTCCAAAGACCATGAGATGGGCTTTAGTGGCGTTGCAGGCCTAAGCCTGCACATGTTTTCGGAAATTTATTAAAGATTTCAATCGTTAGATCCATTTAAAGGGCATATAGAAGAGGTCTAGTCGGGGCTGACTTGCACAGAGATAATGGTCCATGGATCCAAAGATCCCATCAAGTGACCTCTCTCGCAAAGTCGGCCATACCCTTGGTGCTTACTCAAGGGTTTATATGGGGACAAGGCCGAAGAACTATCGTTCTCATAGTATCCAAGGATACACTGCCTCCTTCTCAAAGGCCGTCGTGCTGTTGGCCGCTAGACCTTGAATATAGGGGTGGACTGAGAAGGACAGGCAGAAGATCATGAGATTGCTTTACAAAACAATTTAGTTTTCCCAAGAAGACTCGTCTTGTCTTCTCGTTGACTAGACTTGTATTCTTCTAGGAATTCTATTTTGCCTTTAAGATCCCAGTCTTTTTCCTAACCGTTAAGGGCAAGGAATTCATAAAATGAAGGGATCAGGTGTACTGTGATAAATCGAAGGCAGAAAACTTCTGAACCTCCTGGATAATCCTAGGTGCATAACTAGGACTAGCCTCAGCCTCAGTTCCTTCATTACAGGGAACGGGGTGTTCTTGGGCTTCCTGGGAGCCAACAGAGCCCCTCTTCCCTGGAAGGGTCTCAGCATGTAGAGGGCCTTCCGGAGGAAATTTGATGGGCTGAACAGGAATTCTAAGTCCATCACTTCTATTGTAGAGAAATGATGTCTGTTACCTCCATTAGAGGATCCTCGTATGGGGCTAAATAACGAGATAGTATCTTGATAACGCTTGTGATGAAGAGCTCGGGGACTTGTCCCCCTCTGGGAAGGAATGGGTCTGCGTCCGTGTACCATTCCAACTCTATTGGGTTGAACCCGAGAAGAGCATCCGCTGTCACCTTGCGGATCATATATAAAAGAGCTGCTGATAGGCGCCATTCCCTTAAGGAAGGGATGGCTAGCATTCCCTAATGAAATGAGACGTCCCTTATCCTCGACAGTTTCGACGCCTCATTATCGCTTCGATGCCCCAGATCAACCTGAGGAGGTCTGATCTGTGTGGAGAGAGTTTATCCACTCATTACAGGGCTAAAATGGCCTATGGGTCAGTGACCTTTGGTCATTGTAGGGTAAGCGAAGAGGGAATGACTATCATTGGTCCTATTAGATCTCTTCGAGCGTTTGATTGTATCTTCTCCAGCCTCTTAACGCATCTTGTAGTTGTGCACGTAGCACTGGGTCTGTCATCATCGTGAACTGGAGAGAGTTCGAAACTCCTCCCTGTTAGCGTCATGGAATCCTGACTGATTACAATAGTCTCTTGACAGACCTTGCGATCTCCTTTTACATCCCCAGGGGAAAGGAGCGTTAGGGTGACTACAGGTTTCAATGATTTTTTAGAACATTGAAGCCCCTGAGCTGGAGAGAATCGAGACTTCTTGAAGTTATTTGCATCCTCGATGTTCCGGGGCCGGATCATCTCCATGGATGCTCATAGACAGTCGTTTCGGGTGCTGCCCACCCCAGCCTGTCGTCCAGGGCCATTGTTGCCTGAACTCTTTCTAGGCTTGGTTTCGCTTGACTGTGTCTGCTAATTCCGTGAAGATCCTAGGACTGAATCTAGTCCGACGAGAATCTTGTCTAGGATATATGTTATCTTCTGTAACCTGGATCCTAGGTAGGAGGGGAGGGGGTGACTGACTGGAAGTTGCTGATAGACATCTTCCAGGTCTGACTAGATTGTCAACACCCCTTACTAAATAAGGTCCTTATGTTCAGAAGGATTAACATTCTGAACTTGCTGTTTTATCGGAACTTGTTGAGTGGCGCCAAGACCAGAATGACTCAGAGTTTTCTTGAGTCTTTCATGTGAACACTAAACAGCCTTCCTTGGAAATCAATGAACTCTACTTTCCTCACCGCTAGTATACTCTAGAGCTCTAAGGTATACTCTTCTATGGGGGGATTTGAATATAAGAAGAGTTGAGGAAAGGATGGTGGAGGTATGTCCATTTCCATTCTAGTCTCATCTTGGTTAGACCTTGGACCCCAGGGATCGAAGGTCCGGCGATCCAGGAGGAACTTCCCTCCTACCAGAAGCATCTGTTTGCTTCGTATGATCCAAAGGTGTATATATCTGACCGTCTGTGGAACAACGGTCATTGTAACTGTAGGATGCTGTTTAACATCCTAAGGAGAACTAAGAAACCCTTCCGTTCTCCTTTCAGGCCATACCTGACCGTTTGCCTATATCAGATTTTCAGTGTTTCAATGTAATAGAAGATTCCTTTCTATTGTATAAAGCTTAGGATAAGTATGCTGGAAAAGAGGAGAGACACATATGTGTAAATCCTTCCAGCCAACTGCTGCAGCCTTCCTAATTATTGATTCTAGGACATCCCCTTTCAAGAAGGGGCCGATGGAAGATTCTAGTCCATAAGGATAGAGTAGCGTCCTAAATCCGGGGAATTAATAATGAGAATCAAGAGGCTGATGAAGAATCAGCGTAAGGAAAAAAAGGGGGGGGGGGAAAGTGGATCCCCCAAATCAGGTAGGTCTCAGCAAGGGATTGTGCTTAGAAGCACAACGTACTGGGAAACCATTCTATTGTATGGTTATGTACCAAAGAATTCTGTCTGCGATATGGTCCTATACTGCAGATGTACAGGGTATTGTATACCCCTATACAACTGGCATGTTACCGTCAAGGCTAGTACTTGGGGTAAGTTAACTGGCACAGTCCTTCAGTACCGATATGGCTAGCAGGTTTTCGACATATCAATGACTTGTCGGCTGTCAGCGGGTCGGTGACAGAAGCCACACCATCCTAGCCAGTATTCAATGTGACTGGGTAGTGGTGAAAACTATACCCATAGTCAGCGGATCTCTGAACCAGAGGCGACTCCTCGGTTTGTCGGCAGACCGCCGGTAATCAGCGGGCTGTCGATTGAAGGCATACCAACTCAGCTATTGACTGGGTGGTGACCAAGGGCACACACTGCCGGCTCTTGGCGGCAGAGTCAGATGTGACAGTGAAACAATGACTGCTGTCGTTGATTTCACTACAAGGTGTGGCTTGATTGTGGAGTCTCTGCCCGGTGTCTGTCAGTCGGGGGTTCGAGTCCCGCTCAGACTCACCAGTGTCATTAGTGTCTGCAACCTCATCTTGAAAGGCAGGGTTGGGGGGGGGGGGTTTATACCTTAAAAACCTTTAAAAGGAACACTAAATTGGCAGTTTTCGTAATGAGTAGTGAAATTTTCAGCCCAATTCCCGTAGAGTTTTTTGCATTTTTGCGAGTTCGCAACTGAACTGCATTTATGAGATAACTTCTGAAACCAAACCAACCACAGTTCGACAGCTCTAGACTGCCGTCTTGTAGGTTGGGGATTTGGAAATAATATTGCTGGGGAGGTGAACCTGCATATATTATGTCCGTGAAAATACTCACCTTTATATTATTATTATTATTACTATCCAAGCTACAACCCTAGTTGGAAAAGCAAGATGCTATAAGCCCAGGGGCTCCAACAGGGAAAAATAGCCCAGTGAGGAAAGGAAATAAGGAAATAAATAAATGAAGAGAACAAATTAACAATAAATCATTCTAAAAACAGTAACAACGTCAAAACAGACATGTCATATATAAACTATTAACAGCATCAAAAACAAATATGTCATAAATAAACTATAAAAAGACTCATGTCCGCCTGGTCAACAAAAAAGCATTTGCTCTAACTTTGAACTTTTGAAGTTCTACTGATTCAACCACCCGATTAGGAAGATCATTCCACAACTTGGTAACAGCTGGAATAAAACTTCTAGAGTACTGCGTAGTATTGAGTCTCGTGATGGAGAAGGCCTGGCTATTAGAATTAACTGCCTGCCTAGTATTACGAACAGGATAGAATTGTCCAGGGAGATCTGAATGTAAAGGATGGTCAGAGTTATGAAAAATCTTATGCAACATGCATAATGAACTAATTGAACGACGGTGCCAGAGATTAATATCTAGATCAGGAATAAGAAATTTAATAGACCGTAAGTTTCTGTCCAACAAATTAAGATGAGAATCAGCAGCTGAAGACCAAACAGGAGAACAGAAGACTGCAATGCATCATCTGGTGTCCCTCCTGTAAGGAAGGGAGAACAGAAATGAGTATTCAATTGATTATTGCACCGATAAACAATTTGCAAAATCGTCTTTTGACAAAAATAGCTTAGGACAGAAAGCTAAAAGAGATAGTGGGAGACACATACCCGTGTATCCCCTGTGAGCCAATGCTGTTACTTCTCCTCAGTATTAAGATAAGGAAATTCCTCCAACCGGGGAATTCCCTGAAGAAAAAAGGGGTTCGAACACCTAGGTGTAAGGAAGTGTACAAGCACTGTCCCCCTCTATACTTAACGCTGTGAGGTAAGGAGGATTGATTCACAATCAGAGTATCGAAGGAATGTCATTCTTTCGAAATAGGAGCGGTAACAGCAGAAGCTCGCATCCAAGATATGTTGATTAGAAATTAAAAGAAATATATTCATGTATCCCAACCCATCTATTTGCTGTAACCTCCCTTACAATATTAAATCAGGGAGTTTCCCGAACAGGGAAACTCAGGGATAAGGGCTCTCCCCTTTAGGGGTTAGAGGCATCATACCACCGGCCCTTTACGAAATTTAATATTGCAGGGTAAATGGAAACTGATTTCAAATCAGAATATTGATGAAATATTATTCTATCAATATAGAATTGGGTTCAGCAAATATCTGGACAGGGATACCCAAGAGCATATTGGAAATAACTGCTAGTATAATATATACGTTAGTTATCCATCTGCCGTATTTACTATACTGCAAATATACTGACTTCCTGTATAGACCTATACCGTAGTTCAGCCGGCAGAAAATAAAAGACATATACTTATGCATCCCAACCAATCTATTTGCTGTGACCTCCCTTACAATATTAAATCAGGGAGTTTCCTGATCAGGGAAACTCAGGGATAAGGGCTCTCCCCTATTGGGGTTAGAGGTGTCACACCAATAGCCCTTTACGAAATTCAATATTGCAGGGTAAAAGGAAACTGATTTCAAATCAGAATATTGATGAAATATTATTCCATCAATATAGAATTGGGTTCATCAAATATCTGGGCAGGGATACCCAAGATATATTGGAGATAACTACTAGTATAATATATACGTTAGTTATTCATCTGCCGTATATACTATACTGCAAATATACTGACTACCTGTATGGACATATACTGTAGTTCAGCCGGCATGTTGCCGGATTAGCTAGCTATTGCCGGAGCATCTAGCAAGCTAGATAAGAGAGAGAGAGAGAAAGCATGGAGTGAAGGCTATCTATTACTGTATATGTATACAGTAATAAAAGATGTAAAAGTCTAATTTTACTGCCTTTCTCCAAAAAGAAGGTTCACTTCCATTTGGCCACAGTACTATTGCCGGCTTACTACTGTAGGCCAGCCTCCGGCAGCACGAGTACAGTCTGCATGCTACCTACTGAGTCAGTACCTATCTGTGCCGGTCTACTGCCGGTCAAAACAATATGCCGACAACAGAAACTGTGGCTAGCAATTCAAGGGAGAACTGGAGAACCTTGGTGACAAAAGGGACCTCCCATCCACAGCCGCCAAGGCTGCTGGAAGCCGGCAGTCGCCGACAGCCGTCATGGCCGCCGGCAATGGTAAGGTTGCAGGACTCCAGCACAGGAAAGACAATGGCTCGGCCATCGTAAAAGAACAGAGAGGGGAGGGGAAAGGGTCCTATATGAGGTATAGGAGGGACCGGCAATGTTGCCGGACCTACACACCTTGAAGAAACTCTGTTTCAGTACCGGCACGACCACAAGCGGCAGGAGAATCATTTATTCTCCAGCTTAGGAGGTGCTAATACAGTTGAGGGGACGGCAGCTCATGCCGTTCCTCTCAACAAGGGAGAAACAGAGTTCCAATGCCGGCGCCATCCTAGGCCACAAGAGTATACGACTCTATAGCCTAGGGTCGGCGAGCATAGGACTAGTCTACTAGACCACAGGGAGAAGGTGGCGGCAACATTCGACCACTTCAGGTGTAATCTAGGGAGGGCTAGCCTCCTAGGCCGGCAGTTCCGCCAGCAGGGGAATGCAATCACCCCGCCGACCGACTGCCGACAAAGACTAATACTCTGAGGTTCTGATCGAATCCCAAAACTTGCCGTCTGCCGTTAAGGGATGAGACAGAAAACTCTAGGCTAGTCATGCCTGAATTCGAAATTCAAGGCCGACGCAGAGAGTTGTAGCCTAAGGCTACTCTCAGAGGGAAGAGAGATTACCCATAAATCTCTAGCGAGATTAGTAACGGTTAATATAATTCCAGGAGATATCGATCTCCAGGAATGATAACCGATACACAAGGGTAACCGGGGAAATGACGAAAGTATATGTTGTCTAAGTTGTGTTACCTAGACAAGACGAGATCTCGGTTACCTAAATCACCAAAACTCTGACATATACAATCATCACGGAAAAGGGAAAATTATGCTTATAAATATCTTTACAATATATAGTGCCTAAATAGCTTTCATAATAACAATTAAGCTATTTAAACCAGAATGTCGTTCTGCTATCTACATACCACATGTTCAAAGAACGACAGCGCCTATGGCGACACCGGCAATCGGCGAAGATCCACACACAATAAATACACTAAATTCATTGTGAGGCTGGAACTAAATTACATATTGTAAAGAATAAATACTCAACTTTCTGGATGGAGAAAGAAGCCGTAGAAAGCATAAAGATTCCCAGAAATCAATCGAAAATGTCAGATCGACAGGGAACACCACCGTAGCGAGTCGCTACAGATAAAGGAATGGCCGCCAGACGGCGTTGGTGCGGTCGTGATACGATAGTAGTAGGGAGAACCAGGGTAACCTTTATTGCGGCTACCCTTCTAATTCTGCCACGTATTCCCCCTCGAAGCGTAAACGCTATGTGGGGTGCAGATATCCATGTGGCGTGTCAAGCATACGTCTCCTGTTGATATACGATATCCTAAAGGGAAACCTTTAGGGTACTCGCGCCAGAAGTTAGAATTCTGTGATACCTTTGGTTTAATTCTCTGGGAATATCCACTGTAGTCATATATACCCTCAGGAAGCTACTGAAGGAACCTTCCATCAGGCTTGAGCCCAAAAACATATGTGCAATCCCTGAATCTTATATGTATAAAACGGATTTTGAGCGAAGCGAAAAATCTATTTTTGGGTGAGGTAGCCATGTCGTCCAGATGGAAGTTCCTTCATTAGTAGCTTCCTAGGTATATTTTTGGGTGAGGTAGCCATGTCGTCCAGATGGAAGTTCCTTCATTAGTAGCTTCCTAGGAATATTTGACTACAGTGATATATCTCAGAGAATTTACCAAAGGTATCCAGAATTTTAACTCCTGGAGCGAATATCCCTTAAAATCTTAAAAAGGGATATCGCGTAATATCAGAAGATGTATTCTTGACACGTCTCATAGCTATCTACACCCCTAATAGCGCTTTCGCTTCGAGGGGAAAAGTGGCAAGAATAAAGGAGAGTCGTTAAAGAGCCGACGCTCCTACCGTACTGTAAATAGTGCGCCAAATCGCCACCGTGCAGCACCACCAAGCCATTCTTTGTAGCTTTGTAGGTGTTGCAGATACAGTACCATAGGGAGGGATTTATTATCCTTTTGTAAAAAAAGAGGGTGGGTCCATCAGGACGACATGGCTACCTCACCCAAAAATAGATTTTTTGCTTCGCACAAAATCCGTTTTTTAGGCTCAGGCCATGTTGTCGTGATGGAAGTTTACCAGAGCATTAATGTATCTGTGGATTTTCAATAGTGCCGTTCATCTCGAGATAAATTTTTCCTTTCGGTCTTCTAGACCTAGAGACACTTGATGTTACCGTTATACATCAATCAGCTGATCATGAAATATGTCAGTGCTTCCTGCCCCCTACAGGGAAGAGTCTGGGCAAACTCAAGGAAAAAAACACGAGGATTGTGAGTTCAAGGAAACAATCTAGCAAACAGTTTGTATATTAGTGTCATCATATACGTAAATCATAGTTTGTACTTGGATGGTATTGACCTGTGCAGGTTACTGGTACCTCCCGGGTCTGTTGTTAAAGAGACAGACAGGTTTATATACGTGTAGGAAACCTTAAACAGTAAACTGAACAGTCTAGTACAATAAGTTCTTACCTGTTTGCTTGGAACAATAGTAATCTTAGTTCCCAATATTTTCTTAAATATTAAAAGAATCAAGGATGCTCTGACTTTATTCTTAAACTAGAATGTTTGAGGCGAAAGAGACGCAAAGATTCCTTCCATTGTTTATTACAATAAATTTAGAAATCATAGTTGTATTTAATTACATATTACACTGAATAATTCTGCTTAAAAGCATAAACAGTAATAACAGAAATAAAAATCAGTTTCACCTGAAAAGGAAACACCAGCCACTCTATGGGAAATATAAGAATTTCACTATGTATTCTGTTGTTACTAGGAACACTGTGCATATAGGTATGCCTGGCACTTGTGTCAGTCTGTTATGCTTGAAGTCACCCATGTGAATAGAACAGTCTATAGTATCATCACTAAACAAAATACTCAACATGATATGCCTTGAGAGTCTATCATGTACCCCCTTCACTAAAAGTCCCAAATAGTGCACTGTTCTTCGCAGTAATCAAGCGGCAGGTTTTATTACACTGCCTGCCGCCACCACATGAAATTTTATTTCTTGTAATTGCTTCGTGTAGTGTTTGAAGAAAACTCTGGACGACTTCCCTCCAGTATAAGCACGAAGGCTTTCAAACGACATCGTCTGAAAGATATTCAGAGACGAGGCAACCTTTCTCGGATCATGACCTGCGGGTGTACTGTCTGGATCCGCTCTGTGTATAGGTGATTTTCGCCCTTAACTGTTTCAAGGATAATGTTGAACCGGAAGTCTCTCCCCTGAAAAGCTGACCTCCCTTAAAATCTGAAGTTCTACGAAGATAGACCTTTAGGCATTCCACTGGGCAGAGGGATGCTTCTTCCTTCAGAGGGCAGATTCTCCAGGGACCCCATCTCTTAGTGGGCAGCTCGTTCTTGGCGAGAAACGTCGGGTCTGGAAAGAGGTTCAGTTCTCCGCTGTCTGTGAACTGAATGTGGCCATCATCCCTCGAGAGGGCCATTATTTCGCTAACTCTGGCTCCTGAGGCTAGTGCAAATAAGAATATCACCTTTAGAGTCAAGTCTTTCAGCGAGCAATCTTCATTGTTCAGGGTTGATGCTAAGTGAAGAACCTTATCCAAAGACCATGAAATGGGCTTTGGAGGAGCTGCGGGCCGAAGTTTAGCGCAGGCTTTAGGAATCTTTTTGAAGATTTCATTGGAAAAGTCTACCTAGAAGGCGTAAAGCATTGGTCTAGCTAGGGCAGATTTACATGTAGTAATCGTATTGGCTGCTAAACCTTGTTCATGAAGATGGATGAAGAAGGACAAACAGAAATCCGTAGAAATCTCCTTAGGTTTCTTCGCCTTGACAAAGGCCACCCACTTCTTCCAGGAAGACTCATACTGTCTTCTTGTTGACTTTGACTTGTATTCTTCTAAGAAGTTAATACTGTCCCTAGAAATCCCGAACCGTTTCTTGACCGCTAAGGCGAGAAAATCATGAGATGAAGGTTCTGGGTTTTCTCTGATGAAGCTGAGACAGTCGATTTCTGCACTTGCTGAGTCAGAACTGGGTCCGGCAATGGGATCAGCTTCAGGCGTAGTTCCGTTACTAGAGGGAACCAGACACTGTTGGGCCACTTGTGGGCCACTATTGCTGCTGTCCCTCAAAAGGATCTCAGTTTGTCGAGGACTTTCAGCAGAAGGTTGGTTGGAGGGAATAGGTAGATCTTGGACCATCTGTTCCAATCTATGGACATTGCATCCATTGCTTCTGCTAGAGGATCCTCGTACAGGGCTACGTACCGGGGTAGCTTCTTGTTGTCGCTCGTTGCGAAGAGGTCTATCTGCAGTCCTGGGACTTTGAGTAATATGAAGGAGAATGATCTTGCGTCTAGGGACCATTCTGACTCTATCGGGTTGATCCTGGATAGAGCGTCCGCTGTCACATTGCGGAACCCTTGAAGGTGGACTGCTGACATGTACCATCTCTTCTTCCCCACTAGACAGAGGATGGCCAGTATCACTTGGTTTATGTGAGGCGATCTCGAGCCCTGTCAGTTTAGGCATCTCATTATGCCTTCGCTGTCTAGAACCAGACGGATGTGGATTGAGCAGCGGAGTTTCAGTTTCTTCAGAGAGAGAAAAACTGCCATGGATTCCAGAAAATTGATGTGGAAGGTTTTGAAGAGGGGAGACCAGGTTCCTTGGACTTTCTGATGATGAGAGTGACCTCCCCACCCTTCTTTCGAGGCATCCGTGTGAACGGTGACTGACGGTAGAGGTGGTTGTAAGGGTACCTTGTTCCTTAGGTTCTTGGCCTCTGACCATGGCTTGAGTAGTGATCGCAGACGATTTGGTATCGTTCTTTGTAGATCTCTTCGAGCGTTTGATGCGTATTTTCTCCAAACTCCTGATGCATCTTTTAATTGTGCTCTCAATACTGGATCTGTCACTGAGGCGAACTGGAGGGACCCCAACACTCTATCCTGTTGCCTTCTTGATATCCTGGCGGATTGAAGGAGTCTTTTGACAGATCCTGCTATCTCTTTCCTCTTCTTTGACGGAATGGAAAGGCAGTGTGACTGCAAATTCCAGTGGACGCCCAGCCACTGAAACTTTTGAGCTGGAGATAGTCGAGATTTTTCCAAGTTGATCTTGAATCCTAAGTGTTCCAGGAACCGGATCACTTCCTTGGAGGCTTGCATGCACTCTTCCTCGGATGCTGCCCACACCAGCCAGTCGTCCAGGTAGGCTACCACCTGGATTCCCTTTAGGCGTAGTTGATGAATGACTGCATTTGCAAGCTTGGTGAATACCCTTGGAGCTATGTTCAGACCAAAGGGCATGGCTCTGAAAACGTACTTTCTTTTTTGTAATTTGAATCTCAGGTAGGGGGAAACTTGACGGCTGATTGGAACGTGCCAGTACGCATCCGTCATGTCTATGGAGACTGTGTATGCCCGTTTGGGCAACAGGGTCCTGATGTGTTGAAGCGTCAGCATTTTGATCTTGTAGTTCACTATGAACTTGTTGAGTGGTGACAAGTCCAGAATTACTCTGAACTTTTCCGAGTCCTTCTTCGGAACACAAAATAGCCTTCTTTGGAATCTGATGGACTTCGCCTTCCTTATTACTCTTTTGTTCAAGAGTTCCTGAACATATTCTTCCAGTATGGGGGTTGAGTGTTGGAAGAATTGAGGGAAGTTTGGTGGAGTTGAGCTCCAAGTCCACCCTAGTCCGTTCTTGATTAGGCTGTGGGCCCAGGGATCGAAGGTCCAACGATCCCGGAAGAGGAAAAGTCTCCCTCTTA
Organism: Palaemon carinicauda; assembly: GCF_036898095.1. Classification (NCBI taxonomy): domain Eukaryota; kingdom Metazoa; phylum Arthropoda; class Malacostraca; order Decapoda; family Palaemonidae; genus Palaemon; species Palaemon carinicauda. The sequence goes on along the minus strand of NC_090740.1, from coordinate 65,240,586 downwards.
CCGGTAGCATCTCACTTTGAGTGCTGGCTGGAGGATTTACCTCCTTGGCCACATCCACCTTTGTTGCCCCTATCTCTGAAGGGGCATCTAGAGGATCCTCAAAAGGAGCCTCGAGACTTCGGCCTAAAGATTGTTGACTGCCTTTCGAAAACTGAGGTGAACACAGGCGATTGGGTCGCCAGCATTTGGGGCACCAGTTGGAAGGTGGTGGGTGGTTGTGCCACCATCTGGGGCACCGTGGCCACGGGAAGCTGTTGCTGTTGTCTCGGCTAAAGGGCACTCTTGGTTGTTTCGACTTATTCTTCGGCTGGGGACCCTCATCAGCTGAGGATTTTCTTTTAGAGGACAAGCCCCATTTAGAGAGAAGATTTCTGTTTTCTGTTGCGGCTTTGTCCACGACCTCTTTGACCACTTCGCTTGGGAAGAGGTCTTTTCCCCAGATGTTGGAAGCTATCAGCTTCCTATGTTCGTGTCTCACCGCAGCCGAGGCAAACACGAACTCTCTGCAAGCCCTTCGGGCTTTAATAAAGTTGTACAGGTCCTTGGTGACTGTTGCCAAATGAGATTTGGCGAAGACCATGTACATGTCTGGGGTATCTGGGATGCTTGCCATAGTCTCTAGGCCAGTCTGCAGAGACATGGAAGCAGCAAGACGTTCATTTGTCTCCTGGTCCCTGCGCAGGAGAAAGTCTGACAACTTCGGGAGGTCTTAGCCAAAATGTCGTCCGGCAATATCTGCCTCCAGCTTCCCAACTGTGAAGGTGTTGTGGACATCCTTCCAGTCTGCATCGTCTGATGGAAAGGCGAGGGAGAAGGGTCTACACTCTTCCAGTGTAGGGCAAGGTTTCCCTGCCTCAACTGCATTTAAGGCTGCTTTAAGCCCTTTGTCCATAAAGCGAAAGGCACGCTTGGGGTCAGCAATGAAGGACGGGTGCTTCTTACTGAGAGCCGGCACCTTGGAGCTAGTAAAGGCCCTCTCCTTCAAGGTGGTTGTATATAAGGCCTGGGCCTTAGAGAGTTCAAGGACGATGGTCTCCTTTGGCTCTGTCTCCTCTTTGGATGCAGGTTCCGTCTTTAGACGGACATAGCAATCCGAATAGGCCCCTTTGCTGGGCCAAAACTCAATTTCCTCTACTGCGACAGTGCCCAGTTTCTCTGAGAAAAAGATCTTCCCTCTGACATAGGCATATGCTCTGCGTACCTCCAGGGGTTGACGTCAGAGAAGGCGGGGAGATCCTTGACGTTTAGCTTCTTCGGGGCTAAACGTGTTGCAACCAGCTGATGCATTTCCATCCGAAGAGAAGCTTCTTTCTCGGACGATTTCTTCTGAATGTCCTGCACCATAGACAACAGCGAATGCAACGTACTCATGATGGAATCTAACTGGGGTGTTGTAAAAGAAATCGAAGGCACGGGCTCAGTCACCGTGGCTGATGATACCGAAATTGTTTCGGTTTTCTCGACTTCGGCCTCAGGTGGTATGTCATCCACCTGATCCAGTTCCTCCACTAGGAGATTGTTCTCAGTCTCCTCCGAGACAACTGACATGTTGTCCTTCAATTGGATGCTCTCCAAGGCATCCGATACTTCAGATTCTACCGGAATCTGGACAAGGGGAATCTCAGGTTGAGCCTGGGGAATAACTGCATCCGAAGATGCTCTAGGGAAAAGACAAGACCTTATCCTCTCATTAGGAAGGTATGGGCCAGAGGTATTCTTCTGGAAGCCCCTGACCCATTTTTGCAGCGTCTCCCTTGCTGCGTACCTTGACTCAGAAGATTTTTGGTCATCAAAAGCCTCTTTCACCAGTTTTTCACAAACGGTACATGCCTGTGGGTCCCAGTACTTGAGAGCCCCCTTGGTGACTGCGCAGCGAGCATGGGCCCTGCACATGCCATGGCCGTAGAAGTTCTTACTACGGACCCTGCAAAAGTTGTTCCCGCACTCGGGATGCTCCTCCTGTAAAGAAAGAAAAGCATATAAGTATTCAGTGAAATTCTCAGATTTCAGCATACATATTATTAATAATATTAGCTTGGATAGGGTGAGCTAGAGATAGGAAAGACACCTACATGTGTTTCCTGTCCAGCCCATTGCTATGACCTCCTCCGATACTGAACACTAAATTCTTAACGAATTTTAGGGGAAGATGATATCCTTTGATATAGAGTATCTTCTTAACACAATCTTCTAGGTTCAATATTGGAGATTAAAAACAATAATGGTTAATAACCATTAATTAGTAGAGAGAATCGCTCTCATATATGTGATGGTCTCACAATAGACTGCCCATGAAGCAACTTGTAGGTTGGAAAAAACTTTTGGGCTACAGCACTGACTGTCGGTAGCATGCCGCCAGTCCTGCCTGGCCTGCCGGCACATGCTGGGCCTGCCGACACATGCCGGAATAGCCGGCATATGCCGGTCTATTCTGGGCTAATGAAGGCAGTTACTGTCTTCAAAGTAATGGGCGGCAGGCCGCCGGCAGCGGCTCTGCCGGCCGGCAGCCAAGGATCCTTCCATCAAGTAGGACCCGGCGGCAGCCGGCGGAAAATGTCCAGGTTATGGGTGGCCGGCTGCCGGCCGGCAACTCAGTAGCCGGCAGCCGGTCCCAGTATGTCTATTGTCGTTGGGTCGTCGATCAGCGACACCCACGGTAAGCGGCGGCAGAGCAACTGCCGGCCGGCAGACAATCGACATGGCCCAGTAAAATGAAAGACAGAGAAAAAGAGAGGATGGAGGAAGGCAAAGGCTCAGCCTTGCCAGCCTACATCCAGAATGAGGGTTCTTGTGGAAGGGAGAATTGTATTCGGGCTTCCACCCAACCATATCCCATCCACATGGGCTATGGAAGGCAGTCCAAGGGAGGACTGAAGAACACTCTAAAGAATACAAGGGTACCTGCCAGCGGCAGACAGGGAACCTCAGGCCAGTTCTACAAATAATCCTTAGGGTCAAATGTAGAATGACGGCCAGGGAGGGTGATGGCTCATCCAACACGAAAGAGACAGAGGGGAGGGGGTAGATGTCCTATAAGTAAGGTAATGCCTGAAGGCACCACTCAACTTAAAGGATTCTGATCTCATGGAGTAACCTCAGGTAGGAGAAATCATTTCCCCAGGTTGGGTTAGTCAAGTGAGAGAGCGGCACACACGACGCAATCTCACAAGAGAACAGAATCTCGTACCAGAGACCTTAGGCAGTGAAGAAGTCATTTCTTTGGTCTAAGATCTACCAGCACAGGACTGTCTGCTAGACCAAAGAAGGAGGGATTTTCATACAAAACCCTCCAGGTATGGACTAGGGAAGTCTAGCCTCCTGTAAAGGCAGCTTAACCTGACATGGGAAATCATTTCACCAAGACAGTAAGATGCCTAACACAGACTTATTACTCTGATTACTCTGATGTCCCGTTCTAAACTCAAAACCGACTCAGTGGTTAGGAGAAAGAAAGCGAAGCGCCTCAGTAAAACTTTGCCAGAACTCAGTTCACAGCAAAGCAAACTGAGAATAGCCTAGGCTAATCAGAGGGAAGGGGGATTGCTCTTAAATCTCCTAGGAGATTAGTATCGACTTAAAAGATATAGGAGGTATCAGTCTCCCCTTAAAAGACAATACAAGAGCAATGGGGACATGTATGAAAGTATACTAAAGCCCCTAGCCTAGTAGCCTAGGAGCATTGAGAATCATTCACCGAAACACTCTTGTATACTATCTTGGAAGAGGAAAATTTAACACAGTAATATCTTAAATGTATAAAATGTTGCCTGAGCTTCAATAAAACTTTACCAGGAAGGTTATATCATGCATGAAGTGTGTAGGTGCCTAGGCTAGGAAGCCTAGCACTCGTGAGGCTCGATCATAAATAGCCAAATCCACGAAAACAATGACATAATATAAGAATCCCTAGCGAAAATTTCTAAATAGCTAAAGTTATTAAAGCAAATAATGCCGGGAAAAGGTCGTGCTGGCTAACTAAATGTACAGAAAGAACGACCGCGTTCATGATGCCATCCGGCTGGCAACAGCTCTTGTTACGTTAATTACGATCTCAATCGAAAAGCAAAACTGGCAAGAGCTTACATTTACACAATTCAAAGATATTACTTAACTTTCCAGAAGCTGATGAGGCTGGTGAAGACATCATAGCGACAAATAACTCCAAAATAGCGTGAGATAACACGGGATAACACTGGTCATCGAAGCTACAAGAGAAAGAATGGCTTGGTGGCGCTGCGCGGTGGTAATTTGGCGCACTATTTACAGTAGGGTAGGAGCGTCGCCTATTTAACGACTCTCCTTTATTCTTGCGAATTTTCCCCTCGAAGCGAAAGCGCTATTAGGGGTGTAGATAGCTATGAGACGTGTCAAGAATACGTCCTCTGATATTACGCAATATCCCTTTTTAAGATTTTAAGGGATATTCGCTCCAGGAGTTAGAATTCTGGATACCCTTGGTAAATTCTCTGGGATATATCACTGTAGTCAAATATACCTAGGAAGCTACTAATGAAGGAACTTCCATCACGACGACATGGCCTGAGCCCAAAAATGCCTAAAATCTCCATTTCATAAATTAAAACTAGGAACACTTATTATATCATGCATGAGAGTAAACAAAAATCACCCAGGCTATCAAGTCTAGGGGCTAGGCTAGAACCCTAGCCTACGATCCGCTACCTATGCTCACCGAAAAAGGATACTATCGGCATAATATAACTAATTCCTAGTAATGAAGACTAAATAACTTATGCTGATAATTAGTTATAAGACCGGGTAGGGTTGTTCTGACTAACTAAATAAAGCATGCGAGGCGAACAACAGCGTCCGACATGACGCCTCTGGTCAAGGCACAGCTCCACCACAAAACACGGTATTTTAAGATAAAAAGGCATTACTTTACGGCCAGAGCTTATTTATACAATACAAGAATATGGTACTCAACTTTCAAGAAGAAGGCGAGGGAGAAGATTGCGACATGATGAATTACATAGCGAACAGCTGGGAAAAAGCACCTGGTCATAAACACTACGTAAGAAGGAATGACGATGGTGCGCTCCGGCGGCGTCATCCAAGATGGCGGCCGGATGTTGACGTCGCCAAGTACCAAAACAGTACCGGAGGAGGAGAACTTTGCAACGGCTCCTCCCATAACTTGCCACCTTTTCCCCCTCGAAGCGTAAACGCTATGTGGGGTGCAGATAGCTATGTGGCGTGTCAAGCATACGTCCCCTGTTGTTATACGATATCCTAAAGGGAAACCTTTAGGGTACTCGCGCCAGAAGTTAGAATTCTGTGAAATCTTTGGTTTAATTCTCTGGGAATATCTACTGTAGTCATATATACCTTTAGGAAGCTACTGAAGGAACCTTCCATCAGGACGACATGGCTTGAGCATAAAAATTACCTTATACATAAAGGTAACCCGGGATGTGCGAAAGTATACTAAAGCCCCTAGGCTACTAGCCTAGGAGCAGGGGAATCGACTACCTGATTCATCGAAACACCTTGTATATACCCATGTGCAATCACAGAATCTTTTATGTATAATTGCCTAATATCTTCATTTAAATAGGATAACACTAGGAACACTTATTACATAATGCATGAAAGTAAACTAAAGCGCCTAGGATAGCATGCCTGGCATCGGAAAGATCAGTTACCTATATTCGCCGAAAATAAAGAATACTAACGGCATAATATAACTAATTACTAGCAATGAAGACTAAATAGCTAATATACTGATAATTAACTAAGAACCAGGACGGGCATTCTGGCTAACTAAACAAAGCATGCGATGCAAACGACAGCGTCAGCGACGCCTCCGGTCTAGGCAATAGCTTCACCACAAAACGGTTTATTTAGAGAAAAAAAAACGTTACTCTCCGGCCAGAGCTAATTTATACAGTATAAGAAGTGAATATTCAACTTTCAAGAGGCAGAAGAGGCTGAAAATTGCGACGTGGCTGCGTAAATAGCGAGAAAACTGGGAAAACAACACCTGGTGAAGACGCTAAAATGATAGGAATGGATATGGTGGGCAGAGATGACGTCAGCAAGATGGCAACGAATATGACATCATCCGAGTGCCCATAACAGTAACGGAGGAGAAGAACTTTGTAACGGCTCCTCCTATATCTTGCCACTTGTTCCCCCCTCGAAGCGTAAATGCTATGTGGGGTGCAGATAGCTATGTGGCGTGTCAAAAATACGTCCCCTGTTATTATGCAATATCCTAAAGGGCAACCTTGAGGGTACTCGTGCCAGAAATTAGAATTCTAGAGACCTTTAGTTTAATTCTCTGGGAATATCCACTGTAGTCAAATAAACCCTTAGGAAGATACTAAAGGAACCTTCCATGAGGATGATATGGCCTGAGCCCAAAAATATATATTCCAGGTAATACAAAATAATATAATGCCACCAGCTATACAAATCTTGAATTCCCCCGATTAAATCAATAATGATAATAATAAACGGATTTTGAGCGAAGCGAAAAATCTATTTTTGGGTGAGATAGCCATGTTGTCCTGATGGAAGGTTCCTTCAGTAGCTTACTAAGGGTATATATGACTACAGTAGATATTCCCAGAGAAATAAACTAAAGGTTTCACAGAATTCTAACTTCTGGCGCGAGTACCCATAAGGTTTCCCTTTAGGATATCCTATAATAACAGGGGACGTATGCTTGACATGCCATATAGCTATCTGCACCCCACATAGCGTTTACGCTTTAAGGGGGAATAGTGCCAAGTTATGGGAGGAGCCGTTACAAAGTTCTCCTCCATTACTGTTTTGGTACTCGGCGGCGTCAACATGCGGTCGCCAAGTTGGCCGCCATCTTGGATGACGCCGTCGTCGCGCGCCATTGTCATTCCTTTCAGCGTTTATGCCAGTCTCCATGATACAATAAGATTGGGAGGGGCTTGTGAAGGCCAAAAATAGATTTTTCGCTTCGCTAAAAATCCGCTTTTTGGGCTCAAGCCATGTCGTCCTGATGGAAGTGTACCAGAGAATTAATGTATTGTGGATTTTTCCCCTTTTTTGTAGTGCCTTTCGACTTCTAAACAATATTCCTTTGGTCTGATGACCACAGAGACCTGTGGCATATCCGTCACATGTCACCTCAGATAAGCATATACCATGTTACTGCTTCCTGCCCCCCTGGCAGGGAAGTCCTAAATGGATAGAAGGAACATCTTGAAGTTGCTTGATAGAGGAACTCACCTAGTCTCAGAGATACCTGCTGGTACCAGGGCCAGATAGAGAAGTAGAGAAGGTAAGTATACCCGTGTTGGAACAAGTTACCTTAATCTAGATGAGCTTGCATCAAGAGAACAAGTTTATAACATTGTTCATATAAATATCAAAACAAAGGGTAATAAAAGTCTGTAACAGTATTTTATTTCATGAGAAAGAGAGGGCGAAATGAGACGCACAGGGTAACGTAATACTCTTTTATTCATTAAAACAGGATTAGCATGAAATAGGTAAAAAAAATTTACACTAAGCAATGCAATTAAAAACATAGACTAAAGACATCAAAAGAAGTGGGTGTGGAATCTGAAAAGGAAAACTTGCCATTACACACATAAGTTCCAGACGAACTATAAACTCACTATGTTTCGCACTAGGGTCAACACAGGCACCCTTGGAGTTAGAGTCCCGAATAACTCACTGTTCTACGCAGCACTAAGCAGCAGGTTTTAGCACACTACCTGCTGCCACCACATGGCGCCGCAACTCTTGCACCTGCTTTGCATAGTGTTTGAAAAACACTTTTCATGATTTCCAGCCCGTGAAAGAACGAAGACTCTCGAAGTCCATCGTCTGGAAGAAATTCAGGGAAGAGGTGACTTTCCTGGGATCATGACCTGCGGGTGTACTGTCAGGATCCGCTCTGCGAATAAAGTGGGTGATCTTCGCCCTTAGTTATTTGAGTGAAAAATCAGACCCTGAGGTTTCTCCTTTAACCCTGGAACGGTACGCTGGGGTGTCCGCGACCCCGAGCATCAAAACAAAAGACGTTTCCACGAGTGCCCCTTTTTCAGTATTTTTCATTTCTTGGCTAAGTCATTTTTCCGTGAGAAATTAGCAAATAGTGTCGCAAAACTTTTATTTTTATAGCATTGGAAAGTGTGTATAGATGATCTGGCTACCCATGCGTGACTTTTATTTTGCCAGATACGCCGTAGATATTAGTATATGGGCTATTTTTCTGCGGTTGCCTATTTCTGTTTTTTTCAATATTTGTGAAAATTTACTACGTAGTAAGGAATTGCCATATAGTATTGATTTTTTTTTCATGTTTATTTGTTGGAAAGTATGTCTTGATGGTAGGGCTACCACGTGGTTGAATTTTTTTTTATCTGAGATGCCGTATATTAGAATGTTAGCCATTTTTCCGTGAGTGCCCCTTTTTATTTGTTTTGCATTTTTTTGCTTAGTCATGTTACCGTAAGAAATTGGCAAATAGTGTCGCAAAACTTTTATTTTTTTAGCGTTGGAAAGTGTTTCTAGATGATCTGGCTACCCATGCCTATCTTTTTTTTTTAACCAGATATGGCGTATATATAGGTATGTGTTCGATTTTCCTGCGATTGCCACTTTTTCGTTTTTTCCCATTTCTTTCAAAATTACTACGTAGTAAGGAACTATCACAGAGTAATGATTCATTTAGATGTTTATTTGTCGGAAAATGTGCCTTGATGGTTTGCCTACCACGTGGATGAAATTTTTTTTTTCTGAAATGCCCACCATTAGCACGTTGCCATTTTTCATCGAGTGCCCCTTTTTATTTATTTTGCATTTTTTTGCTTAGTCATGTTACCGTAAGGAATTGGCAAGTAGTGTCGCAAAACTTATATTTTTATAGTGTTGGAAAGTGTTTCTAGATGATCTGGCTACCCATGCCTACCTTGTTTTTAGCCAGATATGGCGTATATATAGGTATGTGTTCGATTTTCCTGCGATTGCCACTTTTTTGTTTTTTCCCATTTCTTTCAAAATTACTACGTAGTAAGGAACTATCACAGAGTAATGATTCATTTAGATGTTTATTTGTCGGAAAATGTGCCTTGATGGTTTGCCTACCACGTGGATGAAATTTTTTTTTCTGAAATGCCCACCATTAGCACGTTGCCATTTTTCATCGAGTGCCCCTTTTTATTTATTTTGCATTTTTTTGCTAAGTCATTTTACCGTAAGAAATTGGCAAATAGTGTCAACAAACTTATATTGTTTTAGTGTTGGAAAGTATGTCTAAACGATCTGGCTACCTATGCATGACATTGTTTTTTGCCTTAGATATATTGGTAGGGGATCCATTTTTCATCGAATGCGTATTTCTAATTTTTTCTAATTCTTTGCAGTTATCAAAATGGCGAGCAAGAGAGAAGCATTGGGCTTGGATGCCATAAATCAGCTCTTAGAGCAGTTAGATAGCGATGTGGATGATGCATTGGAGATCGATGACGTCACTGACGATGAATATGTCAATATTGAGGAGTTGGAGCAGGAGGTCAGGCAGGAACAGGAGGTGACCCCTAATCCTGAAATTATCGGCTTAGGCAATGGAGATGGAGAAGCCGACGACGATGTGGGGGAGGAAGAAGGGGTTGGGGCTTCTGGTTCTGTTGTTGTCCCAGCCAGCACAATAACAACTCCTGTGCCATCTACTTCACGTGGTCAGAACCCAGCAACGGTACCTCAGCTCATGCCAGTGGAGGAGAAAAGCAGAAAGAGGAGTAGGGGGGAGCTACAGGCAGCCAGGGGGACGGAAATCACCCAGATAGATGCTGAATCGGTTGAAGGTCGCGACGGTACTGTTTGGCATAGAGACCCAAATCCCACCCTCCCCCATATGTTCACACCAAGGATTGAGCCTGGGGGTCCCACTTCTCTCTCGTTGGGAGCGAGCAAAGTGTCCGACATTTTCTCGCTCTTTTTGAGCGACCGCATGCTAGCCGAGGTTGTTTTGCATTCTAATGAACGCCTTGCCCTATTGAGGAGTCATTACCATCATAGGGGCAACGTTGCCCTCAGGGACATTGACCTGAGGGAACTGAAGGCGTTTATTGGTATCCTTATAATGACGGCAGTGCGGTCGGACAACCATACACCGACCTGGGACATGTGGAACCTCACAGAGGGAAATCCTTTGTACAGATGTACAATGAACGAGCATCGTTTCACCCTGTTGGTGAGGGTTCTTCGCTTCGATGATTCGGCCACCAGAGCAGAGAGGGTGAGAATGGATCGCCTCGCACCTATTAGAAAACTCTTCGATCACGTGGTGACCAATTGTCGAAGCAATTATAGCCCAGGACCACATCTGACTGTGGATGAACAGCTTGTCCCTTTCCGGGGGCGCTGTCCATTCAAGATGTACATTCCAAATAAACCTGCTAAGTAAGTAAAATTCTTTGTTTTTTATATTTGCACATGTTATTATTGTTTTGTATTTATAAAAAAAATTTTATTATATATATATATATATATATATATATATATATATATATATATATATATATATATATATATATATATATATATATATATATATATATATATATATATATATATATATATTTAATAATATATATATATATATATATATATATATATATATATATATATATTGTGAAGTAAAGAACTTGCTATATGATTTATGTATCTAAAATATAATATATCATCTATTCTATCTCTATTTATCTCTATCTATGTATAACTTGGTCATTTATTTATCTGATAATTTATCTTTCGTATTTGTAAATAATGTTATTGTGTAATAATAATTATTATTAATATTATTATTATTATTATTATTATTATCATTATTATTATTATTATCAGTGATTTAATTATCTGTTAATTTCTCTTTCGTATTTGTAAATGTTTTTCTTATATATTTATTATTATTATTATTATTATTATTATTATTATTATTATTATTACTATATTGATTAGTAATATAATTGTATATTGTGTATTTTTTTTTTTTTTTTATCTTTTTACCTTTATTAGTTATTAATTTTATTTCCCTTCTTCTAGGTATGGTATCAAGATTGTATTGGCGTGTGATGCCGATACCCATTACATGTGTAATGCAATTGCCTACTTGGGGAAAGACACTGTCCAGATACCAAGAGGATCGACGCTTGGAGAAGTTTTTACGTCTGATCTTGTGGCACCTTTTCAGAGAAGTGGCCGCACAGTGACGACGGATAACTTTTTCACGATGCTACCGCTCGCTTTGTCACTCTTGGATAAGGACATGCATTTGTGTGGTACCATTCGCCAAAAGCCTTATATTCCTAAGGAACTTATGGAGAAGGTGCTTCTCCCAAAGGACTCAGTGGCAGTGTTCAATTACGAACACAATCTAACTCTACAGTGTCAGCAAATTAGTAGGACTAAGAAGGTGATGCTGTTGAGTTCCCTGCATCATGATCCGTCTGAAGTCGAAAAAAGGAAAACCGACATTCAGATGTTTTATAATGCGACCAAAGGAGGTGTAGACACATTCGACCAGATGTGTTCTACGTCTAGTTGTATTCGTAAGTCACGACGCTGGCCTCTGACTCTCTTTAACGGGATATTGAATATAATAATGGTAAATTCTTATATTCTCTATACGCGCTTGCCCTTCGCCAAAACAATGCTAAGGCGAACGTTCCTCAGAGATATCGCCTACGAGTTGTGTGCTCCCCAGGCAATACATCGGTATCTAACGTCACACAGTTGGTCGAAGGGACTCCGTCAAGTCATGGTGGATACTTTCAAGATACCTGAGCAGGAACCACCAAGACCTCAAATTGCCGTTGGCCACATAAAACTCCCTAAAAGGATTCGCTGTCACAGCTGCCCACCTAGGGACAACCGCAAGACAAACACTGCGTGTCTCCGGTGCAAGAGCCCTGTTTGTCTGATCCACCAGAGTGTCTTCTGTCCAAATTGTAGCGTCTGTCCAAACTGTAACGCAGCGTTATTGGTAAGTTACAACATGAAAATTTTGTTTACTTCTTTTTTGATTGAATATCATCAAATTTTTTTAGCTAAAATATTATATTGTTTGAGTTTTTTTTTTTTTTCGATTTTATTTCCCTTCAAAAAATTGTTTTTGGGCCAGAATTCTAATTTTATAGTCGTAAAATAATCGACAATCATCCAGCAACCCACCATACAATTTTTATGCATATCCAAGAATAATTAGATTAGTAAATAACACCTTGAAATTGACATACCCTTCCTACATTTCAGGTGGCAGATTAGGGAGTCTGAGTCAGTGTGGTTGGCGGCCATTTTGTGGACATATCCGAAGCGTAAGTTGCCCTATCTTTATATATTCCTGTTCCCTATAGAATTTGTGATATTTTGGTATATTTTTACCTGCATAAATATCATATTATATATTAAATATATGTATTTTTTTACGAAATTTCTAAGTATTCAAAAAAAGACCTTTAGATATGGCCCCTGATATAAATGTAATTTACAAAATAATGAAGATTTTTTTACATATTTCTATTTTAGGATAACATATGTTTATTCCCTTAAAAAATTAGCCACTTCCTATTTCATTTGGGTACCCAAAAAAATTCATGAAATTTGGACAAATTTTTTTGGCCAAAAAAAGTTACCCTTTTTTTTCTCATTTCAGATCTTCACCTCCATGGGTCCGACTTCATCCAAAATACATCAAGATGTGTCCTGAACATTCAAGAATCAATTCCTAAAAGGATTTATGTATATAGGTATAATTTTTTTTTTATGAATTTTTATGTAAGGTCTTTTTTTTCTACTTAATTTTTTTTAAATATTTATAATAAATAGTTTTTCTGCAGATGAGTAGTATTTATCTTTACAGTAGTTTTAAGCATTCATTGATTTTTTTTTTTTTTTTGGCAAAAAAAAAAAAAAAGGAGGTTACTGCAGAAACAGATTTTTCAAGAATTTTGTTTTGCGTCGGGGTCGCGCGCGACCGAGTATACCCTTAAAGGGGTGTCCGAGTAGCGTACCTATCCAGGGTTAAAGAGCTGTCCTCTGCCAAAGTCTGAAGTTCTCCAAAGATAGACCTTTAGACTCTCCACTGGGCATAGAGAGACATCTTCCTTCAGGGGGCAGATTCTCCAGGGGCCACACCGTTTGGTGGGAAGCTCGTTCTTGGCGAGAAACGTTGGGTCAGGAAAGAGGGTAAGTTCGCCTGTGTCAGCAAACTGTATCTGGCCCTCTTCTCTTGATAAAGCCACAATCTCACTGACTCAGGCTCCTGATGCGAGAGCAAAAAAGAAAATCACTTTTTGAGTCAAATCTTTCGGAGGGCAAGACTCGTTGTCCAGACTTGAGGCAAAGTGGAGCACTTTTGTCGAGAGACCAGGAGATAGGTCTCGGAGGAGGTGCAGGACGGAGACTAGCACATGCCTTTGGTAGCTTGTTAAAGATGTCATCAGACAGGTCGATCTGGAAGGCATAGAGTAGTGGTCTTGTCAAGGCCGATTTGCAGGTGGAAATCGTGTTAGCTGCCAAGCCCTGTCCATGAAGGTGAATAAAGATGGACAGACAAAAATCTATAGAGATTTTCGTAGGATTTTTAGCCTTGATGAAGGACACCCATTTCTTCCAAGAAGACTCGTATTGCCTTCTGGTAGATTTAGTTTTGTATTCCTCTAGGAAGTCCAAACTTTTCTTCGAGATCCCAAACCTCTTCTTAACAGCTAGGGAGAAAAAATCATGAGCTGTAGGTCTCGGGTTTTCCTTGATGAAGCGAAGACAGTCGACTTCTGAACTTGCTGGGATAGAACTGGGTCCGGCAGGGGAATTATCTTGGGTTGTAACTCAAGGATTAGTGGGAACCAGTTCCTCCGGGACCACTTGGGTGCCACTAGGGCTGCTGTGCCTTGGAAGGTTCTCAGCTTGGTGAGGACTTTCAGCAGAAGGTTGGGTGGAGGGAATAGGTAAATCTTGGACCATCTATTCCAATCCAGGGATATGGCGTCCACTGCTTCCGCTCTGGGGTCCTCGTAAGGGGCCACGTAACGAGGAAGTTGTTTGTTGTCGCTCGTCGCGAAGAGGTCGATCTGCAGTTCTAGGGGACCATTCCGACTCTATCTGGGTTGTCCTTGATAGAGCATCCGCCGTCACGTTACGGAATCCTTGAAGGTGAACTGCCGAGAGGTGCCATCTCTTCTTGTCCGCAAGGCGGAAGATGGGCAGTAACACTTGGTTGAGTTGGGGCGATCTTGAGCCCTGACGGTTGAGACATCTGACCACAACGGCGCTGTCCAGAGTTAGACGGATGTGGGACGAAGGTCGTGGAGACAGCCTTTTCAGAGAAAGAAGGACAGCCATGGCCTCCAAGAAGTTGATGTGGAACGTCTTGAATAGGGGAGACCATGTTCCTTGAACTTGTCGTTGAGGGGAGTGACCGCCCCCCCCCCCCCATCCTTCTAGCAATGCATCCGTGTGGATAACGACCGACGGAGGTGGTGGTTGAAGGGGAACTGATCTCTTCAGGTTCTTTGCCTCCGACCATGGCTTTAAGAGTGAACGAAGCCTGGTTGGCAGAGGTCTCTTGAGATCTCTTCGAGCGATGGATGCGTATCTTCTCCAGATCTCCAGATTCCCGATGCATCCTTTAGCTGTGCTCGTAGCACTGGGTCTGTCACTGAAGCGAACTGGAGGGAGCCGAGCACCTGCTCCTGTTGACGTCTTGAAATCCGTTTGGATTTTAGGAGTCTCTTGACAGATCCCACTATTTCCTTCCTTTTCTTCGGAGGGATGAAAAGACGGTGTGACTGAAGGTTCCAATGGATTCCTAGCCACTGAAACTTCTGAGCTGGAGAAAGTCGAGACTTTTTGGTGTTGATTTTGAAACCCAGATGTTCCAGGAATTGGGTCACTTTTCTTGAAGCTTGCAAGCATTCTTCTGAGGATGCGACACATACCAGCCAATCGTCCAGGTAAGCCATCACCTGGACGCCTTGAAGGCGTAGCTGTTGGACGATCGTTTCTGCAAGCTTTGTGAAGATCCTTGGAGCTATGTTGAGCCCGAAGGGCATAGCTCTGAAGGCATATTGCCTTCTTTGAAGCCTGAATCCTAGGTAGGAGGCGGCCTGGCGATTCATTGGAATGTGCCAGTAGGCGTCCACCAAGTCTATCGAGACTGTGAATGCCTTTTGGGGCAGTAGGGCTCTGATGTGCTGAAGAGTTAGCATCTTGAATTTGTTGTTCACGATGAACTTGTCGAGAGGGGACAAGTCCAGAATGACTCTGAGTTTGTCGGAGTCCTTCTTGGGAACACAGAACAGTCTTCCCTGGAACCTGGTGGACTTTACTCTCTTGATCACCTTCTTGTTCAAGAGTTCTTGGACGTATTCTTCCAGGACGGGGGTGGAATGCATGATATATATTAGTGTTCCTAAGTTGGTGCTATGAAGATTGTGGCATTATTAAACATACTATTTACTGTGATGTAAGTGTTTTCGCCTTCGGGGACCATATAAGGGACTGAGTTGATTGTGTATCAACCCCTCCTAACCTAATGTAGGAACCCTTGTATGCTCCCTATTCCCCCTGCCTGCGGGTATTCCCTCTGGGTAGACTTGCTTCCCCTCCTATATAGGGGGATCTCGTCTACAACCAGAGTATTTATCGCTTCTCTGCCTACCCTAAGGGAATGAACCCCCCTTAGGGTCGTGCCTGAGACCTTAGGAAGGGCCTTGCCCTTCCCCAGTTGCACTTGGTTGGGTTACTCCTTCCTCCCTGCAACTAGCGATGTGTCTTTCAAGCTTTCCTAGCCTAGGAGTTAGTCCTCCTACTCTAGGTTAAGCTCTGGGGGTAGACTCTGTCTTATTATAGTTTGGGACAGTACATTAGTACTGTACTTGATCTGGGCTACCTATCCTAGGTTAGGGAGCGTTCTCCCTTGCCTTGGTGGCTGCTCTCATGCAGAGTCTCCTCATTAGAAAGACCCCTTCTTCTCCCTCCCCACCTATCCCTTTGGTGTAGGCCTGCCTACACACCTCTGTCCTTAGTCCTACAACTCCTCCCTTGGGTGGAGTGGTAGGGCTAACATTGTTCTCCTGCTGAGCTGGCCGCTCTGGTACACATACCCTTCATAGCGTTTTATGGGGGTGGTTTCCGGCGGCGGTCCTGCCGGCGGGGGATTCCCCCCTCTTTGAGTGCCGTCTATCCCTCCCTTGGGTTACCACAGGCATCCGGCCACCTGCCGGCTCCCTGCCGCCGATGTTAGGAATATCCACTCCTATCATGAGTGCACTCTCTTCTCCGGAGGGATGCCGGAGGGGTATAGGATTTTACCCCTTCCATCCCTCCTTACCTTTCTCTTTTAATATCTTGGTGCCGGTCCCTTGCCGTCTCTACTGCCGGCGATAACCGCCACTGCCTCAGGTGACCTTCATTCATAAGATGCCTCCCCCCTCTAAGACGTCAGCCTTCCGTGTGCCGGAGGCTGCCGCCTTCCGTCGATATACCGCCGACTTCCCACCCCTCATTTTTACCTAGTAACAGCCGGCCGACTTTCGGAGTCTGCCACCCACATGCCAGCATTGATTGCCGGCAATCTAGGTATACAACCATATATATATATATATATATCTGTCTTATGAATTGATCCAAGGCTCACCATGCCGTCAGCCTTTGGCTGCTGGAGCCGCCGCCCCCTGCCGGCGACCCGCCGCTGTACCAGCGGTCGCCACCGTGGTATTATCCATATAAGATACTCAGTGTGTCTGCCTTGATGCCTTCCACCCTGCAGGACCGACCTCCGGTGTACCGTCGGTCTGCCGGCACCCTCATGAGACGCTAAGGGACATGTACCCCTTCCCTGGCTGCCGGCAACATGCCGCCATTCAATATGCTGCAGCCAGATAGCTTGGCCACTTCAATATAGGTATTGTCATACCATCCAAAAGATAGTGGCTATGCTATTTTATTGCACATTACAATAATTCCAGCATACTCTGTGTATCTCAGTGCAGTCGATTGCCAGAACCTACATTTATTAAGGGGTTTTATCCTATTCCCCTCTCCCCCAAGGCTCTGAGTGGTCTCGGACCCTGGTACACTCTGTGGACAATTCCTGTTAAAAGCCTAGCTTGGCTCATCCATACGGATTTCCCTCATTGTGACCCTCGGGTACAAAGGAATTGTCTACGGATAAGGTTACGGTAACCGGCTGGGCGGGATTCACAAGTATGTGTCTATCTACTTCCTTTCCTGCTCATCAATCTTAAACATTAAAATGTTCTGATAGTTTAAGTTATTCTTAACTTTAGATTAAGTTATTCATAATTTTAGAGTAATGTAAGTCATTCTTATGCCTTCCATGTACTCATGATCTCTTTCTTTTACAGGAGGAGTACTTGAAGTGCGAGAGCAACTTCTGCGGAGTGAAGCGCCAAGAAAGGCGACCTAAAATTTTGGGACCCGCAGAACTGTACAGTCTGCAAGAGTCTTCTCGTTGAGGCGTTCGACGATCCTCCTACTGGGGAGGTAAGGGACATTGCTAGGGAGAAGCTACGCAAATGGGTGCGTGGCTTCCAGAAGAACACCACTGGACCGTACCTTCCCAACGAAGACT
This sequence comes from Palaemon carinicauda, assembly GCF_036898095.1. Lineage (NCBI taxonomy): Eukaryota > Metazoa > Arthropoda > Malacostraca > Decapoda > Palaemonidae > Palaemon > Palaemon carinicauda. The sequence continues at coordinate 65,222,984 of NC_090740.1, read as the reverse complement.
TGAGGGCTTTGCTTTTCCCAAAAGCATCTAAGGACTCAGTGGTCCCTCGTGATCAGATCCCCACCGTCCAGATCGTGGTCGAACCTGACGTCGTCATGGCACAGTCCATGCGTGAGTGCCATCTTGATTACGACAACGTGGAACGTATGTCGGAAGTGTCTGAAGAGACGGAGAAGAACCTCATGGGCGAGGAGCTCGACTATGAGGAAGATCAGGTGGAATACCCTGATTCGGAGACCGAGGTCGCTCCTGCTCCCCCAGCAACTCCTGCACCGTCTGAGGAACCTGTTCCTTCGACTTCTGCCACCCCGTACCCTCTTCCATCGGCCACTCAAGATGTCTTCAAAATGCTTGAAGCCCTCATGGACAAGAAGCTGCGCGAGACTCAGGAACAATTCCGGACGACTCTCGTCGGCTTCAAACAACCGAATAAGATTTCGGTTAAGGACCTCCCCACCTGCTCGGAAGCTAACCCTTGGAGATACGCCGAGCATATGCCAATCACAACTGGCAAGATTTATATCAGTGAAAGGGTTGGCTCTATTTTGTTGGAAGAAGTGGAGTTCTTCCCAAATTTCGAGGCTTATCCGGACTGTTACGTCCGGCTCAGGTCCGAACCAGCCTCAAAGGAAGAGACCGAACCGAAAGAAGTGATTGTGTTCGATCTCGCGAAGGCCCAAGCTATGTTAGCACAGGCAGTGAAGAGCCGGGGTTTCACAAACTCCAAGATGCCGGCGCTTAGTAAGAAGCATCCAACCTTCGTTGCGCCAACTACTGCGACCTTCCCCTTCATCGAAAAGGCCTTCACAGCGGTCACGAAGGCAGTGGAGGAAGGGAAGCCTTGCCCTTCACTGGAGGAGTGCAGACCCTTCTCCATTACTCTTCCCCCCGATGATAGGCACTGGAAAGACATCCAGTCGACCTTCACGGTAGGAAAGCTGGAACCTGATGTGGCCGGTCGTCAATTCAATGAGGACCTCCCACGGCTGAACGATCACCTCCTCCGTAGGGAACAGGATACGAAGGAAAGACTCGCCGCTTCGCTGTCCCATCAGGTATAGTAGGGTAAGGCAATTTTGGACAGAGGCAATTTTGGACAAGCGAGGCAAAAATTGGACAGATGCAATATCTCTAAAACTATTTATAATTTTCAAAAACTATAATGCTGTTAGAAATTGCCCAACCTTCTACTTTATAAACATTAGTATGTTTGGTTTTGAAAAAGTATTAAATAGGCCTACCACTAAAAAAATTGTTGAATATGGGTGTCCAATAATTGCCTCGCCTTCATTTTAGGGCTTCTCAAAAATAATACTAGAAATTATTTTTTCTAAAAAAAAAATTAGTAGATGATACTAAAGGAAGGTTTGAAATAAAAAATTGATGAAAAAATCTGGAATATCTAGTGTCCAATTTTGCCTCGCCTCGAAAAATGGCGAGGCAATTTTGGACACTTAAATGAAAAAAACAAATAGTTCATAATGTTAAGTTAAGTAATATATTTTGTAATTTTCTTATCTTTTATACTATTCTTATATGTATTTATATATTTTCTTAATAATTTTAACCAAAAATGATAGTTATTTGAAAATGTTTATTACCATATACTTCAAGAGAAAAAATATTGATTTGTAAAAAACCGAAAAAGAAAAAGGTTTTCTTTTCAAAGAAGATATTAATAAAACCTATTACTAATGGAAAAAGATGTACAATACAAAACCTGAAATAAAAGTGAACAATTCAATATATATCATAGCCATATACGTAACAAAATAAATGCCTGAATATAAGTCTTGTCTATTTACTTCAACTGAATGCTCAAAAAACTGCTTCTGTTCTTTTATAGATGGCACTAACCATTTTCGTTAAGGCCTGGGTTTCATAAATAAAGGACCTTTAATTACATCTGTGATTTGAAAAAAGGCATGTACCCGTTTGGTGCTCTGGATACTCCTCTACCCCTGGTGCCTGGCGGATGATCTTAGTGGAGTTAGTATGGACCGGCAGGGGTCCCTTGCCTTAGGCACTGCGCATCACAAGGAACTGGCTGTCCTTTGATGACTCTAACCAACGAATCCTCTATGGATTTAATCTTTCTTCGAAAAGCGAAAATGAAAGAATGGCCCCCGTCCTGGGCGTTGCAGGGTGCTAAGAATCTCCCGGTTAATAAATACAAAAGAAAAATTGAAAATTGGTAATTGGAATGTTAGAAACATGAATCAGATTTGGAAGTTACAGCAAGTAGAGAATGAATTTATGAATTACAGTTTGGATATCTTAGCCCTAAGTGAAACACTTTGTAAAAGGATCGGTAAAGAACTCACACCAAGGCAATACATATACAGTATCTACTTAGGAAGAACAGATGGAGTTGGAAGAGAAGGGGTAGGAATGACGACACCAAGAGCAGAAAAGTCATTAATGGAATGAAGAGCTGTATATAGCAGATGGTCACTTGCAAAGTTTAAATCAAAGCAGTGCAATATGAGTACTATAGTTAACTATGCACCAACAAATGATTCCCCTGAAGACAGGAAAGATGAATACTATAAGGAATTGCAGTGTGTAACAGATGAGATCCCAGAGAGAGATACGAAAATTGTGATTGGTGACTTCAATGCTGAAGTTGCAAGGAATAATCGAGGTATAGAGAATGTGATGGGTGTTGAGGGTCTTGGCGAAGTTGTAAATGAAAATGGGGCAGATTTTATAAGTTTTTGTTCTTTTCCAGCACAAGGACATCCACAAATATACATGGGCTTCATCAAGTGGCAATTACAAAAATCAAATAGATTACATAGCCATTGATAAAGAGAGAAGGAGGACTCTGAGAAGTATAAGAAGCTATAGAGGTGCAAATATTGGTAGTGACCACTAGCTCCTCTTGCTACACTGAAATTAAAACCGAATGCACCCAACATAAATGTAGATAAAATATCTAGGTTTGATACAACTAGCTTCTAGAGGATGAGCAGAGAAATCTTTGTAATTGAATGTAAGAATCGATTTGCAGTCTTAGAGACTTTAGGAGACAAATAGCAAACAATTAACGAATGATACTTGGGATACTATAAAAATGAGACAAAGATAGAAGTTGATTGTTGGAGGTTTTTGAGGAAGTAATGAAAATTGCAAGGTAGAGCATGCTAAGCATTCCAGTATTGATAGTGAGGTTAAAAGAAAAGCCAGAAATGACTGGAGAGAATATTTAGAGAGTAAAGCAAATGAGGCTGACAATGCTATGAATTCAGGAAGTGGCTATGGTGTAAGAATTGTTCATAGAATTATTATAGAAATCTCTACGGGAGCAAAGCAGAAGAAGCATATACCCATCAAAAAGAGAGATGGAGCTGTTATAAAAACAGAAGAAGAAGAAAGGCAACGTTGGATGGAACACTTTAGTGGGGTCATGAATAGGAGATATAAAGGGATTAATTTGATTGATATACCTGAAGCTGAGAAATACCTTGATGTGCCCATCAATGAATTCAGTGTGTTTGAAGTCGAAGCTATCTTTTAAAAAAAACTCGAAGAGATGGGATGCCTCTAGTTATGATGGAATAACTACTGAGATAATATTGGCCAAAAATGATGTGACTCCCAGATTACTTACAAGATTGTTTTGTAGAATGTGGCGTGAAGAGGCAAAGCCTGATGAATGGGAGCTAGGAGTGTTGGTGAAAACGGTAAATAGGAGATCTGACTGATTGCAATATTTACAGAGGTATCACACTTACGTCAATTATCATGAAAATACTATGTTGTTTATTCTCCTCATGCATTCTGTAATGCATAGAAGAGTTGGTGATGTTGGAAAAGGATTGGACTGGATTGGTAACAGGATATTAGCTGAACTAGAGTATGCTGATGACGCTGTCCTTATTAGCAGAAAACCACAGGTCAAGGTGCAATGGAAGAGGAAATATCATTGGAAGGAAAAAGGTTTAATGAGGTGGAACCATTTAAATATTCATGAACTATGATATCTACTACAGGGATTAAGATTTTAAGTTCAATGAAAGATTGAAAAAAAAAAGAAATGAGACAATGTCTAGGTTAAGTAATATCTGGAAATCAAATCGCCTGAAATTACATATGAAAGTCTGGCTATATATCAGTTTAGTGAGATCGGTGTTACTGTGTGGATATGAGTCGTGGTATAACAATGAAACAATATCCAACAGATTCTATAGATTTGAAAACAAAGCCCTCAGAGGAATATTGGGAGTTAAATGGCAGGACAGGATTAGAAATGAAACTATAAGAGAGATCACTCAAGTGCCATATGTGGATGAGATCATGGTGAGGGGTAGATGGAGATGGTTTAGGCATGCTCTTCGCTCTCTCCAAGAGATTAGTTCACCAAACTTTCAACCAGGCTCCACAAGGCCCTAGAAGAGTTGGAAGACCCAGGCCTACATGGCTGAGGACTATGAAGCGCGAAATAGATGTTGAATGGAGAAGTATTGATTTAAAAGCTCAAGATAGAGACGAATGGCAATCTAACCGAGGTCCTTTGCGTCAATAGGCGTAGGAGGAGATGATGATAATTATGTGGTTTCAAGCTATTTAACTCAAAGTGAGTCACTTTGCCTCCCTCTTCCGCTAAAAACCATTTTGTTGCTATACAAATGCAAAATAATGGATGTTCCTTATCTTTATAAATTACCACATACCATTTTCCTACAGCTGACGCTTCTTTATATGGAGGTGAAACGCTCTCACAAAATTAATTAAATTCCTTTTGATTCGCTATCAGGACTATCCAAGTAGTTTTGAATAATCACTATTAATTACCTTGGTCAATTTAGATTTTTTTATATTCACTTTAGCGTTTGCACACATTTTTCTTAGAAATCGAGAAATATTTGGTTGCTTTGTATTACCATTATTTGTTTTGTTTTTATTTCTCTTAATGCCTTTCTTTAGGGTTTTCCCTTTATTGATCTTCATTTCATCTCTTTTTTTTTTTTTTTAATCTTTGATTGCATCCCTTTCTGTTACTATTTGAGCAAATGACTTTCTTATTCTTGTTTAGTTTTTATCATTCTTGGTTGCTTTTTCTGTAAGATTATCTTGTGTAGGTAAAAGTGTCTCTTTGATGGCTCGTTCATAATATGAGGTAAAAATAATAAGAATAAACTGGATATGTATAACTTAGGACGAATATTGTTTATGGGATCAGCTTTGTCTGTCGTTGATATCTCTCACTATCATGCTGTTTACTCTAATGTTGCTGCATTGAACACCATATCAAAAAGGCAACACGCCAGCTGCATCTTTTCTATTGCAGTTATCAACATGGAAATTAGCAGAAAAGGGAAAACATATTTTCCCTAATACCTGAAATTTTTATTTGGATTTGTGAATTATTCTAGGAACAATGTATATACAAGAAAGATTTTTTTTTGTATTATTTGTAGCATTTGGGGTGACACCCCTCTCGAGGATGTCACCATGATTTGGTCGATCTTTTTGAAGATTCCACCCCTGAGTGTCAACACCTTTGAGTGTGTCCCCAGTATTAAATAACTTTTTGAAAATCATATCATATCCCTCAAGCTAGAAAGACAAACTTTTTGTAGATGTAACTCTCAAGGTGTCACCTCCTTTTAGGGTGTCACCCTAAGCAGACACTCCCCCCCCCCCATACTGCACTCCAAATGTCTTATTTTGTATGCTTATGATAACATATATGTAGATTTACACATAAAAGTATATTTGCGTGCTCGAATACAAAGTTTAATCTATATATTCATAAAGTAAGGCAAAATTGGACAGTTTTCAAAGCTATGGTGAGGCAAAATTGGACAGGCAACTTTCTCACTTTTTTCTTGGCGAGGCAAAATTGGACAATCTTGGATTACGGACACAAAAATTTATGTAAGTCCATAATTTATTTTATAGTATATTTATATTGATAGTGACCACAAATTGTCATAATTTGGAAATTGAGCGTTGCTGCTTACCGGAGATACAGACGTGTCCATAATTGCCTCGCTGTCCAAAATTGCCTCGCCTCTAAGATATTTTTTTTATTGATGAGATATAGGAATTTCTAATTCTCAGATGATTATGAGACAAACTATTTTTATAGATGAGACCTCCCTCTTTTGAAAGCATGTTTAATTTTTTGTCATAAATTATTAATACAGATTTTGTACAAAGGTTTCTAAAAAGGTGTCCAAAATTGCCTCGCCTTACTATACAGCTCGAACTCATGGCCGGGGATACCAGAGTCCCGGACTTTTATATGGTCCTTGCCAAGTCGCACCTGGCGACCGTAACCAAGGACCTATATAGCTTCACTAGGGCTCGTAGAGCCTGTAGAGAATTCGTGTTCGCCAGCGCAACGGTGAAACACGAACCCCGGAGACTGATTTCCTCCAATATCTGGGGCAAACATCTCTTCCCTTCTATCTTGGTGAAAGAGATAGTGGACAAAGCCGCTACGGAGAACAGGAACCCTCTCCATAAGTGGGGCACGTCCCGAAAGAGGAAGTCCTCTCAGGACGATGGCCCTCAGCCTAAGAGGAAATCCTCGAAACCCAGACCCCAGCAACGTCAACCGAGACGACAGTTTCCGGGTCCCGCTACTCCCCAAGTGGCTACGCAGCCACAACAGACCTTTCAGTTGGTCCCCCAGCCGGTGGTGTCGCAGTCGCCGGTCTTTACCCCTGCCTACGAGCAACACTCGACTACCTTTCGTCCCAAAGGTAGGGGCTCAGGCAGAGGTTCCGGCAGAGATTCTTCTCGCCGTCCCTCCAGAGGCAGAGGAGGAAGGGGAGCTAGCGGACGAGGTGGCAAACCCTCGGGCCACCAGAAGCAATGAAGTGCTTCTGGTGGGAGGAAGACTCCGCCAATTCCAGGATCGTTAGACCTTCGATCCCTGGGCACACAGCATCGTCAAGAAGGGACTGGGCTGGAGCTAGATTCAACCACCCCCATCCTTCCAGCAATACTTCCAACAGTCAACCCCCCTCCTGGAAGAATATGTCCTGGAACTCTTGAACAAGAAGGTGATCAGGAGGGTAAAGTCAATCAGGTTCCAAGGGAGACTCTTTTGTGTCCCCAAGAAAGACTCCGACAAACTCAGAGTCATTCTAGACTTATCCCCCTCCAACAAGTTCATTGCAAACAACAAATTCAAGATGCTGACTCTGCAACAAATCAGGACCCTTCTACCTCACAGGGCCTACACGGTCTCCATAGACCTGGCGGATGCCTACTGGCACATTCCAATGAATCACTACGCTTCCTCCTACCTAGGATTTCGACTCCAAAGGAAAAGTTACGCCTTCAGGGCCATGCCCTTTGGGCTCAATGTGGCTCCACGGATCTTCACCAAACTGGCTGACGCAATCGTCCAACAGCTACGTCTTCAGGGCGTCAAAGTGATGGCCTACCTGGACGACTGGCTAGTCTGGTCGACATCGCCCGAAGATTGTCTGAGAGCCTGCAACAAAGTCACCCAGTTCCTAGAGCACCTGGGCCTCAAGATAAACGCAGAAAAATCTTGCCTCTCTCCAGCTCAGAGATTCCAATGGTTGGGAATCTATTGGGACCTTCAGTCACATCGCCTTTCCATTCCACAGAAGAAAAGGAAGGAAATAGCAGGGTCTGTCAGAAGGCTTCTAAAATCCAAACGGATCTCAAGACGACAATAGGACCAAGTTCTCGGCTCTCTACAGTTCGCCTCTGTGACAAACCCAGTGCTTCGCGCACAGGTAAAGGATGCCGCGGGAGTCTGGAGACGCTTCGCATCCATCGCTCGAAGAGACCTTAAGAGACGGCTTCCAAACAGACTTCGCTTACTTCTAAAGCCGTGGTCAGAAGCAAAGGCCCTGAAAAGGTCCATCCCTCTTCAACACCCGCCTCCATCGATCAACATCCACACGGACGCTTCACTGGAGGGTTGGGGAGGTCACACCCACCAACGACAGGTTCAAGGAACATGGTCTCCTCTATTCAAGACGTTTCACATCAACATCTTGGAGGCCATGGCGGTTCTTCTCATCCTGAAGAAACTCTCCCCGCCTCCCTCGATCCACATCCGTCTGACTCTGGACAACTCGGTGGTAGTCAGATGTCTCAATCGTCAGGGCTCGAGATCGCCCCAGATAAATCAGGTGCTTCTTCCAATCTTTCGTTTGGCAGAAAGGAAGAAATGGCACCTGTCTGCAGTTCACCTACAAGGATTCCGCAACATGACGGCGGACACTCTATCAAGGACAAGCCCAATAGAGTCGGAATGGTCTCTAGACGCAAGATCATTCTCCTTCATCTCTCACCAAGTCCCGGAACTTCAGATCGATCTCTTCGCGACGAGCGACAACAATCAACTTCCTCGATATGTGGCCCCTACGAGGACCCCAAGGCAGAAGCAGTGGATGCCATGTCCCTGGATTGGAACAGATGTTCCAGGATATACCTGTTCCCTCCTCCCAACCTTCTGCTGAAAGTCCTATCCAAACTAAGAACCTTCAAAGGGACAGCGGCCCTAGTGGCTCCCAAGTGGCCCCGGAGCAATTGGTATCCCCTGGTCCTGGAGCTGCAGCCCACGCTGATCCCCCTACCGGGCCCAGTTCTCTCTCAACAAGTACAGAAGTCGACTGTCTTCGCTTCATCACTGAAAGTCAGGGATCTTCATCTCATGATTTTCTCTCCTTAGCCGCAAAGAAAAGGTTTGGGATCTCGAAAAAAAGCTTAGACTTCCTCGAGGAGTACAAGACTGAGTCTACCAGACGGCAGTACGAATCTTCCTGGAGAAAGTGGGTCTCCTTCGTCAAGGCAAAAAATCCTACGGAAATCACCATTGATTTTTGCATGTCCTTCTTCATTCACCTTCATGGACAAGGCTTAGCGGCCAACACGATTTCCACTTGTAAATCGGCCTTGACTAGACCACTCCTATACGCCTTCCAGATTGATCTGTCCAGTGATATCTTCAATAAACTGCCAAAGGCATGCGCTAGACTACGCCCAGCACCTCCACCAAAACCTATCTCCTGGTCCCTGGACAAGGTGCTCCATTTTCCTTCTAGCCTGGACAACGATTCGTGCCCTCTGAAAGACCTGACTCAAAAAGTTATATTCCTTTTTGCTCTCGCCTAGGGAGCCTGAGTCAGTGAAATAGTGGCATTATCAAGAGAAGAGGGTCATATCCTGTTCGGCGAGACAGGAGATCTTACCCTCTTCCCCGATCCGACGTTTCTCGCTAAGAATGAACTACCCACCAAGAGATGGGGCCCTTGGAGAATCTACCCCCTGAAGGAAGATGTCTCTCTATGCCCAATGGAGAGTCTTAAGGTCTATCTTCGAAGAACTTTAGACTTCGGTGGAGGACAACTCTTCAAAGGAGAAACATCGGGTAGCGACCTGTCACTGAAACAACTAAGAGCGAAAATCACCTACTTCATTCGCAGAGCGGATCCTGACAGTACACCCGCAGGTCACGATCCTAGAAAAGTCGCTTCTTCTCTGAATTTCTTCCAGAGTATGGATTTCGAAAGCCTCAAGAGCTTTACAGGCTGGAAATCATCGCGCGTTTTCTTCAAGCACTACGCAAAACAAGTGCACGAAGTAAAGCATTTCGTGGTAGCTGCAGGTAGTGTTATGAAACCTGCTGCTTAAATCTGCATAGAACAGTGAGTTACTTGGGACTTTAACTCTACGGGTGCCTGTGTTGACCCTATTGTGATACATAGTGATTTAATGGACACTTAGTGTTTCTAACAGACTGTTCTTTACCAAGGTGAAATGTCATAGACTTTACATGAGTGCCACATGCCCTAGGGCATGATGTGTTTCTTTGAATTTTAAAAGACTGGTGTTCCTATGGAACTTGTGTTTCTAAAAAGCAAAATTTTCTTTTCAGAATCAAGATTACCGTCTTTCATTTCTATGTATATTATTCTTTATTATTGTAAATAAATTCTATATTCATTATTGTAATTACTGCCATAATGATCTGCAATCCTAAAATAAAATGTCTATTTTATTTCTATGTGCGTCTCTCTTCGCTCCTATTCCTTATCAAGAAATATACGATTGTTATAGTTTCATTTACCCTTTTCCTGATGATCAGAAAGAATAATATAAGTAATTATGTTATATACTCACTCATACCTTGATAATATTCCTACCTGAATATTAACCTTTGTCCTGCCTCCGAGACCAGCATGATCTCTCCTCCAGGGGAGTAGTAATTATGTTATACACTTACTTATGCTTGATAATATTCCTACCCGAATATTAACCTTTGTCTTGTCTCCGAGTCCAGCATAATCTCTCCACCGAGTGAGTAGCTCTTCAATGATCGCTTTGAGATGTTCCTATTGTCCACCAGGACTTCCCTGCCAAGGGGGCAGGAAGCTAGTTCATCATAGAATCTCTGGTAAGGACATGTTCTATAATACTGTTTGAAGCCCTTGGCACTTGGATAAAAAGGGGAAATAACCCACGATACATTAATTCTCTGGTACACTTCCATCAGGACGTCATGGCTTGAGCCCAAAAAACGGATTTTGAGCGAAGCGAAAAATCTATTTTTGGGTGAGATAGCCATGACGTCCTGATGGACCCTCCTGTCTATTCTAGTTCAGCCTTTCAGGCCCCTCCCTGACCTACTGTATCGCGGAGATTGGTAGAAGCTGAGCTCAGGAGGAGGACGGACGTGACGTCATTTAGAAATAGCGCCCGTTTGTTTACGTCTCGAGTACCAAAAGCAGCCACGGATGAGAGTAACTTTGGAACGGCTCCTCAGTTACTCAGCCCATTCCCATATCGAAGTGTTAACTCTATATGGGATGCAGATAGCTATGTGGCGTGTTAATACATGCGTCCCCTGTTGATATACGATATCCTAGAGGGAAACCTTTAGGGTACTCGCACCAAAAGTTAGAATTCTGTGATAACCTTTAGTTTAATTCTCTGGGAATATCCACTGTAGTTAAAAATACCCTAGGAAGCTGACCGACCCCATACTAGATCGCTACACCACCGGCTGGGGGACCAACTGAAAGGTCTGTTGTGGCTGCGTAGCCACTTGGGGAGTAGCGGGACCCGGAAACTGTCGTCTCGGTTGACGTTGCTGGGGTCTGGGTTTCGAGGATTTCCTCTTAGGCTGAGGGCCATCGTCCTGAGAGGACTTCCTCTTTCGGGACATGCCCCACTTATGGAGAAGGTTCCTGTTCTCCGTAGCGGCTTTGTCCACTATCTCTTTCACCAAGATAGACGGGAAGAGATGTTTGCCCCAGATATTGGAGTTAATCAGTCTCCGGGGTTCGTGTTTCACCGTTGCGCTGGCGAACACGAATTCTCTACAGGCTCTGCGAGCCCTAGCGAAGCTATATAGGTCCTTGGTTACGGTCGCCAGGTGCGACTTGGAAAGGACCATATAAAAGTCCGGGACTCTGGTATCCCCGGCCATGAGTTCGAGCTGTACCTGATGGGACAGCGAAGCGGCGAGTCTTTCTTTCATATCCTGTTCCCTACGGAGGAGGTGATCGTTCAGCCGTGGGAGGTCCTCATTGAATTGACGACCGGCCACATCAGGTTCCAGCTTTCCTACCGTGAAGGTCGACTGGATGTCTTTCCAGTGCCTATCATCGGGGGGAAGAGTAATGGGGAAGAGTAATGGAGAAGGGTCTGCACTCCTCCAGTGAAGGGCAAGGCTTCCCTTCCTCCACTGCCTTCATGACCGCTGTGAAGGCCTTTTCGATGAAGGGGAAGGTCACAGAATTTGGCGCAACGAAGGTTGGATGCTTCTTACTAAGCGCCGGCATCTTGGAGTTTGTGAAACCCCGGCTCTTCACTGCCTGAGCTAACATAGCTTGGGCCTTCGCGAGATTGAACACAATCACTTCTTTCGGTTCGGTCTCTTCCTTTGAGGCTGGTTCGGACCTGAGTCCGGATAAGCCTCGAAATTTGGGAAGAACTCCACTTCTTCTAACAAAATAGAGCCAACCCTTTCACTGATATAAATCTTGCCAGTTGTGATTGGCATATGCTCGGCGTATCTCCAAGGGTTAGCTTCCGAGCAGGTGGGGAGGTCCTTAACCGAAATCTTATTCGGTTGTTTGAAGCCGACGAGTCGTCCGGAATTGCTCCTGAGTCTCGCGCAGCTTCTTGTCTATGAGGGCTTCAAGCATTTTGAAGACCTCTTGAGTGGCCGATGGAAGAGGGTCCGGGGTGGCAGGAGTCGAAGGAACAGGTTCCTCAGACGGTGCATGAGTTGCTGGGGGAGCAGGAGCGACCTCGGTCTCCGAATCAGGGTATTCCACCTGATCTTCCTCATAGTCGAGCTCCTTGCCCATGAGGTTCTTCTCCGTCTCTTCAGACACTTCCGACATACGTTCCACGATGTCGTAATCAAGATGGCACTCACGCATGGACTGTGCCATGACGACGTCAGGTTTGACCATGATCTGGACGGTGGGGATCTGATCACGAGGGACCACTGAGTCCTTAGATGCTTTTGGGAAAAGCAAAGCCCTCAAGTCTTCGTTGGGAAGGTACGGTCCAGTGGTGTTCTTCTGGAAGCCACGCACCCATTTGCGTAGCTTCTCCCTAGCAATGTCCCTTACCTCCCCAGTAGGAGGATCGTCGAACGCCTCAACGAGAAGACTCTTGCAGACTGTACAGTTCTGCGGGTCCCAAAATTTTAGGTCGCCTTTCTTGGCGCTTCACTCCGCAGAAGTTGCTCTCGCACTTCAAGTACTCCTCCTGTAAAAGAAAGAGATCATGAGTACATGGAAGGCATAAGAATGACTTACATTACTCTAAAATTATGAATAACTTAATCTAAAGTTAAGAATAACTTAAACTATCAGAACATTTTAATGTTTAAGATTGATGAGCGGGAAAGGAAGTAGATAGACACATACTTGTGAATCCCGCCCAGCCGGTTACCGTAACCTTATCCGTAGACAATTCCTTTGTACCCGAGGGTCACAATGAGGGAAATCCGTATGGATGAGCCAAGCTAGGCTTTTAACAGGAATTGTCCACAGAGTGTACCAGGGTCCGAGACCACTCAGAGCCTTGGGGGAGAGGGGAATAGGATAAAACCCCTTAATAAATGTAGGTTCTGGCAATCGACTGCACTGAGATACACAGAGTATGCTGGAATTATTGTAATGTGCAATCAAACAGCATAGCCACTAACTTTTGGATGGTATGACAATGCCTATATGGAAGTGGCCAAGCTATCTGGCTGCAGCATATTGACTGTCGGCATGTTGCCGGCAGCCAGGGAAGGGGTACATGTCCCTTAGCGTCTCATGAGGGTGCCGGCAGACCGATGGTACACCGGAGGCCGGTCCTGCAGGGTGGAAGGCATCAAGGCAGACACACTGAGTATCTTATATGGATAATACCACGGTGGCGACCGCTGGCACAGCGGCGGGTCGCCGGCAGGGGGCGGCGGCTCCGGCAGCCAAAGGCTGACGGCATGGTGAGCCTTGGATCAATTCATAAGACAGATATATATATATATATGGTTGTATACCTAGATTGCCGGCAATCAATGCCGGCATGTGGGTGGCAGACTCCGAAAGTCGGCCGGCTGTTACTAGGTAAAAATGAGGGGTGGGACGTCGGTGGTATGTCGACGGAAGGCGGCAGCCTCTGGCACACTGAAGGCTGACGTCTTAGAGAGGGGAGGCATCTTATGAATGAAGGTCACCTGAGGTAGTGGCGGTTATCGCCGGCAGTAGAGACGGCAAGGGACCGGCACCAAGATAGTAAGAGAGAAAGGTAAGGAGGGATGGAAGGGGTAAAATCCTATACCCCTCCGGCATCCCTCCGGAGAAGAGAGTGCACTCATGATAGGAGTGGATACTCCTAACATCCGGCGGCAGGGAGCCGGCAGGTGGCCGGGTGCCTGTGGTAACCCAAGGGAGGGATAGACGGCACTCAAAGAGGGGGGAATCCCCCGTCGGCAGGACCGCCACCGGCAACCACCCCCATAGAACGCTATGAAGGGTATGTGTACCAGAGCGGCCAGCTCAGCAGGAGAACAATGTTAGCCCTACCACTCCACCCAAGGGAGGAGTTGTAGGACTAAGGACAGAGGTGTGTAGGCAGGCCTACACCAAAGGGATAGGTGGGGAGGGAGAAGAAGGGGTCTTTCTAATGAGGAGACTCTGCATGAGAGCGGCCACCAAGGCAAGGGAGAACGCCCCCTAACCTAGGATAGGTAGCCCAGATCAAGTACAGTACTAATGTACTGTCCCAAAACTATAATAAGACAGAGTCTACCCCCAGAGCTTAACCTAGAGTAGGAGGACTAACTCCTAGGCTAGGAAAGCTTGAAAGACACATCGCTAGTTGCAGGGAGGAAGGAGTAACCCAACCAAGTGCAACTGGGGAAGGGCAAGGCCCTTGATAAGGTCTCAGGCACGACCCTAAGGGGGGTTCATTCCCTTAGGGTAGGCAGAGAAGCGATAAATACTCTGGTTGTAGACGAGATCCCCCTATATAGGAGGGGAAGCAAGTCTACCCAGAGGGAATACCCGCAGGCAGGGGGAATAGGGAGCATACAAGGGTTCCTACATTAGGTTAGGAGGGGTTGATACACAATCAACTCAGTCCCTTATATGGTCCCCGAAGGCGAAAACACTTACATCACAGTAAATAGTATGTTTAATAATGCCACAATCTTCATAACTTAACTTAGGAACACTAATATATATCATGCATGAAAACAAGCACTAGGCTGTCCAGCCTAGGGGCTAAGCTAGCGATCTAGTATGGGGTCGAACAGCGACCGAGTCTGATGAGCGCTAAAACACGATATAATGATTCCCTAGCTATGAAGACTAAATAACTAATAATATTAATTAGTTAAAGGACCGGAGAAGGCTGTTCTGGCTAACTAAATAAAGCATGCAACATGAACAGCGGCGCCGCAAAATGGCGCGTCCGGTATCGGCACAGCTCTGCCACAAAACACAATATTTTACGAAAAGTAGAAGTTACTTTACGGCCAAAGCTTATTTAAACAATACTGGGACCTGGTACTCAACTTTCCAGAAGAAGGCGAGGCTGAAGGCTGCGACATTACGGCGATGTGGGCAGATAAAGAAATCAATTGGGAAAAATCCGACTTAGCGTAGAAGCTACAGACGAAAAGATGAGGACGGACATAACGTCATTTAGCAATGGCGCCCATTTGTTTACGTCTTGAGTACCAAAAGCAGCCACGGATGAGAGTAACTTTGGAACGGCTCCTCAGTTACTCAGCCACCTTTCCATATCGAAGTGTTAACTCTATATGGGGTGCAGATACCTATGTGGCGTGTTAATACATGCGTCCCCTGTTGGTATACGATATCCTAGAGGGAAAACTTTAGGGTACTCGCACCAGAAGTTAGATTTCTGTGATAACCTTTAGTTTAATTCTCTGGGAATATCCACTGTAGTTAAATATACCCTAGGAAGCTACTGGAGGAACCTTCCATCAGGACGTCATGGCTTGAGCCCAAAAAATAAAGCATGCAACATGAACAGCGACGCCGTCATGGCGCGTCTGGTATCTGCACAGCTCCGCCACAAAACACAATATTTTACGAAAAATAGAAGTTACTTTACGGCCAAAGCTTATTTAAACAATACTAGGACCTGGTACTCAATTTTCCAGAAGAAGGCGAGGCTGAAGGCTGCGACATAACGGCAATATAAGCAGATAAAGAGGCACTTGGGAAAAATCCGACTTAGCGTAGGAGCTACAGGCGAAAGGATGAGGACGGACGTGACGTCATTTAGCAATGGCGCCCATTTGTTTACGTCTTGAGTACCAAAAGTAGCCACGGATGGGAGTAACTTTGGAACGGCTCCTCAGTTACTCAGCCCATTCCCATATCGAAGTGTTAACTCTATATGGGGTGCAGATAGCTATGTGGCGTGTTAATACATGCGTCCCCTGTTGATATACGATATCCTAGAGGGAAACCTTTAGGGTACTCGCACCAGAAGTTAGAATTCTGTGATAACCTTTAGTTTAATTCTCTGGGAATATCCACTGTAGTTAAATATACCCTAGGAAGCTCTGAAGGAACCTTCCATCAGGACGACATGGCTTGAGCCCAAAAAGTCATTTCCCCAGGTTGGGTTATTCAAGGGAGAGGATGTCCGTAGGACACCAACTCGCAGGAGAGCAGAATCTCGTACCAGAGACCCTAAGCAATGAAGAAATCCTTTTTTCGGTCTAGGGTCTACCAGCACAGAACTGTCTGCTAGGCCAGGGAAGGGGGAATTGTCATACAAAACTCCCAAGTATGGCCTAGGGAGGTCTAGCCTCCTAAAAGAGCAGCTTAACCTGACCTGGGATATCATTTCACCAAGACAGGGAGATGCCTAATACAGACTGATACTCTGATGTCCCGTCCTAAACTCAAAACCGACTCAGTGGTTAGGAGAAAGAAAACGGAACGTCTCAGTAAAACTTTGCCAGAACTCGGTTCACAGCAAAGAAAACTGAGAATAGCCTAGGTTAATCAGAGGGAAGGGGATTGCTCTTAAATCTCCTAGGAGATTGGTATCGACTTAAAAGGTATAGGAGGTGTCAGTCTCCCCTTAAAAGGCAATACAAGAGCAATGGGGACATGTATGAAAGTATACTAAAGCACATAGGCTAGTAGCCTAGGAGCATTGAGAATCGATCACCGAAACTCTGTATACTATCTTGGAAGAGGAAAGCTTAATTAAGTAATATCATAAAAGTGTAAAATATTGCCTGTGCTTCAATAAAACTATACCAGGAAGGTTATATCATGCATGAAGTGTGAAGGTGCCTAGGCTAGGAAGCCTAGCACTCGTGAGGCTCGATCATAATAGCCAAATTCACGACAACAAGGACATAATATAAGAATCCCTAGCTAAAAATCTAAATAGCTAAAGTTATTGAAGCGTATAAATGCCGGGAAAGGGTCGTTCTGGCTAACTAAATGAACAGAAGAACGACCGCGTCACTGACGCCATCCGGCTGGCAACAGCTCTTGTTACGTTAATTACGATCTCAATCGAAAAGCAAAACTGGCAAGAGCTTACATTTACACAAGATAAAGATATTACTTAACTTTCCAGAAGCTAATGAGGCTGGGGAAGACATCATAGCGTCTAAAATACTCCAAAATAGCACGAGAGAACTGGGAAAACACCAGTCTAGCAAAACTACAAGAGAAAGAATGACGGTGGCGCCCCGCGGTGGCGGACAGGCGCACTATTTGCAGAGCAGTAGTGACTCGTCGAGAGCGATGTCTCTGGAACGACTCACCTTATTCCTGCCTCTCTTTCCCCTCGTAGTGAAAGCTCTACTAGGGGTGTAGATAGCCATGAGACGTGTCAAGAATACGTCCTCTGATATTACGCGATATCCCTTCGTAAAATTTTAAGGGATATTCGCTCCAGGAGTTAGAATTCTGGATACCTTTGGTAAATTCTCTGGGATATATCACTGTAGTCAAATATACCTAGGAAGCTACCTATGAAGGAACTTCCATCACGACGACATGGCCTGAGCCCAAAAAACACTCTAAAGAATATGAGGATACAGTGAACCCTCGCTACTTCGCGGTTCGACCATCGCGGATTCACCACTTCGCGGATTTTTTCCATAACCCATATATATACAGTAATATATATATATATATATATATATATATATATATATATATATATATATGTATGCATGTATTTATGTATATATGTAGGTATGTATATGTGTATACATATAAATATATATATATATATATATATATATATATATATATATATATATATATATATATATATATATATATATATATATATATATATATACACACACACACATATATATATATATATATATATATATATATATATATATATCTAAAGTAGGAAGATGTGATGTAGTTCTAAGGGAAAAGTATGGGAAATATGTCTGGGTAATAAGCAAAGCTCTACCTCCAGTTTGTTTCTACATTATGATCAGAGATAAATGTAAACAAAACATTGGTTGCCATTTTTTATCGTGCTTTTTAGCATGTTTAGGAAATGCATGATATAAAATCACCTTTAATATTTGTGCCTGTTTTAGTTTAGGGTACTGTAGTACATGCATTAAGTGTTCTGTACATTAAAGGGTAGTTTGTTAACAGTATTACGTACAAGGGAAGGTTTTAAAAGTCTGAATATACATGTTGAATAAATAGGTAAATATGGTGTCACTACTTCGCGGATTTTCACCTATCGCGGCCGCGACTGGAACCTATCTACCGCGATAAACGAGGGTTCACTGTACTCGCTGGCAGCCGACCTAGCCGGCGGCAGACGGGGAACCTCAGGCCAGTCCTACAAGAACCCTATGGTCAATGTAGAACGACGGCCAGTAGGGTGTTGGATCATTCAACACGAAAGGGATAGCGGGGAGGGGGTAGGTGTCCTATAGGTAAGGTAATGTCTGAAGGCACTACCTAACCTAAAGGATTCTAGTCTCATAAAATAACCTCAGGTAGGGGAAGTCATTTCCCAAGGTTGGGTTAGTCAAGGGAGAGGTTGTCCGTAGGACACCAACTCGCAGGAGAGCAGAATCTCGTACCGGAGACCCTAGGCAATGAAGAAATCCTTTCTTCGGTCTAGGGTCTACTAGCACAGGACTGTCTGCTAGGCCAGGGAAGGAGGAATTATCGTACAAAACTCCCAAGTATGGCCTAGGGAGGTCTAGCCTCCTGAAAGAGCAGCTTAACCTGACCTGGGAAATCATTTCACCAAGACAGGGAGATGCCTAACACAGACTGATACTCTGATGTCCCGTCCTAAACTCAAAACCGACTCAGTGGTTAGGAGAAAGAAAACGGAATGTCTCAGTAAAACTTTGCCAGAACTCGGTTCACAGCAAAGAAAACTGAGAATAGCCTAGGCTAATCCGAGGGAAGGGGATTGCTCTTAAATCTCCTAGGAGATTGGTATCGACTTAAAAGGTATAGGAGGTGTCAGTCTCCCCTTAAAAGGCAATACAAGAGCAATGGGGACATGTATGAAAGTATACTAGAGCACCTAGCCTAGTAGCCTAGGAGCATTGAGAATCGATCACCGAAATTCTCTTTATACTATCTTGGAAGAGGAAAGCATAACTAAGTAATATCATAAAAGTGTAAAATATTGCCTGTGCTTCAATAAAACTTTACCAGGAAGGTTATATCATGCATGAAGTGTGAGGGTGCCTAGGCTAGTAAACCTAGCACTCGTGAGGCTCGAACATAATAGACAAATTCACGACAACAAAGACATAATATAAGAATCCCTAGCTAAATATCTAAATAGCTAAAGTTATTAAAGCATATAAATGCTGGGAAGGGGTCGTTCTGGCTAACTAAATGAACAGAAGAACGACCGCGTCACTGATGCCATCCGGCTGGCAACAGCTCTTGTTACGTTAATTACGATCTCAATCGAAAAGCAAAACTGGCAAGAGCTTACATTTACACAAGATAAAGATATTACTTAACTTTCCAGAAGCTGATGAGGCTGGGAAAGACATCATAGCGTCGAAAATACTCCAAAATAGCACGAGAGAACTGGGAAAAAACCGGTCTAGTGAAGCTACAAGAGAAAAAATGACGGTGGCACCTCGCGGTGGCGGACAGGCGCACTATTTGCAGAGCAGTACTGACTTGTCGAGAGCGATGTCTCTGGAACGACTCACCTTATTCCTGCCTCTCTTTCCCCTCGTAGTGAAAGCTCTATTGGGGGTGTAGATAGCCATGAGACGTGTCAAGAATACGTCCTCTGATATTACGCGATATCCCTTCGTAAAATTTTAAGGGATATTCGCTCCAGGAGTTAGAATTCTGGATACCTTTGGTAAATTTCTGGGATATATCACTGTAGTCAAATATACCTAGGAAGCTACCTATGAAGGAACTTCCATCACGACGACATAGCCTGAGCCCAAATATATATATATATATATATATATATATATATATATATATATATATATATATATATATATATATATATATATATGTATATATATATATATATATATATATATATATATATATATATATATATATATATATATATATGTATATATATATATATATATATATATATATATATATATATATATATATATATATATATATATATATATATATATATATATATATATATATATATATATATATCCATACATACATACATATATATATATATATATATATATATATATATATATATATATATATATATATATATATATATATATATATATATATATACATATATATATATATATATATATATATATATATATATATATATATATATATATATATATACATACATATATATATATATATATATATATATATATATATATATATATATATATATATATATATATATATATATATATATATATATATATATATATATATACAGTCAGCGCGGATCGCTCAGTCCGGGCAGCATCCGCCTTGCATTCATTTTGGTCCCCCCCCCATATCTACACTAATACACAATATAAATCAATAAAAATTTAATTGAACACTCACCAATATCCCTGCTACTTGTCTATAGGGTAGCCTTTCCTCTTCTTGACCTCCAAAAGTCGTTGAGGAACGCTATCTGCTAAATTCTGAAGAATTTCTGCAGGTATTTCTGCCCACACTTTATGGAGCGCCGCCTCGAGAAGTGTGACGTTTGTAGTAACTTCTTCACGAAGGCGGGCTTTAACTATCGCCCAAAGGGTCTCAATGGGCGAAATATCAGGACTTTGACCTGGCCAATCAGTAATATAGTTAACTTCGCTATTTTCAAGCCACTTTTTCACTTTCTTAGCCGTATGGCAAGGGGCACCGTCCTGCTGAAAAATTTCAGCTCCTGTAGCCGCAAAACAATCCGCTAAATTTTCCTTCAAAATGTTCAAATATTGGTCAGCATTAACCGTTATGCCTTTAGGCAAAACAACAAGGCTTGGGGCACCACCATAGGCAAACGTACCCCATACCATAAGCGATGCTGGGTGCTTTACTGTCTTGGCCGTCAAGTTAGGCTTAAGAGGATCTGACCCCTTTCGCCTTCACACTTTTTTCCCGGTCGTCTCACTCACACAAAAGGTTGCTTCGTCACTCCACAAGACACTTCGCCACTGCTCCAAGGTCCAATCCTTGTATGTCTTGGCAAAAACAACCCTCCTCTTTCTCTGTCTCTCAGTTAAAGCAGGCTTCTTTCTCGCGATCAGTTTCTCGTAGTCGAGGCACTTCGACAGGTTTTCCTGAATCGTACGAACACTGACATCGCTCAACAATTTAGGGTTATGTTCTTTCAGTTGCTTAGCAGCTAATGTAGGATTTTCTTCTAGGCTTCGCTTTAAAATCACTAAAGTACGATCAGGAATCTTCCGGGGGAGGGGAGGAACCAGCATGGGAGTGAGAAGGGATCTCGTCGCTACCCCCTGCCTTGAACTTGGCCACCAAGCGCCTCACTGTCCTCTCGTTCACGCCAGTATTCTTCACTATTTCCTTTGTTTGCAGACCTAACTTATGACAAGTTATGACTCTAACAATGTCATCGTGACTTGTACGGGGTCTAGACATCACTGGGGGGGGGGGTTTGATAGACAAAAATGCCACGCGAACTCACAAAAGAACGATTGCAAATCGGCCCTTTCATCCTGACACAACCTCACTCGACGACTTCAGGAAACACACTGACTAGTTTCCACCTGCGCAGATATGTAGATGCCAACTTGTATAAAAAGATGCCAATTAGTCAATTTGTCCCAGTCGATATTTTCCCCGATGAACCCCATGCCTCCGATTTACGCGGAACACTGTGTCCGGCCCACTACCCAGACACAGCAATCCGCTCCGCGCTGACTGTATATATATATATATATATATATATATATATATATATATATATATATATATATATGTATATATATATATATATATATATATATATATATATATATATGTATATATATATATATATATATATATATATATATATATATATATATATATATATATATATATATATATGTATATATATATATATATATATATATATATATATATATATATATATATATACTGTATATATATATATATATCGGATTTTGAGCGAAGCGAAAAATCTATTTTTGGGTGAGATAGCCATGTCGTCCTGATGGAAGGTTCCTTCAGTAGCTTCCTAGGGTATATTTAACTACAGTGGATATTTCCAGAGAATTAAACTAAAAGTTATCACAGAATTCTAACTTCTGGTGCGAGTACCCTAAAGGTTTCCCTCTAGGATATCGTATATCAACAGGGGACGCATGTATTAATACGCCACATAGCTATCTGCACCCCATATAGAGTTAACACTTCGATATGGAAAGGTGGCTGAGTAACTGAGGAGCCGTTCCAAAGTTACTCTCATCCGGGGCTACTTTTGGTACTCGAAACGTAAACAAACGGGCGCCATTGCTAAATGACGTCACGTCCGTCTCCATCCTTTCGCCTGTAGCTCCTACGCTTAGTCGGATTTTTCCCAAGTGTCTTACTTATCTGCTTACATCGCCGTTATGTCTCAATCTTCAGCCTCGCCCTCTTCTGGAAAGTTGAGTACCAGATCCTAGTATTGTTTAAATAAGCTCTGGCCGTAAAGTAACTTCTACTTTTCGTAATATTTGGTGTTTTGTGGCGGAGCTGTGCCAAAACCGGACGCGCCATTTACGGCGCCGCTGTTCATGTTGCATACTTTATTTAGTTAGCCAGAACAGCCTTATCCGGTCCCTTAACTAATTAATATTATTGGTTATTTAGTCTTCATAGCTAGGAAGTAATTATATCGTGTGTTAGCGCTCGTTAGACAACGGCCATTGGCCGCCCCCATACTAGATCGCTAGCCTAGCCCCTAGGCTGGACAGCCTAGTGCTCATATTACTGCATGATATAATAGTGTTCCTAAGTTAAGTTATGAAGATTTAGGCATTTTTAAACATACTAGTTACTGTGATGTAAGTGTTTTCACCTTCGGGGACCATACAAGGGACTGTTGGTTCGTATACCACACTCTCCTAACCTATGTAGGAACCCTTGTATGCTTCCTATTCCCCTTACCTATGGGTAATTCCCTCTGGGTAGCCTTGCTTCTCCCTTATTCTATATTGGGGAGAATCTTGACTTCACCCAGAGTATTTTCGCTTTCTCAGCCTACCCTAAGGGAATGAACCCCCTTAGGGTCGTGCTTGAGACCTTAGGAAGGGCTCTGCCCTTCCCCAGTTTGCACGTGGTTGGGTTACTCCTTCCTCCCGGCAACTAGCGATGTGTCTTTCCAGGCCTCCCTAGCCTAGGAGAATGGTTCTCCTAATCTAGGTTAGGTTCTGGGGGCGAGATTCTCTTTTATTATAGTTCAGGACAGTACATCAGTGCTGTACCTGATCTGAGCTACCTATCCTAGGTTAGGGAGCGTTCTCCCTTTCCTTGGTGGCCTCTCTCATACAGTCTCTCCCCATCTTAGAAAGACCCCTACTCCCCTACCCCACTCTATCCCTTTGTGTAGGCCTGCCTACACACCCCTGTCCGCTGTCCTACAACTCCTCCCTTGGGTGGAGTGGTAGGGCTAGCCTTATTCTTCTGCTGAGCTGGCCACTCTGGTACACTTCCCCTTCATAGTGTTCTATGGGGGTGGTTGCCGGCGGAGGATTCCCCCCCCCCTTTGAGTGCTCTCTGTCCCTCCCTTGGGTTACCTTAGGCTCCCAGCCGCCGGATGATAGGTGTATCTACTCCTATCATGAGTGCACTCCCTCCGGAGGGAAGCCGGCGGGGTATAGGACATTACCCCTCCCTTCCCTCCTTACCTTTCTCTCTCTCTCTATTATGGTGCCGGTCCCTTGCTGCCTCTGCTGCCGGCGACAGCCGCCACTACCTCAGGTGACCTCTATTCATAAGACCCCCCCCAAGGCGTCAGCCTGCCGCCTGCCGGAGGCTGCCGCCTCCCGCCGACATACAGCTGACGTCCTCCCTCATACATTTCCCCAGGATTACCTGGCGACAGCCAGCCGACTGCCGCCCCTTTTCTGCCGGCATTGATTGCCGGCATCCCAGGTGTCCGCCCAACATATTATATCTTATGAGTTGAACTAAGGTTCACCATGCCGTCAGCCGCCGGCTACCGGAGCCCGCCGCCCTGCCGGTGACCCGCCGCTGTGCCGGCGGTCGCCTCTATGGTGTTTTCCATCTTGGTTGTCCAGTGTGTCCTCCTTGATGTCTTTTCACCTTGCAGGACTGGTCTCCGGCGTTCCGTCGGCCTGCCGGCGCCACCTAACGAGGCGCCAATGGACATGCACCCCTTCTACGGCTGCCGGCACCACGCCGGCAGTCAATCTGATGCAGCCAGATAGCCTGCCACCTCCTTCTAGGTATCATTATGCCATCTGATATAGTGGCTACGCTGTATGGTTGCACAGTACAACATTTCCAGCATACTCTGTGCATCTCAGTGCAGTCTCTTGCCGGAACCTACATATTATTCAGGGGTTTATCCTATTTTCCCCTCTCCCCCACTAGGCTCTGAGCGATCTCAGATCCTTTTATACTCTGTGGACAATTCCTATGATAAGGAAGCCTAGCTTGGCTCATCCATACGGATTCTCCCTCCTTAAGAACCCTCGGGTCCTAAGGAATTGTCTACAGAAAAGGTTACGGTAACCGGCTGGACGGGATTCACAAGTATGTGTCTAACTAGTTATAGGTTAAGTTATTCTTAAGCCTAGAGTAAGTAAGTCATATTATGCCTTCCATGTACTCATGATCTCCTCCTTTTACAGGAGGAGTATATGAAGTGTGAGAGCTCCTTCTGCAGAGTTAAACGCCCGGACTTCTACGGGCACAAGGCGTGCAGGACCCGCGCCCCTTGCGCCGCCAAGAAAGGCGACCTGAAATACTGGGATCCGCAGAACTGTCTGATCTGCAAAGGTCTCCTGGAAAAGGCGTTCAAGACTCCTCTTACCACCGAGGAATGGGACAATGCTAGAGAGGAACTGCGCAGATGGGTGCGCGGTTTCCAGAAGAACGCTTCTGGACCTTATCTTCCAAATGAAGACATGAGGGCCCTGTTTTTCCCAAAAGCTTCTAAGGACACTGTGATCCCTCAAGATCAAATCTCAACCGTCCAGTTGGTGATTACACCCGACATTGTAATGGAACAGTCCCTGCGCACGTGCCACCTTGACTCCGAAGAGGTGGAACGTATGTCGGAGATCTCCGAAGGAACGGAGAAAACCCTCATGGGCGAGGAACTCGACTATGAGGAGGACCGTGTGGAGTACCACGACTCAGAGAACGAGGCCGATCCAACTCCCACGGTAACCCTAGTGGTACCTGAGGAACCCGTTCCCTCGACTTCCGCCGCCCCGGATCCACTCCCAGCGGCCACTCAAGAGGTCTTCAAGATGCTAGAAGCCCTCATGGAAAAGAAACTGAGAAAGTCTCAGGAGCAGTTCCGGACTACTCTCATCGGCTTCAAGCAACCGAAAAGGATTTCGGTTAAGGACCTCCCTTCATGCTCGGAATCTAACCCTTGGAGATACGCTGAGCACATGCCAATTACGACAGGCAAAATTTTCATTAGTGAAAAGATCGGTTCTGTTCTCCTGGAAGAAGTGGAGTTCTTCCCGAACTTCGAAGCTTATCCGGACTGTTACGTCCGACACTGGTCCAAAGCAGCCTCAAAAGAAGAGACCGAACCTAAAGAAGTGATCGTGTTTGATCTCGCAAAGGCCCAAGCTATGCTGGCTCATGCAGTTAAGAGTCGGGGTTTCACCAACTCCAAGATGCCAGCACTGAGCAAAAAGCATCGAACCTTTGTTGCTCCAGCTACTGCTACCTTCCCCTTCGTTGAAAAGGCCTTCCAAACGGCAAACGGTCATGAAGGCTGTGGAGGAAGGGAAACCTTGCCCTGCACTGGAGGAGTGCAGACCCTTCTCTCTCACTCTTCCCCCCGATGGCAGGTACTGGAAAGACATCCAGCTTACATTTACGGTTGGGAAACTCGAACCTGATGTAGCCGGTCATCAGTTCAACGAGGACCTCAAACGACTGAACGACCATCTCCTTCGTCGGGAACAAGATACTAAGGAGAGACTCGCTGCTTCGCTGTCACATCAGGTACAGCTAGAAGTCATGGCCGGGGACACCAGGGTCCCAGACTTTTACATGGTCCTTGCAAAGTCACACCTTGCTACTGTGACCAAGGATCTCTACAGCTTCGCTAGGGCTCGCAGAGCCTGTAGAGAATTCGTGTTCGCCAATGCAACGGTGAAACCCGAACCCCGGAGACTGATTTCCTCCAATATCTGCCCCCTAAAGGGGATCTATCTTCAAAGAACTTCGGACTTCGGTGGAGGACAACTCTTCAAAGGAGAAACATCGGGTAGCGACCTGTCACTGAAACAACTAAGAGCGAAAATCACCTACTTCATTCGCAGAGTGGATCCTGACAGTACACCCGCAGGTCACGATCATAGGAAAGTCGCCTCTTCTCTGAACTTTTTCAGAATATGGATTTCGAGAGCCTCATGAGCTTTACAGGCTGGAAATCATCGCGCATTTTCTTCAAGCACTACGCAAAACAAGTGCACGAAGTAAAGCATTTCGTGGTATCTGCAGGTAGTGTTATGAAACCTGCTGCTTAAATCTGCATAGAACAGTGAGTTACTTGGGACTCTAACTCTACGGGTGCCTGTGTTGACCCTATTGTGATACATAGTGATTTAATGGACACTTAGTGTTTCTAATAGACTGTTCTTTACCAAGGTGAAATGTCATAGACTTTACATGAGTGCCACATGCCCTAGGGCATGATGTGTTTTCTTTGAATTTTAAAAGACTGGCGTTCCTCTGGAACTTGTGTTTCTAAAAAGCTAATTTTTCTTTTCAGAATCAAGATTACCGTCTTTCATTTCTATGTACATTATTCTTTATTATTGTAAATAAATTCTATATTCATTATTGTAATTACTGCCATAATGATCTGCAATCCTAAAAATAAAAAGTCTACTTTATTTCCATGTGCGTCTCTCTTCGTTCCTATTCCTTATCAAGAAATATACGATTGTTATAGTTTCATTTACCTCTTTCCTGATGATCAAAAAGAATAATATAAGTAATTATGTTATATACTCACTCATGCCTTGATAATATTCCTATTCGAATATTAACCTTTGTCCTGTCTCCGAGACCAGCATGATCTCTCCTCCAGGGGGAGTAGTAGTTATGTTATATACTTACCTATGCTTGATAATATTCCTACCCGAATATTAACCTTTGTCTTGTCTCCGAGTCCAGCGTGATCTCTCCACCGGGTGAGTAGCTCTTCAATGATCGCTTCGAGATGTCCTATTGTCCACCAGGACTTCCCTGCCAGGGGGGCGGGAAGCTAGTTTACCATAGACTCTCTGGTAAGGACATGTTCTATAATACTGTTCGAAGCCCTTGGCACTTGGATTAAAAGGGGAAAAAATCCACGATACATTAATTCTCTGGTACACTTCCATCAGGACGTCATGGCTTGAGCCCAAAAAACAGATTTTGAGCGAAGCGAAAAATGTTATTTTGATAATAAAATAAATTTTTGAATATACTTACCCGGTGATTATAATAGCTGCAACTCTGTTGCCCGACAGACAACTCTACGGTAAAAACTCGCCAGCGATCGCTACACAGGTTGCGGGTGTGCCCAACAGCGCCATCTGTCGTCCAGATACCCAGTACTCAATGTAAACAAAGAACTCAATTTTCTCCTCGTCCCACTGCGTCTCTATTGGGGAGGAAGGGAGGGTCCTTTAATTTATAATCACCGGGTAAGTATATTAAAAAATTTATTTTATTATCAAAATAACATTTTTCAATATTTAACTTAGCCGGTGATTATAATAGCTGATTCACACCCAGGGGGGTGGGTAGAGACCAGCAATATATGTTTACATTATTATGAGCTAAGAGTTTTTATTTCATTTTAGAAGTTATCAAAATAACAAAAACAAAATAAATAGGTACCTGGTAAGGAAGTCGACTTGAACAATTACTCTGCCTTTTTAATTACGTCTTCCTTACGGAGCCTCGCGATCCTCTTAGGATGCTGATCGACCCCTAGGATCTGAAGTATCAAGGGTTGCAACCCATACAACAGGACCTCATCAAAACCCCTAATCTAGGCGCTCTCAAGAAATGACTTTGACCACCCGCCAAATCAACCAGGATGCGAAAGGCTTCTTAGCCTTCCGGACAACCCAAAAAAACAACAATAAAAACATTTCAAGAGAAAGATTAAAAGGGTATGGAATTAGGGAATTGTACTGGTTGAGCCCTCACCCACTACTGCACTCGCTGTTACGAATGGTCCCAGTGTGTAGCAGTTCTTGTAAAGAGACTGGACATCTTTCAAGTAAAATGACGCGAACACTGACTTGCTTCTCCAATAGGTTGCGTCCATTATACTTTGCAGAGATATATTTTGCTTAAAGGCCACGGAAGTTGTTACAGCTCTAACTTCGTGCGTCTTCACCTTAAGCAAAGTTCGGTCTTCCTCACTCAGATGTGAATGAGCTTCTCGTATTAACAATCTGATAAAGTCTGACCAAGCATTCTTTGACAAAGGCAAGGATGGTTTCTTAACTGAACACCATAAAGCTTCAGATTGGCCTTGTAAAGGTTTAGTACGCTTTAAATAGAACTTAAGAGCTCTAACAGGGCATAAGACTCTTTCTAGTTCATTGCCTACGATCTACGATAAGCTGGGGATATCGACAGATTTAGGCCAAGGCCGAGAAGGCAGCTCATTTTTGGCTAGAAAACCAAGTTGTAGCGAACAAGTGGCTTTTTCTGACGAAAATCCTATGTTCTTGCTGAAGGCATGAATCTCACTGACTCTTTTAGCCGAGGCTAAGCATACCAGGAAAAGAGTCTTAAGAGTGAGATCTTTCAGGGAGGCTGATTGTAACGGCTCCAACCTGTCTGATATGAAGAATCTTAGTACCACGTCTAAATTCCATCCAGGGGTAGCCAAACGACGCTCCTTGGTGGTCTCAAAAGACTTAAGGAGGTCTTGCAGATCTTTATGTTTGGAAAGATCTAAGCCTCTATGCCGGAAGACCGATGCCAACATGCTTCTGTAGCCCTTGATAGTGGGAGCTGAAAGGGATCGTCCTTTTCTCAGGTATAAGAGAAAAACAGCTATTTGAGCTACAGAGGTACTGGTCGAGGATACAGAAACTGAATTGCACCAGTTTCGGAAGACTTCCCACTTCGATTGGTAGACTCTAATGGAAGAAGCTCTCCTTGCTCTAGCAATCGCACTGGCTGCTTCCTTCGAAAAGCCTCTAGCTCTCGAGAGTCTTTCGATAGTCTGAAGGCAGTCAGACGAAGAGCGTGGAGGCTTTGGAGTACCTTCTTTACGTGTGGCTGACGTAGAAGGTCTACCCTTAGAGGAAGACTACTGGGAACGTCTACTAACCATCGAAGTATCTCGGTGAACCATTCTCTCGCGGGCCAGAGGGAAGCAACTAAAGTCAACCTTGTCCCTTCGTGAGAGGCGAACTTCTGCAGTACCTTGTTGACAATCTTGAACGGTGGGAATGCGTAGAGGTCCAGATGTGACCAATCTAGGAGGAAAGCATCTATATGTATTGCTGCTGGGTCCGGGACTGGAGAGCAATAGATTGGAAGCCTCTTGGTCAGCGAGGTTGCAAAGAGATCTATGGATGGTTTTACCCCAAGTGGCCCAAAGTCTCTTGCACACATCCTTGTGGAGGGTCCATTCGGTTGGAATTACTTGCCCTTTCCGACTGAGACAATCTGCTATGACGTTCAAGTCGCCTTGGATGAACCTCGTTACTAGGGAGATGTCTTGACCTTTTGACCAGATGAGCAGGTCCCTTGTGATCTCGTACAACGTCAGTGAGTGGGTACCTCCTTGTTTGGAGATGTACGCCAAGGCCGTGGTGATGTCCGAGTTAACTTCCACCACTTTGCCTCGAAGGAGAGACTTGAAGCTTTTCAAGGCCAGATGTACTGCCAACAGCTCCTTGCAGTTGATATGCATGCTCCTCTGACTCGAGTTCCACAGTCCTGAGCATTCCCGACCGTCTAGTGTCGCGCCCCAGCCCACGTCCGATGCGTCCGAGAAGAGAACGTGGTAGGGAGTCTGAACAGCCAGGGGAAGAACCTCTCTTAAGTTGATATTGTCCTTCCACCAAGTCAGACAAGACTTTATCTTTTCGGAAACCGGGATCGAGACCGCTTCTAGCGTCTTGTCCTTTTTCCAGTGAAAAGCTAGATGGTATTGAAGAGGACGGAGGTGTAGTCTTCCTAGTGACACAAATTGTTCCACGGATGACAGCGTCCCTACCAGACTCATCCACAGCCTGACTGAGCAGCGTTCCTTCTTCAGCATCTTCTGGATGGATAGCAGGGCTTGATCTATTCTGGGGGCTGATCGTCTTGTTGTTCAGCAACGTCCTCATCAGAGGGTTCCTCATCCGAAAACTGATGAGGAAACGGCAACGGAGTGGGCAACGTCTGGCTCGCTGAGTCCGGTCGCACTGGTGGATGCGTGACGGAGCACCATGGGTGCGCGAGGAAGCACAGCGTCAACCCGAGACTGTCTAGACCGTCTGGGTTGTGCAGTCAACACCCTACCGGGTTGCTGAGGTTGACGCACTGCGTCAAAGCAAGTCACCTCTGCTGGTTGTTGAACGTCCTGAACGTCAACAACCACTTCCGAGCGTCGCTTAACGTCAACGTGCGGCTGGCAACCCACACTGGGTCGCATCGGTGGAGGAACCACCTCAACTGGCAGACGCGAGTAGGTTACCTCAGCGTCAACAGGGCGCACAACCGACCGGTTGGAAGGTTGTTGGCCAGAAGGTTCGGTAGCAACCTTCTCCGCATTAAAGTCCTCTATCAAGGACGCAAGCTTGGACTGCATGTCTTGCAGCAAAGCCCATTTAGGGTCTACGGGAGCAGGTGTGGCAACAGACGGGGTTAGCGACTGAGGCGGTACCGTTTACCATCCCTGAAAGCCTTGTTATGCGTGACATAATTGTACAGCAAAACTTCAAAGGCTCGAAAACAGCTGTGAAGTTGACCTGTAAACAACTTGGAGCGTCTCCTGGCCAGGCGCCAGGGAGAGTCTACGAGAATTGAGAAGTCTATCTGGGCAGAGGCATGAACTCCCAAGCCGAGAACTTCTCTCGTGTCATATCAAACTCTCGCTCTATAAACCAGTTAAAAGAAGGGAAAGCAAAGGCTGTATCCCCCAAACTCCTCCTGGTGAAAAACCAGTCGCCTAGACAACGTAACGCTCTCTAGGAGAGCGAGAGAGCACTAGCTTAAAAACAACGGCTTCGAAGTAGCTAGGCCTAGTGTAAGCTCTAACGTTTAGGCGAACGAGGAGCAGCAGTTACAAAAAGATCCGGACAAAGATCCTTAAAAAAAAATCATCATGATTTAATTAAAGTCCATAGGAGGCTAAGCAGCTTTAGGCTCCTCTCCATCTGACAGAGTCCTCAAGGGAATATTAGTAGGAGGGAGAACAGCAACTTCCTCATCTACAGGAACCTTGTCCGATAAAAGCTGAATCTCAAGCAAGGGAGAGACCTACCGTGGTGGCAATGCTTTACAAGCAGAGTCCACACTCACTGGTGCATTAGTAGCGGACCAGAACGCAACGTCATGTAACTGCTTGACAGTCTGTGAACTGTCAACAACTGAACTGTCAACCACAACAGGTGCGTGAGGACGCACAGCGTCCACTCGAGACTGCTTTGACTGCCTAGACTGAGCAGTCAAAACTACTCTAGAATGCGGAGGTTGACGCACAGCGTCAAAACAAGTCAACTCCGATTGTTAGTGAACGTCTTGAACGTCAACAGGAGCATCAGCAAGTGGCCTAACGTCCAAATGCGGCTGAAAAACCACACGAGACCGCATCGAGTGTGGTTCTAAACAACCTGACTGACGTGACTAAGCTACGCCAACGTCAACAGTAAGCACAAAGGAACTTTAGGTTGGCTGAAAGCCAGGATATCGATGAGATAAACGGCTAGACTCAACGGACTAATCAGCAGAATAGTCTTCCATAAGGGAGGCAAGCATATACTGCATGTCTTGCCATACAACCCATTAAGGATCAACGGAAATGGTTGTGGTAAGAGACGAGGGTAACGTCTGTGACCGCAACACTTTGCCTACAAAAAAGACTCTCGGAGTCTGTGTTACGCTTTTGTTAGGCGGCGAGCAGTTATCCGATGACTGCATAGGGTCAGAGCTGTCCTAATGGTTGTAACCAGGACGCTGCACCTGTCCTGAAAGGACTGACTTTCGCTTAAGGGCTTCGAAACCTTGTGACAGGTTTCTTATGCGAAAAGCCTTCGGATGACGAGGAGAAACAACGTCTCTCTCGTCTTATGGTAGGGGAGATCTTGGTAAGATACACCCGATACCATAGAGGGAAAACATCTGTTCGTTGGTCAAGGCCTCTCGAACCCATAACTCGTTTGACATTACTTCTCCCCTGGGCTTGGGAGCATGTAAGAGGTCCCGGACTAGGTGAACGACAGGCACGAACAGACGAACCCTCGGACGCAACACTGTAACACTTTGCGCCTCGGACGCAACACTGTAACACTTAGCGCATATCACTTTATCACTTCGATTTTCTGTTTTGCACTTATTTCTACCT
Source organism: Palaemon carinicauda (assembly GCF_036898095.1). NCBI lineage: Eukaryota > Metazoa > Arthropoda > Malacostraca > Decapoda > Palaemonidae > Palaemon > Palaemon carinicauda. Next base: position 65,190,257 of record NC_090740.1, on the reverse strand, counting down.
GAAACACGCAATTCTACCCTTCATTAAAAGGTAGTAATTGCGAAATCAGTCGTATAATGCAAGCTCATTAATACCAGCAAAAAACAGAAAACATATTTTAAGATAAAAAAAAATCAGTGGCTGGGAAAGAGACTAAACACTAGTTCATATAACTACGTTTTCAATCTCTCACCGCACATAGCCTGGGGACGAGAATAAAAAACTAAAAACGTTTTATCCTTCCTCCCCGTACAGCGACTAGGGACGAGAGTAACTCGAGAACAACGTTACCCGCTTGAACGGAACGTTTTCTCTCCTCTCTCTCCCTCCGTATCTATCTCTCTCTCTCTTTTTCTCTTGATTTCGCACCTAAGAGAAGAGCCCAATTATATTTCGTCAAAAAAACATGTTATTTGACTAAAGGAAAAAACTGAAAGGTTTTTCAAATAAAAAGTTCCTTTAAAATAGAATTTAAAACATTTAAGCTAAGAAAGAATGAACAAAACGTCAGAATCGATTTACTCTTACTGCAAAGTGAAACCGTGAAACACTCTCTCTCTATCGTAACGATAGAGCGCATGTTGAACGTCCTGAACGTCAACAACTGCGTAGCATAAATAAACTAAACGTTAGTTCATCTTTGAAACAGTACGAAGACTATCAAAGAAATTCTTTCATAAAATATTACATTTAAAAAGTTTTAAATCCTTAGCTCTTTAAAAGCTAATTACGATATAAAGAGCTCAACGTTGATTAACTTCGGTTTCCAAGTTAGGACCGCCTACTCTCAGGAAAGGTCTATATAAACAAAACATTAAAATTATTTTTATATGTTTATAATAAATGGAAAGTTAATCGAAGAGGCCTAATAAGGCGGAGAGATATAAAATATATAGAGGAAAATCTATAACGTGATAAGATAATTACTAAAAGCCTAAACACACTTCCGTCTAAGGGAAGGGTCGGCCATTTAAAAGTGAAAGAAAGTCCATACTCTCTTTGTCACCATAATTAAATCTATCCAAAACGAGTTCAAGATTTAAGATGAAGATAAAACACCTGCATAGCGAAAGCTCAAAACTAGAATAAAGTACTTCACCAAATAGTTGTGAAAAAACTCCAGTTTAGCAACAGCGAGTAAGTACGTCTTGTCGATAGCTCGACAGAGAGAAAATTGAGTTCTTTGTTTACATTGAGTACTGGGTATCTGGACGACAGATGGCGCTGTTGGGCACACCCGCAACCTGTGTAGCGATCGCTGGCGAGTTTTTACCGTAGAGTTGTCTGTCGGGCAACAGAGTTGCAGCTATTATAATCACCGGCTAAGTTAAATATTGAAAAATCTATTTTTGGGTGAGATAGCCATGACGTCCTGATGGACCCTCTCGTCTATTCTAGTTCAGCCTTTCAGGCCCCTCCCGGACCTACTGTATCGCGGATATTGGTAGAAGCTGAGCTCAGGAGGAGGACGGACGTGACGTCATTTAGCAATGGCGCTCGTTTGTTTACGTCTCGAGTACCAAAAGTAGCCACGGATGAGAGTAACTTTGGAACGGCTCCTCAGTTACTCAGCCACCTTTCCATATCGAAGTGTTAACTCTATATGGGGTGCAGATACCTATGTGGCGTGTTAATACATGCGTCCCCTGTTGATATACGATATCCTAGAGGGAAACCTTTAGGGTACTCGCACCAGAAGTTAGAATTCTGTGATAACCTTTAGTTTAATTCTCTGGGAATATCCACTGTAGTTAAATATACCCTAGGAAGCTACTGACGGAACCTTCCATCAGGACATCATGGCTATCTCACCCAAAAATAGATTTTTCGCTTCGCTCAAAATCCGTTTACTAATCAAAGCAGTCAACTAACACTTGACATTACTTCACAGAAGAGGGGGCTGTAAGTGAACAACATACCTCCATACAAATAAACACAACAAAGCTATGAACATTTTAAATTACATTAGTTCAAAATGAACTACTAATATTTTATTTGTATTGTGGGGCCAAATGAAGATCTTATTAGACACCCGCAACAAGATGAACTGAAGAGCAGTAGGTGAATGGTTGTGTCATTGACTAATTAGTTACTATCAACTGCCAGATGGCATGATGGTTCCAGGATAGGGAGGGATTATGCAGTGAGAGGGAATGGGAAATTTCTATTTTGGGGTAGACGTCAACACAGCTTAGAGTAGAAGCATTGTGAACATTAGTAGAGCTTCATAAAAATAATAAACCTTACTCTTATTGCTTTAAACATTATCAGTGAGTTGAGGTTAAGCCCAACAAACATCGGGGGGAAAATTTAGCATTAAAATTTCCCCTCTTTTTATATTGTCAGGTACAGTAATACAATTCTACAAGTAGAAAGGCATGTCAATGTTCTAAGATCCATCATTTTCAAATTAAAGTTACTTTTATGTCTTCAGTGAAGGGTCCATCCTGTAAGAGAAAGAAAAGAAAATTAAATAATAAGGAAGAAAAGAAAGGTCCATCAAAAATGAATTGGGTCGACAGTTGAAGTCTGAGGCCCCCAATGCTTTGAAGTCTAACCTCGATAAAGCACCAGGGGCATCATCATCAGCTGGAATCCCTAAGGTCAAGGATCTGGAAGGGTATACACAAAGACATGGGCAAATGAGAATTCAGGCAGAAAGTGGATAAGAAAACTAAACACACAACTGACATCATGAAAGGAAAACCGATTGTGATAACGATGACCAAGACAGGACCATATTTTTACATTCTTATTTAGAAAGATTTCATATTGCTTAAATTTTTCCCAAGGAGTGACTCTTATTTCAATTTCTCAACCTGCTTTGTTCTAGTAGTACATAGGGAGCCTAAATTAATTAAATTTTTTAAAATAATTTCACTCATCATATACACAAAAGTTCTTTTCTTTAAGGTAATATCTTAATTTCTATGGTATTCAGTAAACAAAATATAGAAAAAAAATCTTTATTTCCAGACACTGCCTGCCTAGGGAAACAAAATCATCTGCGGAAAAGATTTCAATATTTGAAAATGATCACATTTTTCATCATAGTACAGCACATACTTTTTAACACACCCACCAGATGGTCAATAATTAGTTTCAATACTAACAACTAAGGTATCAGTTAATTTGGGAGAAACACTCTCAATTGTGATAGACTCTTGCTGGACATTCTGCTTATTTTTGTTTCTAATTGTAACAGCTTGTCCTTTATGGCACCTTTTTATGTGAGCCTTGACACTTGAGGACTGTGCAAAGGCTGCATGACAAACACTGCAACTGAAAGGCTTTTCCCCAGTATGCATTTTGACATGGTCTTTCAGATGAGAAATTTGCCTAAAGGCTTTTCCACAATCACTGCAAATATAGGGACGAACATCATTGTGCAATCTAAGATGGATAGTTGCATTTGATTTGGTGTTGAAGATCTTACTACAAACTGAACATTCATATTTTCCATGACCTACAGCGATTATTGATGGAATATGTTCATGTGATGTCTCATACCTCTTTAAACTATCTGTCTTTGTATCACTTGAACAAGTATGTTCTTTAGCATTATTAGAAGAATCTGCAAGAGAATCGGAATCACTCTGCATAGCTGGAGTTTTCCTGTCCTCATTTTCTAATCTATGTACTTCCTCTTTATGCAAATTTAATGCTTCAACATCTTTATACTGAAAACCGCACAGCTCACAAATACCAGAAGGAACACCTTGTTGAAAAATATCTTGGACATTACCATTTCTTTTTGGAGTTTCATGATTTTCTTCTGTATTTTTACCCTTTCCATGAGTTCTCATATGATCACTTTTATAGCAAGAGTCAATAAACGTACGGTCACAAATTTTGCAATAAAAATTTCTTACATAATGCTGCTTCGCAACTTTGATTCTCTTTTTCTTTATATTAATATGTTTATTTTGTAAGTGATATCTCAACCTCGATGACTGGTTAAAAGCCTGATCACATAAGTGGCATTGGTATGGTTTTTCTCCAGTGTGTACTCTAACATGGCTTTGGAGGTGAGCCATCTGCTTGAAACCTTTTCTACAAAAGTCACAGTAGTATGGCCGTTCACCCGTATGTGTCCGCAAGTGAACACTGAGATTTGATGAGGTTTTATAATTTTTTCCACACTGATAACAACAGTAAAATTTACTAACATTAGCTTTTTTACCTTTCTTCTTTATTGATCTTTCCATTTTCTTTGACTGTAAACAGCTTTCACTTTCCAAATCATCATAGAGCACACTTTTAAGTTTTTTTACCTTCTTAAATTTAATAAGAGCTTCTTCAGCATCATGTTCTTGATTCAGCTGAATAGCAGAATGTCTAGCAGAGTCAATATTATCAGCATTTACGAAAAAATTACCATTACACTGTAAATCCTGTTCATTATCTCTATTAAAAGTAACCTGACATTCATCATTCACTTTGTTACAAGAGATTACTGAAGATGGGCATGCAGTATACAAAGTACAGTTTTTCTCCATTAAAATTTTAGGTAACATTATGAAATAACCTTTACCATCCTCTTGCGATTTTAAGATTGTACCAGAAGAAAGTACTTCCTGAATGACACCTGGATGAGGTATATGTGTCCCCTCTACCTCAGACAAACATTTCTCTAAATTGAACCTAGTTGTATCTGTACCCTCACTCATACTAGTTGGAACTTTATCATCAGGCTTTAAAGAAGTCTCAATAACTGAACATTTCAATATTTTACTTTCTGATTTTGTCTCTGATAAATGAGAACTGTCTGCTTTTGAGTCTGGTTTATCCTTCATGCAATTTTCCAAGCATGAGTTACTACCTGGTGGTTTTGCTGAGGGGAGGCAATTCCTCTTAGGCACGTAAGAATATGTATCATCAGTCTTATGAACTCTCTGGTGTAATGTTAAGCCATTTAAGCGAGAAAATTTCTCCCCACATATATCACATAGATAAGGTCCACGCGATAAATGGACACTCATGTGAATATCCAAAGTATGTTGCTCACGAAAAATTACCCCACAAACTTCACATTGAAAAGGTCGTTCTCCTGTGTGAATCATCAAATGCCGTTTCAGCCTGGATTTGACAGGAAACTTATCACCACACACTATGCATTTATAAGGTAAGTCACTTGTATGTTTAATGGTATGTATCTTTAATTCGTATTTTGAATGAAAAGCTGCCGAGCAAACATTACAAACATAATTTTTGATTCCAAAATGCTTATTCATATGAGATTTTAAAGATGACTTTGATTTTAGAGTTTCCACACATATGTCACACTTGAAAGATCTTTTTATGTGAATCTGTTTGTGCATATTAAAATGATTCAGTTGTCTGAATGTTTTGGAACACTGGTCACACTGGTAAAGTTTTTCTGAACTATGGATTGTCAAATGCTTATGTAAATCGGAGGACTGATCAAAAACTTTTCTACAAATATTACACTTGAATTCCTGTAAGTTACTTTCACCATTTGCTGAAGACATCCGAGTTCTACCAACATTCTTTTTAATACATCCCTTTGGTGTACTTGTATGTTCCACATGTGTAGCACATTCGTTTATAATCAATTGTTCAGTATCTAAAGTTCCTTCACTGATGAATGACACATTAGGAGGCTTTCTTGTTGAATTATGAACGTAAATATTAGGTTCTTTATCATCGTTTTCATAAATTTTCAATTCAACATAATCAGCTGTATCTTTTTCTATATGCACATCATATTGCTCAAGAGAGAAGTGGGAGCTCACTATGGGGCAAGATTTACCCATCTTGTGGGCATTGACCTCCAATACCTTTGATTCAGAACTATTGGTTGAAGATTCTTTAGTACCGCCAGCATTACTTATCAAACAGTCATTCAAGAAGTTAGGCAATACATCATCCATTATTGCAGATATATAACTTTATTCTCTGCGAGTCATAGGCTTGTTCATTTCACATCTTTTTCTAAAATTCGTAATTATATTGTGGAAACAACACCTATAAAGAGATAGAAAAGAATTAAATTAATGTACACTTGTCAAATTATACAGCATCAAACTATATAAAATATTAAATCCTTCTCATGTTCCAGTAATCAAAGATTCAAACTTTACTTATGTCTCAGCCTGTAAAGGTATGGTTGGTAAGTGAAAACGTAAAACCAAAGACAAAATATTTTTCAAGTACCATACTTTAAATAAATACTGTACTGCATTCTATGCCTATAAAAACAGTAATGTAACTCTTAGTTCTGGTAATATCTAATACCTTAGTAAACTGAATCAGTTATCATTATCATTATTAAAAGCTAAGCTATAACCCTAGTTGGAAAAGCAAGAAGTTATGAGCCCAAGGGCTCCAGCAGGGAAAAATAGCCCAGTGAGGAAAGGAAACAAGGAAATAAATATACTAAAAGAGAAGTAATAAACAATCATAATAATATTCTTAAGAACAGTAACAACACTGGATTAGATTTTTCATATATAAACTATAAAAACTTCAAAAAACAAGAGGAAGAGAAATAAGATAGAACAGCATGCCTGAGTGTACCCAAGACTAGAGAACATCAGTTTGATTTTAGTGTGTCCTAGGAAAGCTGCTTACCATAGGTAAAGAGTCTCTTCTACTCTTGCCCAGAGGAAAATAGCCACTGAACAATTACATTGCAGTAGTTAACCCTTTGAGCAAAGAATTGTTTGGTAATCTCAGTGATGTCAGGTGTACGAGGAAATAGGAGAATGTAGAAAGAATAGGCTAGACCATTCGGTGTATGTGTAGGTACAGCCAAAATGAGCCGTACTCAGAAAGAGGGATCCAATGTAGTACTTTCTCCAAGGAGTATCTCAACAGGTGGCTGGTGCCCTGGGCAACATAGTACCTAAAATTTATAAACAGAAGGCTAAAGTAAAGTCCTCCACCAACGCTAGAGGTTTGTATTCATGGAATATAAAAATTTTATTCAATTTTGTTTGTTTCAACAATACAAAAAACTTTAATGCTACTTGTAGTACTACATATATGACAGTGACAAGTGGTCATACCTACACAACTTTCTTTGCCAAATTAACAATCAATGAAGTTGGAAGCATATAAAATATAAGAACTCTTTATAAATACAACAAATTCTAAAAGTAATTTGCATTTTGCTTAGCAATATAAACATGACAAATTCGGAGATAATTTGTATTTTTCCTAACCATACAAACCTTAGCTATTTACATTGGGTTTACTTTTCGGCGTAGCTGAAATGACGAGCCAATAGTTTTTAACGAGGGTTAACTACCCCCGCGCTAGTTAGCGGGGGTAGGGGAAGGGGTAGCTTGCTACCCCTCCCCCCCCCACACACCGGTGATTTGCTTCACTTCACTTAGAGGTAGGACTGGACTTGGGGGTCAGGGCTGGCGGGCAAATATGTGTAAATATGTTATTTTCATTAGTAAAATAAATTTTTGAATATACTTACCCGATGATCATGTAGCTGTCAACTCTGTTGCCCGACAGAAATCTACGGTCGGGATACGCCAGCGATCGCTATACAGGTGGGGGTGTACACAACAGCGCCATCTGTGAGCAGGTACTCAAGTACTTCTTGTCAACAAGAACTCAATTTTCTCCTCGGTCCACTGGTTCTCTATGGGGAGGAAGGGCGGGTCCTTAACCCTAGATAGGTACGGTGGGTCGTTCGCGACCCCGAGCGTAAAAAAAAAACAGGTTTTTCTCACGTGACTCACCCCCGTGACTGAATTTGTGGGTGATCGACCTGCAGGAGGTGTCTCCCCTACACGCTCTAGTAGTGTCCAGATGTGCATTGCTGTAGCTGTACTCCTTCCCCGATTTCTGAGACGCGTCGGGGTCGAGCGCGACCGAGTTTACCCTTCTAAGGTAGTTTGCATAATTATCAAAGTTATTACGTATTATGAAATTGTCGTAGAATGGTGCAACTTGTATAGGTTATCAGTTGTGGAAAGTCTTGGTGGATTGTTTGGCTACCATGTGCATGATTTTTTTTTTAGTTAAAATGTCGTTCATCACCACGAGGACCATTTTACCGCGAGTACCCCTTTTTCATTTTTTTTCATTTTTTTGCCAAGTCATTTTTCCGTAAGATATTGCCAAATAGTGTCGTAAAACTTTTGCTTGTTTAGTGTTGGAAAGTGTGTTTAGATGATCTGGCTACCCATGCATGACTTTGTTTTTGTCAGATACGACGTAGTTATTGGTATATTGGGTATTTAACTGCGGTTACCAATTTCTGTTTTTTTTCAATATTTGTAAAAATTACTACGTAGTAAGGAATTGCCGTATATTATTCATTTTTTTTTTCATGTTTATGTGTTAGAAAGTGTGCCTTGATGGTTGGGCTAACACGTGCATGTCTTTTTTTTTATCTGAGATGCCGTATATTAGAATGTCGGGCATTTTACTGCGAGTACCCCTTTTTCATTTTTTTCATTTTTTTGCCAAGTCATTTTTCCGTAAGATATTGCGAAATAGTGTCGTAAAACTTTTGCTTTTTTAGTGTTGGAAAGTGTGTCTAGATGATCTGGCTACCCATGCGTGATTTTGTTTTTGTCAGATACGACGTAGTTATTGGTATATTGGGTATTTAACTGCGGTTGCCAATTTCTGTTTTTTTTCAATATTTGTAAAAATTTACTACGTAGTAAGGAATTGCCGTATATTATTGATTTTTTTTTCATGTTTATGTGTTAGAAAGTGTGCCTTGATGGTTGGGCTAACACGTGCATGTCTTTTTTTTTATCTGAGATGCCGTATATTAGAATGTTGGGCATTTTTCCGCGAGTGCCCCTTTTTATTTGTTTTGCATTTTTTTGCTTAGTCATGTTACCGTAAGGAATTGGCAAGTAGTGTCGCAAAACTTATATTTTTATAGTGTTGGAAAGTGTTTCTAGATGATCTGGCTACACATGCCTATTTTTTTTTTAGCCAGATATGGCGTATATATAAGTATGTGTTCGATTTTCCTGTGATTGCCATTTTTTCGTTTTTTCCCATTTCTTTCAAAATTACTACGTACTAAGGAACTATCACAGAGTAATGATTCATTTATATGTTTATTTGTCGGAAAATGTGCCTTGATGGTTTGCCTAGCACGTGGCTGAAATTTTTTTTTTCTGAAATGCCGTATATTAGAATGGCCATTTTTCCAAGAGTGCCCCTTTTTATTTGTTTTGCATTTTTTTGCTTAGTCATGTTACCGTAAGGAATTGGCAAGTAGTGTCGTAAAACTTATAATTTTATAGTGTTGGAAAGTGTTTCTAGATGATCTGGCTACCCATGCCTATCTTTTTTTTTTTTTAGCCAGATATGGCGTATATATAGGTATGTGTTCGATTTTCCTGTGATTGCCATTTTTTCGTTTTTTCCCATTTCTTTCAAAATTACTACGTACTAAGGAACTATCACAGAGTAATGATTCATTTAGATGTTTATTTTTCGGAAAATGTGCCTTGATGGTTTGCCTAGCACGTGGCTGAATTTTTTTTTTTCTGAAATGCCGTATATTAGAATGTTAGCCATTTTTCCGCGAGTGCCCCTTTTTATTTGTTTTGCATTTTTTCGCTTAGTCATGTTACCGTAAGGAATTGGCAAGTAGTGTCGCAAAACTTATATATTTATAGTGTTGGAAAGTGTTTCTAGATGATCTGGCTACCCATGCCTATCTTTTTTTTAGCCAGATATGGCGTATATATAGGTATGTGTTCGATTTTCCGGTGATTGCCATTTTTTCGTTTTTTCCCAATTCTTTCAAAATTACTACGTACTAAGGAACTATCACAGAGTAATGATTCCTCTAGATGTTTATTTGTCGGAAAATTTTGTTTACTTTTTTTTTGATTGAATATCATCAAATTTTTTTAGCTAAAATATTATATTGTTTTACATTTTTTTTTTTTTCGATTTTATTTCCCTTCAAAAAATTTTTTTTGGGTCAGAATTTTAATTTTATAGTCGTAAAATAATCTACAATTATCCAGCAACCCACCATACAATTTTTATGCATATCCAATAATAATTAGATTAGTAAATAACACCTTGAAATTGACATACCCTTCCTACATTTCAAGTGGCAGATTAGGGAGTCTGAGTCAGTGTGGTTGGCGGCCATTTTGTGGACATATCCGAAGCGTAAGCTGCCCTATCTATATATATTCTTGTTCCCTATAGAATTTGTGATATTTTGGTACATTTTTACCTGCATAAATATCATATTATATATTAAATATATGTATTTTTTTACGAAATTTCTAAGTACTCAAAAAATTACCTTTAGATATGGCCCCTGATATAAATGTAATTTACAAAATAATGAAGATTTGTTTACATATTTCTATTTTAGGATAACATATGTTTATTCCCTAAAAAAAATTAGCCACTTCCTATTTCATTTGGGTACCCAAAAAAATTCATGAAATTTGGACAATTTTGGCCAAAAAAAGTTACCCTTTTTTTCTCATTTCAGATCTTCACCTCCATGGGTCTGACTTCATCCAAAATACATCAAGATGTGTCCTAAACATTCAAGAATCAATTCCTAAAAGGATTTGTGTATATATGTATAAACTTTTTTTTTATGAATTTTTATGTCAGGTCTTTTTTTTTCTACTTAATTTTTTAAAATATTTATAATAAATAGTTTTTCTGCAGATGAGTAGTATTTATCTTTATAGTTGTTTTAAGCATTCATTGAAGTTTTTTTTGGCAAAAGAAAAAAGGAGGTTACTGCAAAAACTGATTTTTCAAGAATTTTTTTTGCCGTCGGGGTCGTTCGCGTCCGAGTATACCCTTAAAGGGGTGTCCGAGGAGCGTACCTATCCAGGGTTAAATTCATGATCATCGGGTAAGTATATTCAAAAATTTATTTTACTAATGAAAATAACATTTTTCAATATTAATCTTACCCGATGATCATGTAGCTGATTCACACCCAGGGTGGTGGGTGGAGACCAGCATACATGTTAACAAAGAAGCTAAGTATCCCGTATTTCATTTTATTAGTTATTCAAAAATAACATAAAATAAATAAGTACCTGGTAAGGAAGACGACTTGAACCATTACTCTGCCTTTATTAAGTACGTCTTCCTTACTGAGCGTAGCGGTCCTCTTAGGATGCTGAACGACTCTTAGGTGCTGAAGTATAAAGGGCTGCAACCCATACTAAAGGACCTCATCACAACCTCTAACCTCGGCGCTTCTCAAGAAAGAATTGACCACCCGCCAAATCAACAAGGATGCGGAAGGCTTCTTAGCCGACCGTACAACCCATAAAAAGTATTCAAGAGAAAGGTTAAAAAGGTTATGGGATTATGGGAATGTAGTGGCTGAGCCCTCACCTACTACTGCACTCGCTGCTACGAATGGTCCCAGGGTGTAGCAGTTCTCGTAAAGAGACTGGACATCTTTGAGATAGAATGATGCGAACACTGACTTGCTTCTCCAATAGGTTGCATCCATAACACTCTGCAGAGAACGGTTCTGTTTGAAGGCCACTGAAGTAGCCACAGCTCTCACTTCATGTGTCCTTACCTTCAGCAAAGCAAGGTCTTCTTCCTTCAGATGAGAATGTGCTTCCCTAATCAGAAGCCTGATGTAGTAAGAAACTGAGTTCTTAGACATTGGAAGAGAAGGCTTCTTGATAGCACACCATAAGGCTTCTGATTGTTCTCGTAAAGGTTTTGACCTTTTTAGATAGTACCTAAGAGCTCTAACTGGGCAAAGTACTCTCTCCAGTTCGTTCCCCACCAAGTTGGACAGGCTTGGGATCTCGAACGACTTAGGCCAAGGATGTGAAGGAAGCTCGTTTTTAGCAAAAAACCGAGCTGCAAGGAACATGTAGCCATTTCAGATGTGAAAACTATGTTCCTGCTGAAGGCGTGGATCTCACTTACTCTTTTAGCTGTTGCCAAGCACACGAGGAAAAGAGTTTTTAATGTGAGGTCCTTAAAAGAGGCTGATTGGAGAGGTTCAAATCTTGATGACATAAGGAACCTTAGGACCACGTCTAGATTCCAGCCTGGAGTGGACAACCGACGTTCCTTTGAGGTCTCAAAAGACCTAAGGAGGTCCTGTAGATCTTTGTTGGTGGAAAGATCCAAGCCTCTGTGGCGGAAAACCGCTGCCAACATACTTCTGTAACCTTTGATCGTAGGAGCTGAAAGGGATCTTACGTTCCTTAGATGTAACAGGAAGTCAGCAATCTGGGTTACAGTGGTACTGGTTGAGGAAACTGCATTGGCCATGCACCAGCTTCGGAAGACTTCCCATTTAGACTGATAGACTCTGAGAGTGGATGTCCTCCTTGCTCTGGCAATCGCTCTGGCTGCCTCCTTCGAAAAGCCTCTAGCTCTTGAGAGTCTTTCGATAGTCTGAAGGCAGTCAGACGAAGAGCGTGGAGGTTTGGGTGTACCTTCTTTACGTGAGGTTGACGTAGAAGGTCCACTCTTAGAGGAAGAGTCCTGGGAATGTCGACCAGCCATTGCAGTACCTCTGTGAACCATTCTCTCGCGGGCCAGAGGGGAGCCAACCAACGTCAGCCGTGTCCCTTTGTGAGAGGCGAACTTCTGAAGTACCCTGTTGACAATCTTGAACGGCGGGAATGCATACAGGTCGAGATGGGACCAATCCAGCAGAAAAGCATCCACGTGAACTGCTGCTGGGTCTGGAATCGGAGAACAATACAACGGGAGCCTCTAGGTCATCGAGGTAGCGAACAGATCTATGGTTGGCTGACCCCACAGGGCCCAAAGTCTGCTGCAAACATTCTTGTGAAGGGACCACTCTGTGGGGATGACCTGACCCTTCCGGCTGAGGCGATCTGCCATGACATTCATATCGCCCTGAATGAACCTCGTTCCCAGCGTGAGCTTTCGATCTTTTGACCAGATGAGGAGGTCCCTTGCGATCTAGAACAACTTCCTCGAATGAGTCCCTCCCTGCTTGGAGATGTAAGCCAAGGCTGTGGTGTTGTCGGAGTCCACCTCCACCACCTTGTTTAGCTGGAGGGACTTGAAGTTTATCAAGGCCAGATGAACCGCCAACAACTCCTTGCAATTGATGTGAAGTGTCCTTTGCTCCTGATTCCATGTTCCCGAGCATTCCTGTCCGTCCAATGTCGCACCCCAGCCCGTGTCTGATGCGTCCGAGAAGAGACGGCGGTCGGGGTTCTGAACAGCCAAAGGTAGACCTTCCTTGAGAAGAAAGCTGTTCTTCCACCACGTTAGAGTAGACCTCATCTCTTCGGAAACAGGAACTGAGACCGTCTCTAGCGTCATGTCCTTTATCCAGTGAGCAGCTAGATGATACTGAAGGGGGCGGAGGTGGAGTCTCCCTAACTCGATGAACAGGGCCAGCGATGAAAGTGTCCCTGTTAGACTCATCCACTGCCTGACTGAGCATCGATTCCTTCTCAGCATGCTCTGGATGCATTCTAGGGCTTGGTTGATCCTTGGGGCCGACGGAAAAGCCCGAAAAAACTCGACTCTGAATCTCCATACCCAGGTAGACAAAGGTCTGGGATGGGACGAGCTGGGACTTCTCTAAATTGACCAGGAGGCCCAGTTCCTTGGTCAGATCCATAGTCCATCTGAGATTCTCCAGACAGCGACGACTTGTGGGAGCTCTTAAAAGCCAGTCGTCTGATGGAGCCGGACACAAGATCATGGTACTGCTGCACAGTCTGTGAACTGTCAACCATGGGGAAGCCAGGAAGTACAGCGACAACCCGAAACTGTCTAGACTGTCTGGGTAGTACAGACAACTCTTTATCGGGTTGCTGAGGTTGCCGCACCGCGTCACAACAAGTCACCTCTGCTGGTTGTTGAACGTCTTCCCAGTGACACACTGACTCCGTAAAAAGAAATCCTCTATCAAGGACTAAGCTTGGACTGCATGTCTTGCAACAAAGCTCAAGGTCTATGGGAGCAGGTGTGGCAACAGACGGGGTTAGCGACTGAAGCGGAACCATTTACCCTCCCTGGAAGCATGTTATGCTTAAATAAAAGTCCATAGGAGGCTAAGCAGCTTAAGGCTCCTCTCCAAATGACAGAGTCCTCAAGGGAATATCAGAAGGAGGGAGAACAGCACTTTCTCATCTACAGGAACCATATCCGAGAAAAGCTAAGTTCTCTCAGTGAGGGTTTCACTGGTGCAAAAGCAGCAGACCAGAAGGCAACGTTCTGAAACTGCTTGACAGTCTGTGAACTGTCAAAAACTGAACTGTCAACCACAACAGGAGCGTGAGGACATACAGCACTGGTGTATAAGTAGCAGACCAGAAGGCAACGTCATGTAACTGCATGACAGTTTGTGAGTTGGCAACAACCAAAGATGTGTGGGGAAGCCTCAACTCCTGCCTGACTAGTTTGCTGCTGGCGAGTGGCGGTAACCACAGTGTGTTGCGGAGGCTGACACACCGTGTCAAAACACGGCAGCTTGTGGTAGCTCCCGCACGGCAAAAGGGGCTGCGGTGGGTTGAGGAGCATGCGGTATGGTATGCAGAGCATGCTGTAAGGTATGCAGAGCATGCTGTAAGGTATGCAGAGCATGCTGTAAGGAATGCAGAGCATGCTGTAAGGTATGCAGAGCATGCTGTAAGGTATGCAGAGCATGCGGTATGGTATGCAGAGCATGAGGTAAGGCATGCGGCTCATGCTGCATGGTATGCGGCTCATGCTGCATGGGATGCGGCTCATGCTGCATGGTATGCGGCTCATGCTGCATGGCATGCGGCTCATGCTGCATGGGATGAGGCTCATGCTGCATGGAATGAGGCTCATGCTGCATGGGATGAGGCTCATGCTGCATGGGATGAGGCTCATGCTGCATGGAATGCGGCTCATGCTGCATGGTATGAGGCTCATGCTGCATGGAATGCGGCTCATGCTGCATGGTATGCGGAGCATGCTGTAAGGTCTGCAGAGCATGCTGCATGGGCTGAGGAGAATGCCGCATAGTGCTGGAACCCAGCAACTCCTGATGCGGCAGCTCACGCATGTTAGCAGATGGTGCAGCAAGAACATGCGTCTGGCAGTGAGGACTGCGCATCGGTGGAGGAGCTCTCACAGGTGTGGTGTGGGAGCAGGCAGCCGCAGTATCTGCTGAGCGCACAACCTCGGCGGGTTGTAGGTAAACAGGCTGCATTGTCAACCTTCCAGCATGATACTCCTGTATGAAGGAGCAAGCTGAGACTGTAAAGTCTGCAGCATGGACCACTAGGGTCTATGAAAGACAACAACAAACGGAGCTACTGTCCGTTGTGACTGAGGGTCTAAAACAGCTGGTGCGGCAACAGACGGAGTTACTGCCTGTTGCGGTACCACCTAGCCTCTCTTAGGAGGTGTGCAGTTGTCGTACTGCAGCGAGTCCGAACTGACCCAGTGGCTACACCTAGGCCGTTGGACTTGCGCGGAAGGGACCGACTTGCACTTAAAAGCTGCAAGATTTGGTCCATGGTTTCTGCGAGAAACCTCTTCCGCAGACGAGGAATAAATGGGCCCTCTCGTCTTTGTGTGGGTGGGGTGATCACGTCGGCAACGTGTGTAGATACACCCGAAACCACAGAGGGAAACGTCTGTTCGTCGATCAAGGCCTGAGGAACCCATAAGTCCTTCGACATTACTTCTCCCCTGGGCTTGGGAGCTTGTAAGAGGTCCCAGACTAGGTGAACCACTGGCACGAACAGACGAACCCTCGAACGCAACACTGTAACACTTTGCGCATATCACTTTATCACTTTTGATTTTCTGTTTGCACTTATTTCACTGAACTCGAAACTTTAAGTGGTTTGTACCTGAAACACGCAATCCTATCCTTCATTAAAAGGTAGTAATTGCAAAAACAGTATTACAATGTAACAGAAAAACATAATGAAAGATAAAGAATTCAGTGGCTGGAAAAGAGACTAAACACTAGATCAAATAAACTACGTTTAAAATCTCTCACCGCATAAAGCCTGGGAACAAGAATAAAACTCTAGAAACGTTTTACCTTCTTCCCCTCTATCGACTAGAAAAAAAAAAAAAAAAAAAAAAAAAAAAAAAAAAAAAAAAAAAAACGAGAACAACGTTACCCGCTTGAACGAAACGTTTATCCTCCTCTCTCTCCCTCCGTCTCTATCTCTCTCTCTCTCTCTCTCTTGACTTAGAACCTGAGAGATGAGCCCAATTATATATATCGTTAAAACATATTATTTGTTAAAGGAAAAAAACTGAAAGGTTTCCCAAATAAAAAGCTCCTTTATTAGAATTAAAACCATTTAAGCTAAGAAAGAATGAACGAAACGCTAGAATCGGTTTACTCTTACTGCAACGTGAAACCGTGAATACTCTCTCTCTATCGTAACGATAGAGCGCAAGTTGAACGTTCTGAACGTCAACAACTGCGGAGACTAAACACAACGTTAGTTCAACTTTGAAAACAGTACGAGACTTATCAAAGAAATTCTTTCAAAAACATAAAATTAAAATAGCATAAATTCTTAACAGGAAAAACGATATGACGAGCTCAATGTTAATTACTTCGGTTCCAAGTAAGGACCGCCTACTATTAGGAAAGGTCGCATATTTTTCTTTTTTTTAAGGAAAGTTAATCGAAGAGGCCTATAAATGGCGGAGAGATATAAAATAAAAAGTGAAAGAGAGTCTATACTCTCTTCGACACCAACACTTCCGTCTAAGGGAAGGGTCGGCCATTTAAAAGTGAAAGAGAGTCCATACTCTCTTCGTCACCATAATTAATTCAAATTAATTCCAAAAGCTTGCTAAGCCAAAGATAAAGCTTCCTGAATAGCGAAGGCTAAACTCTAGAGCAAATACATCACCAAATCGTGAGCAATAACTCCAGAATCAACAGCGTATCCCAGTAGGTCTAGCCGGTGGCACGACAGAGGAAAAATTGAGTTCTTGTTGACAAGAAGTACTTGAGTACCTGCTCACAGATGGCGCTGTTGTGTACACCCCCACCTGTATAGCGATCGCTGGCGTATCCCGACCGTAGATTTCTGTCGGGCAACAGAGTTGACGGCTACATGATCATCGGGTAAAGCGGGGTTTACACGGGCGAGCAGCTCGTCGAGCCTGGCTCGACAACCCTGTGTTTGAATTGATGTTCGAGCGTGTAAACGGGCTATTTGGTTGTCGAGCGCGCTCGTCGAGCGGCTCGATGAAAGTCAGGCTCATCTTGACTTTTGTGGGCGGAGCTACATTGTTTGACGAGCGGTGTGAACGTGTGAACGGGTGTCGAGCATCGAACCTCAGTTATTATTTCAAACCTGCTAGAGGAAACATCATCAAAGAAATGCATAATTGCTGCCATTAATGAAAGTAAGAATGAGAAGAAGTCGTACTTGATTTCATACATGCATATCTAGCTCATCCAGCTTTATGGAAAGTTAAATCAAAAGACTATTCCAATAAAGTAGCCAGAAACAAAGGAATAGCGGACACTCAGTCTTTCATGTGGAGTTATGGCCTTCCTCATAGTAATGAAAGGGCTGACACGATTCGGTAGATCAATGTAGGCCTACGTGTCTTCATCCATACGCAAATAATTGCGCCAGTCATCAGGCTCTAATTTTAAAGCAACAAGCAAGTTGGTATATGAAAATGTCTCTTTTTTTTTTCCTTCTTAGTGCCACTGCTAAAGCAATGGCTATCAAATCGTCCTGGTCGAGAGACATGTTGACGTTGTTTTAGCACGAGGCACACTGAGGCTCGATGTACTGTCTGAAAGCTCTTCGAGCCGTTCTACAAATAGGTTCGACAACCGGGCTCGACGAGCTGCTCGCCCGTGTAAACCCCGCTTAAGATTAATATTGAAAAAGCTAAGGTTTGTATGGTTAGGAAAAATACAAATTATCTCCGAATTTGTCATTTGTTCCGTAACCGAAATACAAACCACGCTATTTACATTGGGTGACTTACTCCTTAGGAAGGGTGGAAAGTCCCCAGCCTTACTGACTTTGGCTTTGCCCGGGGGCTCCGCCTCCCAGTGAGTAGCACTTGAGAAAAGGAGCCCCTGCACCTCACAAGCTCCTTGCTTCGCTAGGAACGAGTGGCCTACATAATCTGTGTGTGGAGGAAAGAGCATGACTCGTCCTATGAAGTTGACCTTCAGACCTTTAGATAGGAATTCAGGATAGGACGTTCCCAATACCACCTCGTCAGGGTATGGGGGACGCGACAGTATTAAACTTAATACTAGGAGCACAAGGAAGAATGGGTTACCTGCAGAGGTCGAGGTCAGCTATGCGAAGACCAGGATGCTGCTTCCCCAAAAGAGGGGAAAATGAAGAAAGAAGTAAGGTCCAGACAAACTCTTTCATTCACGCAGACTAAAACTGGGTAACAACGCCCTCAACCTACTGCTACTTGTCCATAAAGGAGCCTGAGGTTAGACCAGCTGTTGTGCAGCCACCACAGGGCCGATAGAAAACGTATCGAGGCGTGGGTCACGTCCTGCAGGTAGTGGGCTGTGAAGGTCGTCTGACGCTTCCAGACCCCAGCTTGAAGCACCTGCGTCACAGAAAAGTTTCTCTTGAAGGCCAGGGACGTAGCAACGCCCCTGACGTCATGTGCCCTAGGGCGACGTGACGGAGGAGGGTCTGGATTCAAGGCGTGATAGATAACCCTTCGAATCCAAGCCGAGATGGTATTCTTGGTGACCCTCCTCTTCGTCCTGCCTGTGCTAACAAACAATGCTCGCACTTGAGGACGAACTGCAGCTGTTCTCTTCAAGTAATGCCTCAGACTCCTCACTGGACATAGTAGCAGCTGGTCTGGGTCGCTTGTTACAGAACGGAGACTCGCGATCCTGAAAGAGTCGAATCTTGGATCCGGCACTCCAGGATTCTGAGTCTTGGCAACAAACTCAGGGACGAACCTGAACGTTACCTCCCCCCCCCCCCCCCCCCTTGAATGGGCGATGTCGTACGAGAGACCATGAAGTTCACTGACTCGCTTGGCCGAAGCCAAAGCGAGCAGGAAATCCGTCTTCCAAGACAGGTGGCGATCAGAGGCCTGGCGTAATTGTTCGAAGGGAGGTCTCTTAAGAGCCCTGATAACCCGAACCACGTTCCAAGGAGGAGGTCTCACTTCCGACTGAGGGCAGGTAAGCTCATAGCTACGTATGAGTAGAGAGAGTTCCAGCGAGGAAGAAATGTCCACGCCTTTCAGCCTAAAAGCCAAGCTTAAGGCTGAGCGATAGCCTTTAACTGCTGAGACAGAAAGGCGCATTTCCTCCCGCAGATACACGAGGAAGTCCGCTATTGCTGGAATAGTGGCATCGAGTGGAGAGATACCCCTCCCACGACACCAACCACAGAAGACTCTCCACTTCGCCTGGTAGACTCCTTCAGAGGACTTTCGCAGGTGCCGAGACATTCTCTCCGCAACCTGTTGCGAAAAGCCTCTCTCCGTGAGGAGACGCTGGACAGTCTCCAGGCATGAAGCCGAAGCGAGGCCACGGCCTTGTGAGGGATGTTGGAGTGTGGTTGTCTGAGTAGCTCGTGTCGTGGGGTAGTTCTCTCGGGAGCTCCGTCAGGAGCTGCAGAAGGTCCGGGAACCATTCCGCGTGATGCCATAGCAGAGCTATCAGAGTCATCGTACAGTTGACCAATAGTCTGGTCCTGTTGAGCACCCTTCTCATCAGACAGAACGGTGGGAAGGCGTACACGTCGATGTAGTCCCACCGTTCTTGCCAGAGTGCCTTGGGGTCCGGGACTGGGGAGCAGTACAGAGGCAGCTTGAAATTCAATGCTGTCGCGAACAGATCCACGGTCGGGGAACCCCACAAAGTCAGGACTTTGTTGGCTATCTGAGGATCCAAAGACCACTCGGTACTCACTATCTGCGAAGCCCTGCTCAGACTGTCGGCGAGCACATTCCTCTTGCCAGGAATGAAGCGAGCTGATAGTGTTATCGAGTGGACTTCGGTCCACCTCAGAATCTCTATTGCAAGATGGGATAGCTGCTGCGAAAAAGTACCTCCCTGCTTGTTGATATAAGCCACTACCGTGGTGTTGTCGCTCATCACCACCACGGAGTGACCCGCCAGGGTCCGCTGGAACTGTTGAAGAGCCAGGAATACGGCCTTCATTTCTAGCAGGTTGATGTGCAGGTACTTTTCTGATTCTGACCAAAGGCCTGAGGTCCTCTGGTTCAGAACGTGCGCCCCCCACCCTTCTTTTGACGCGTCCAAAAACAGTGTCAATTCCGGGGGGAGGACGAGAAGATCCACTCCCTTCCGCAGGTTCTCGTCGACCAGCCACCACCGCAGGTCCGCCTGTTCCAAAGGTCCTATCGGGACCTGTACGTCCAGGGAATCGGATCCTTGATTCCACCGGGACCTGAGCCGCCACTGCAGGGATCTCATCCTGATGCGGCCGTTTGGAACCAGACGAGCCAGGGAGGACAGGTGACCTAAGAGACGCAACCACGATTGGGCGGGAAGCTCTTCTCGCCAGAGGAAGGGTTCCGCCACCCTCCTCAGCCTTGCTATCCTATCGTCTGATGGAAAGGCTTTGTGGAGATTGGTGTCTAACAACATGCCTAGATAAACCAGTCGTTGGGACGGCTGCAGAGAGGACTTCTCGAGATGTACCACGATCCCCAGATCCTGGCAAAGACTCAGAAGCCTGTCTCAGTGTCGAAAAAGGGTCGACTCCGAGTCTGCTAGGATCAGCCAGTTGTCCAGATAACGAAGGAGACGGATGCCCTTCCTGTGCGCCCAAGATGAAATCAGGGTGAACACTCTGGTGAACACCTGAGGTGCTGTGGAGAGAACGAAGCACTGCACCTTGAACTGGTAGGTCTTGCCGTCTAGGCTGAATCTCAAGTACTTCCTGGAAGACGGATGGATTGGGATCAAGAAGTACGTGTCCTTTAGATCCAGTGTGCACATGAAGTCTAGAGGTCTCACCGCAAGTCTGACCGTGTCCGCTGTCTCCATGCTGAACCGAGTTTGCTTGACAAACTTGTTCAGAGCCGAGAGGTCGATGACAGGTCTCCAGCCTCCAGACGCCTTCTTTACAAGAAAGAGTCGACTGAAGAAGCCTGGGGAGCCATCGACGACCTCCTGGAGAGCATCCTTCTTGAGCATGGTCTCGACTTCTGCCCGAAGGGCTAGCCCCTTTACCGATCCCATGGCAGGATTCACTGTCAGGGGAGGTTGAGATGTTGTGAACGGGACGCGATAGCCTTGGCCGATCACGGAGATCGTCCAAGCATCGGCCCCATGTTGCTGCCACTTGTGCACGCAACTTCGAAGGCATCCCCCCACCGGTGGACACGCGGGGGGACTGCCACTCCTAGCGTTTGCGGCCGCGGCCGCCCCCTCTAGGAGTCTTGCCTCCCCTGGAGGACTTACCGCCACTCTTGTCCTTGGTAGGAAAGGGCTGGGGCTTAGACACCAACTTCTTAGCTGCCGGTGCCTGCTTTGGTGTCTTGCGAGGCTGCTGCTGCTGTTGCTGCGGAGCTGGAAGTTTATAGGGCAGAGATGTAAGGGCCCTTTGGAGGAGGGAGTCCTGGTTAGACTTCCTCCACCTCTCAGCTGTGCGTTCCATGTCCTGAGGCTCTAACAGATTCTCCCCAAGGAGGGAAGCATGCCTGAGCCTACAGACATCCACGGCGGGGACCTTCGGGTGGAACTTCTCGGTCACCCCATCACGCCGCTTCAACACCGAGTTGGCCCACAGGGTGGTAACCTGATGTGCCAGGAACTCAATGGAATGGGTTCCCAAGAGGAGAAAGGTCTCCAGGGCCTTCCTATTGGCCTTCTTAGACAAATCCTCGGACCGTAATAGGATGCCCAGAGACCCTAGCCATATATCCAGCCACGAAGTGGCCTGCATGGCGCACTTCGCGACCTTCTCATGGCCCAGGATCTCCGACGCCGAGAATGTCACCTGCCGGGCGGAGAGCTTCTCGAGAGGAACTCCCCTAGCAAGCTCTTCTACTGAATGATGGAGGGGAAGAGCGAGGCTAGACTCCCTCAAGATCTCAAAATACCTCCTCTGCTGGAGACGAGGAGGTGGGAGGAGTTTGTTCCCGGCAGAGGAACGACTGGAGGAAGCGAGAGCCGCGAGTTGAGCATTGGCCCTGGCTCTGGCCCTCTTCAACCCCTGGGACCAGGGCAGAGCCGCGCTGGCCTTGTGGGGGCTTCTGAGTACCGTACACCTGGTCCAGGACAGTGTCCTTGCCTTCTCGGAGGGCGATCACGGGGTCCATAAACCCATTGAGTTGCCTTATCAGGCTCAGGACCTGCCAGAAGGCATGCTCAAACTCCTGCTGGTCTCCTCCCTGCGGACTGGCAGCTAAGTCTCCCGTCCCCGGAATCCCTGCCTGGGGAGATGCGTGGACGTTCTCCCGGGGTGCAGCTGGTTCCTGACAAATCCTAGAAGAGGACTTCGGGATTGTCTTGGAGTTCTTGGGTTCCCTCCTGGGCGGGATACACGACCCCAACAAAGAGGTCTGGAAGGCGCCCTCCGCGCGAGACGATTCCCCTCCACGAGGAGATGACTCCCCCCTTGGTGCCGAGGGGCAGATCACTGCCTCACTGGATTCTCCCGAGGACGGAAAAGCCTCGTCCTCGGGAGAAGGGGAAAACGCCTGCGAAGGGGATGGAGCCTTCCTGACGGACCTCTTAGGAACCAACTTCTCCCTGGGAGAAGTCACCACGAAGTCCACACCTCTCCTTCTCTTCAGCGGGGGCGAGGCAGCTGCTGGCTTGTGCCCTTGATCGGTGAGTGCCGGCTTCATAGCCTTCACTAACGCCCGCATCAGAAGACCAAACCAAGACTGCCGAGACACGGACACAGAGTCCGAAATTCCCGCTGGAGGAAGGGAATCGGGCGATCTTTCGGAGTGGACACCACTGGACCTGCCTGTAAAGAAAAGGGGGAAGAAAGTTGTACTGACCTCTCTGATGGGTCTTTCCTATCCTGAACGAGAGTCCTGCGCTTAGGCGGAGGCGATCCTGATTGCGGTCTGGTGACACGCGTCCCTGCTGCTGTCGCGGGCTGCGAAACCTGACGCGAACGGGGGTCGTGCTGACGCTCGCGCGTAGGCAAAACAACGGAATCGCGAGGATGTTGAGGCGCGGGCTCGTAATCGCGCGGAGACAAACGAGCGCGGGAGCGATCGCTCGCAGGCGAGCGGTCGCGCAGTCGCGCGGGCGAGAGGGCGCACGGGCGAACGAGCGCGAGGGCGCACGGGCGAACGAGCGCGAGGGCGCACGGGCGAACGAGCGCGTGGGAGAGCTGGCGAGTGAGCACGTTGGCGCGTTGGCGAGGGAACGCGTTGGCGCGTGGTCGAACGAGATCGCTCCGATGACAGCTGACAATGTAGACCAGGAGACCTGTAGCGTATAGGAGCAGGCGATCAGTGGCGCGTTGGTGAACGCTGGCGCGTAGGCGAGCGATGGCGCGTTGGCGAGCGATAGCGCGTAGACAGCGTAGGCGAACGACCGCGCGTGGGCGAGCTGACAGAAGGTGACCCATGTCTCTCCAGATCCTCTGGGCGACGGCGGTCTGGAGATCGCTGACGCGCAGGGGGCCGTTGACGCGCAGGGGGCCGTTGACGCGCAGGAGATCGCTGACGAGCAGGAGAATGTTGATGCGTCTGTGATCGCTGGCGTGCTGGAGCAGGAGGGCGACGCGTGGAATCCTGTGAGGGCACTGCCGGCGCGGTGCGCAAAGGCGAACGCTCACGAACGGGCTCAGGAACAGGAGGCGCGTGGGCACGTGGGCGTACAGGCACTTTGGAAGTACTCGCAGGAGACCGCGAGCGTTGCTGCGCTGGAACAGGCTGACGAGCAGGAGCGCGAGGGCGAGGATAAGAGTCCTTGGTCACAACCTGAACCGAAGTTCTAGGTAGCGCAGGCGAGCGTGGGCGTACAGGGCGCGAGTCAGAAACTGGGAGCGCAATTGCGCTCTGACGAGCAGGAGATCTAGGGCGCTCAGGGGAACGATGGCGCACTGGGCGCTCAACAGGAACAACAGGATGAACGATGTCCTCAGAAGAGCGCTGGCGAGAAGAGGGGCAACGATCATCAGGAGAGCGCTGGCGAGAAGAGGGGCGACGATCATCAGGAGAGCGCTGGCGAACGGGAGAACGCTGGCGATCAGGAGAACGCTGGCGATCAGGAGAACGCTGACGAGTAGGGGAGCGCCTGTGCGCTAACACTGCAGGAGGGCGCGCAGGGGAACCCTGACGCGCAAGGGAAGAACCCACACCGTGGGAAGCAACCCTTTGCCCCGAAGGGACTGTTGCCCGTCGGCTGACGAGGTCAGGCTGCTGGACGTCTGCACCAGAAGCTGAAGGTCTGGAAGGCGTAGGAGACAGATCCCCAGAGAGGTCTAAGGAAGCTGGAGCTGCAGGCTGCTTACGGCGAGGAGAGTCCCCCTCGGAGGAAGGAGGAGAAGATTCAAAAAGGCGCCTCTTAGCACCCTTATAGGGAGACGGGAGGCTCTTGCTGCGCAGCGGACGGTAAGCCTTGTGGCGAAGGCGGCCGCGAGGTAGATCGTCAGGACCATCAGTCCTCCGAAGGGGAGTCTCAGTCAAGGCACTCCCCCGAGAGGGAGGCTTGGCAGCAGAAGAGCCCGCGGGAAAACCCTTCCCCCTTCGAAGGATGTACGGAAGGGGGAGGAGAGCCTTCAGCACCATCATCCACAACAGGAACCGCAGAGGATTGCCCTGACCCGTCGGAAGCCTCTGCCACCACGACGTCGATGATAGACAGAGGATCTACCTCTGCTATCACCGGCGACTGCTTAACAGCGCCCCCCAACTGGACAAGGTCAATCAGGGCTTCCCTGGAGGGCAGGCCCTTAAGCCCCAAGGAAGCCCAAATCTGAAAAAGATCATCATGAGACAAGGAGTCATTAGCAACAACCTCCCCGGGAGGAGGAGGGGGAGCCGCCCCGCTATGGGAGGCGACGCCCTCTCCCTCAACCCAAGGTCGGGAAACAGAACAAGGGCCTGCGCTCCCACTCGGTGGTCTCTCCTTAGGAACCGAACGAGGGGAAGCTTCGGAGGAGGTTTGGGCGGCGAAAGAAGAGTCCCGAGAGCCTTCCTCCTTCAAGGCAACCCCATAAGGAGAACGGTCTCTCTTGGACTTCTTCTTACGCCGGCGGCCAAACCTCTCCCACTGGGAGGCAGACCACTCCCTGCACTCACTACAAGTATTCTCTCTGTCACACCGTCGGCCTCGACACTGCGGGCAAAGGGTGTGAGGATCTGTGTCCACCGCAGACATGAATGTACCGCAAGGGCGACCGGCAATACCAGGGCACTTGCGCATGGTGAACAACTGAGGGTGAGGCCAACTTCAAACGCACACACACAAACTGGAAGAAAAAGCAAAAAAAGATTAAGGCTGTCAACGAGGACGATAGACAGACACGTCTGTTCATCGCCGGAGCCAAAAGTGAAGTGAAGCAAATCACCGGTGTGGGGGGGGGAGGGGTAGCAAGCTACCCCTTCCCCTACCCCCGCTAACTAGCGCGGGGGTAGTTAACCCTCGTTAAAAACTATTGGCTCGTCATTTCAGCTACGCCGAAAAGTAAACCCAATGTAAAAGCGTGGTTTGTATTTCGGTTACGGAACAACTGAGTCTTAAATAGGGGATATGTTTTCAATGTGAGCTGGAATGACACTTGAAATTATTAATAGGTTAGTTAACGACAGGTAGTTAGCACAGGCAAAAAGCCTCACCTCTCAACCTGTCGGAAGCTCAGCACTTTGGACCTGTGGCTCAGGACTGAGAGGGGTGGTTGAGGTAAGAAGTTCAACTTTACAGGATTCAAGTTTGTATAGCTGGGAGAAAAGGGGTTTTGATGATGGAAAAGGGGGTTTTAAGAAAGGAAAATCTAATTTGGGGTTAATGTGCTGTATGGTCTCCAAGGACTTTGCTGTGAAAGGCTAAAACAGCGAATTCAATACTATACAACAAAAATATCAAAGGGATATGGTCTCCCCTGCTCTACGGTCAGTGTATCAACATGCAAAGCACAGACTCAGTGAGTATAAGAGAAACCTTTGAGTTCAAGTTCAAGTGCTCTTAAACTTGACACAGCACCTCCAATGTTGAAAGCCATCTTTTATGGTTGATG
Source organism: Palaemon carinicauda (assembly GCF_036898095.1). Taxonomy (NCBI): domain Eukaryota; kingdom Metazoa; phylum Arthropoda; class Malacostraca; order Decapoda; family Palaemonidae; genus Palaemon; species Palaemon carinicauda. The sequence continues at coordinate 65,164,161 of NC_090740.1, read as the reverse complement.
TCATTACTAAGTAATCATCGAATAGCCAAAAGAGCCAACGCTATACAGTAACTGAAGACCAGCCTACCTATACATCAACTTGCATCCAGCTGTCATCTATTATTCCCAAGTGAGAGTCCATTGCTCCACTTCTGTGCATGACGCTAGGGAGGGAGGGTCCTGGAGACCACACAGTACCTCTCTACTAATACAGTAGTTCTGTTTCTAAACTAATACAAGCCTTTGTCCTTTAATTAGGAGACTGATTCTAACACAGCTGGAACTAGGCTATTTAACTTTTAATGAGGTGTCTGTAGTTGTTGGTAGGTACCGGCTGGTACACTGAAAAGTTACTTTGATTCTGGCCACTGACTAACACAGGTGCTATCAGCGCTCATACAAATTTGGCTTTTCTAACTTTTTCTCTTTTCAGAAGTGAATGTGTTTGCCTGACTCTATAGGTGGACATGCGGACCTGCCCGAGTGTACAGTATTCGGAAAATGCGGCACTTTCATGAGTGGCAGACAGGTTTATCCCTCCCAAACAAATACCTTCAGACCAAGATTCTCCACAAGGAGGTACTCATACAAGGGTAACAGAAGAACCTAGTTCACCCTTCCGAATGGGTTCCATGTGGAGGGAGAGTAAAGACTCCAAGACAGCACCAAAGAGATTCTTTGGCTCCTTTAGAGTTCCAAAAAAGTGGGATAAAAACAACTGGATCGTTGCTCACTGACTATGGAGAGACGTAAGAGTTCTACAGCAAGCAACAGTCTCACCCAGAAGATCTTTTATTTTGTGCCTCTTATGCAGGGGTTTACTGCAGCTTAGATTACTTTTAGGAATGTAATGAGTGGTCACTCTCCCAGTGACAGGTGTATGTCAGGAAGCAAAAGAAGATGGTAAAGCGTGATTCTTCCCCCCTCAGGCTCATCCTTGAGGTTACAGAAAGCAAATGGACCTGCTCTTTCCAACCCCGTACTCTGCCCTCTGATCCTTTACCATTGGTCTCTTCTGGAAGCAAGATGGGGAAGATTGGTGGTGAATTAACTCTTGGTCAAGTCTTGAGGCAGGAAGATTCGCTTCTTTTCCCGAGCAGAACAGGTAAGCCTCTCCCTTGGGAGGAGCCCTCTAATGATTATTTGTTTCTGCTACACCTTTGGACTTCCTTTGGAATAAAGGGTACCCTATCCAAAGAAAGGCTAATCTTAGCACTAGAATTCCATGAAGGGGATTGAAATGACCACTCATGATTCTGACCTCCAATTTAAACTCGATTGTCTGGTTAACATTGTCCTTGAGTCAGAATTTACTTTATTTACTACACTCTAAGGGGTCCTTGAGTCAGAATTTACTTTATATCGGAAGGAACTATATCTCCTTTCCACAAGAAATGCTGTAGCCCTTTCAGTTACGATATGTGCACTTGCTCTCGCAAGTCTTCAGAGCAGCATGCGCCCTCACCTACTAATGCGTGTTCTCGCAAGCAGTATGTTCCCGAGCGAGCAACATGTCTAGGATCAGACTAATTGTATATTGATGAACGCTCTGCTTTGCGCAAGCATTCCCTGACTAATTTGGAAGAACCTGCCTAAGCAGACCTTGTCTGTGATCTACTCGCTCATTTATGGCACGGATAACATCAGCTCGCTTCAACACCGGAAACCTTAACGCTAGCTCTCATAGTGATAGATATCCAGATGAGTATTTCGACCTGTGCTCGCCTATGGTGCGCTACCACATGGATGTGCTTAACACTTGTGTGCCTAGTACTAGAGGAACAAGTGATCATATTGATCCACATGCTCCCTCTTCAGCGCTTGCTACAGTAGGAGACACACTTTATGTTTTCCGTGTGTGATGGTGTGATGGGCATGAAATTAAAGACGACACACACTCTGATCAAAATTACTCACTTGGCATGCAACGTGCAAACACATTAGCTATACGTGCAAACAGAATAGAATATGCGCACCATCCAATCCCCTTCCAAGATGGATAAGGGATAGCTATTAAAGACACCCACAAGCACACTAACAATGCAAACTCTCCTATACCCTTCACAGAGGGACAGGAAATAGGTGTTATACATGCGCAAGCACACTACTACCATGCTTCCTCAACCTGCGAGTCCTTTACCAAAATTGATGAGCTTTTCAGAAAGGAAGAAGACTACTTCCACACGAGCAACTAGACAGGCTTTAAAGTGTGTCCGATCTACGACAAAGAGATCAATGAAGACTATGAATTGAATAAAAATGATATTTTCCTTATAAAATAAATTTTTGAATATACTTACCCGGTGAATATATAATAGCTGACGTCTCCGACGGCCCGACAGATTCCAAAAACTCGCGAGCGATCGCCATGAAGGTTGCGGGTGTGCCCACCAGCGCCGACTATCGGCCAGATACCGCATATACTTCTCAACCACTCCAGTTCTTCTCAGTCCGCTGGGTCTCTATCGGGGAGGAAGGGAGGGCCTTTAATCTTATATATTCACCGGGTAAGTATATTCAAAAATTTATTTTATAAGGAAAATATAATTTTTAAATATTAAACTTAGCCGGTGAATATATAATAGCTGATTCACACCCATGGTGGTGGGTAGAGACCACTATTAATACAATAAAGGCGTATATGCTCAAGAGTTTTTTGACAAATATTTCATAAAAAACCAACTTAAGTATAGGTACCTGGTAAGGAAGCTGACTCTGATGAATACTCTGCCTCATTAGTCTGCTTTTCTCACGAAGCCCAGCCATCCTCTCAGGATGCTGAAAGACTCCCAGGAGCTGTTATATCCAGGGCGAACACCCCTATAACAGGACCTCATCAATACCCTTAATCTGGGCGCTCTCAAGAAACAACATTTGACCACCCGCCAAATCAAAAAGATTGCAAAAGACTTCCTAGTCTTCCGTACAACCCAAGACAAGATTAAAAAACATTTCAAGAGAAGATTAAAAGGATATTGGGATTAAGGGAATGTAGTGGTAGAACCCTCACCCACTACTGCACTCGCTGCAACGAATGGACCCAGGGTGTAGCAGTCCTCATAAAGAGTCTGGACGTCTTTTAAGTAAAATGAAGCGAACACTGACTTGCTCCTCCAAAAGGTCGCGTCCATAATACTTCGAAGAGATCTGTTTTGCTTAAAAGCCACCGAAGTTGCTATTGCTCTCACTTCGTGAGTCTTGACCTTAAGCAAACAACGATCTTTCTCATTTAAATGAGAATGTGCCTCCCGGATTAAAAGTCTAATAAAGTACGATAACGCATTTTTAGACATGGGCAAGGAGGGCTTCTTAATGGAGCACCATAAGGCCTCAGAACCACCTCGTATTGGTTTAGTTCGAGCTAAGTAAAACTTAAGAGCTCTAACGGGGCACAGCACTCTTTCAATTTCATTACCTACGATTTCTGACAGACTAGGTATTTCAAAAGATTTAGGACAAGGACGAGACGGCAGTTCGTTCTTGGCCAAAAAACCAAGTTGAAGAGAACATATAGCTTTATTCGTAGAGAAGCCGATGTTCTTACTAAAAGCATGGATCTCACTGACCCTTTTAGCCGAAGCCAAGCTCACCAAAAAAAGTGTCTTGAGGGTGAGATCCTTCAGGGAGGCTGAATGTAATGGCTCAAACCTGTCTGACATTAGGAACTGTAGGACCATGTCTAAGTTCCAAGCAGGAGTTGACATACGACGCTCCTTAGAGGTCTCAAAAGACTTAAGGAGGTCTTGGAGATCTTTGTTATTTGACAGATCCAAGCCTCTATGTCTGAAAACAGACGCCAACATGCTCCTGTAGCCTTTAATGGTGGGAGCAGAGAGGGAGCGAACATTTCTCAGATGCAGGAGAAAGTCCGCAATTTGCGCTACAGAGGTACTGGAAGAAGAAATAGAGGAGGACTTGCACCACTCTCTAAAGACCTCCCACTTCGACTGGTAGACCTTGATAGTAGATGATCTCCTAGCCCTCGCGATCGCTCTGGCTGCCTCCTTCGAAAATCCCTCGAGCTCTTGAGAGTCTTTCGATAGTCTGAAGGCAGTCAGACGAAGCGCGGGGAGGCTTTGATGAAGTCTCCTTACGTGAGGCTGCCGTAAGAGATCCATCCGTAAGGGCAGACTCCTTGGGACGTCTACCAGCCATAGAAGTACCTCTGTGAACCACTCTCTCGCGGGCCAGAGGGGAGCAACCAACGTCAACCTTGTCCCTTCGTGAGAGGCGAACTTCTGTAACACCTTGTTGATGATCTTGAACGGCGGAAATGCGTAAGCTTCCAGGTGAGACCAGTCCAACAGAAAGGCATCTATGTGGGCCGCCTCTGGATCTGGGACTGGAGAGCAATAAGTTGGGAGCCTTTTGGTCAGCGAGGTCGCAAAGAGGTCTATGGTGGGCTGACCCCAAGTCATCCAAAGACTCTTGCACACATCCTTGTGGAGGGTCCATTCTGTAGGGATCACCTGACCTCTCCGACTGAGACAGTCCGCCAAGACGTTCAATTTCCCTTGGACGAACCTCGTCAACAGTGAGATGCCTCGATCTTTTGACCAGATGAGGAGGTCCCTTGCGATGACAAACAGAGCGTGGGAGTGAGTGCCTCCTTGCTTGGAGATGTACGCCAAGGCCGTGGTGTTGTCCGCATTCACTTCTACCACCTTGTTTCAAAGTAGACTCTCGAAACTCATCAGTGCTAAGTGAACAGCCAACAGCTCCTTGCAGTTGATGTGAAGGCTCCTCTGATCTGTCGTCCAAAGACCCGAACATTCCAGACTGTCCAGAGTCGCTCCCCAACCCAAATCCGACGCGTCTGAAAATAACACGTGGTTTGGGTTCTTGACTGCCAGGGACAGACCTTCTCGAAGACGTATATTGCTGTCCCACCAGCTCAGGCAAGTCTTGACTGGTTCGGAGATCGGGATCGAGACCGCCTCCAAAGTTTTGTCCTTGTTCCAATGGGAGTATAAATGGAACTGGAGAGGGCGAAGGTGAAGTCTCCCTAGAGAGATAAACTGTTCCAGGGATGATAGCGTCCCTAGGAGGCTCATCCAACTTCTCACAGAGCAATGGTCTTTCTCTAGCATGAGACGGACTTTGAGCAAGGCTTGCTCTATCCTGGTGGCAGACGGAAAAGCCCGAAAAGCTAGACTCTGTATCTCCATCCCCAAATAGAGAATCGTTTGGGAGGGAGTCAGCTGAGACTTCTCTATGTTCACCAACAGGCCCAACTCCTTTGCAAGATCCAACGTCCATTGAAGGTCCTGCAGACAGCGATGACGGGACGACGCTCTGAGCAGCCAGTCGTCCAGGTACAGGGAGGCTCGAATCCCCGACAAATGTAGAAATTTTGCTACATTTCTCATGAGCCTCGTAAAAACAAGAGGAGCAGGGCTGAGGCCGAAGCACAGTGCTCGGAATTGGTACACCACATTCCTGTATACAAACCTCAGATACGGTTGAGAATCCGGGTGTATAGGAATGTGGAAGTACGCATCCTGCAGGTCGAGAGAGACCATCCAGTCTCCCTCTCTGACTGCTGCTAGAACGGATTTGGTGGTCTCCATCGTAAATTTTGTTTTGACAACAAAAACGTTGAGAGCACTGACATCCAGCACCGGCCTCCAACCTCCTGTATGCTTTGGAACTAGGAAGAGACGGTTGTAAAACCCCGGTGATTGAAGGTCCGAGACTTTCACCATCGCCCCCTTCTCTAGCAACTGAGACACCTGCAGATGTAATGCCTGTCTCTTTGACTCCTCTCGATACCTGGGAGAGAGGTCTATAGGGACTTTTACTAGAGGAGGTCTCCGTACAAAAGGTATTTTGTACCCCTCCTTTAGCAACAAAATAGACTCCCAGTCTGCACCCCTCTTCTCCCAGGCCTGCCAGAAGTTGGTCAATCTGGCCCCTACCGCTGTCTGAGGACGTGGGCAGTCAGACTATGCCATGGGAGGACTTAGATCCTCTCCTCTTACCTCTCTTACTATCGGCACGAGCGCCTCCCTTACTGGGAGCTCTGCCACGAAAGGGCGGGATAAATCTCGTCGCTGGAGTATCGAACTTAGGTCTAACGACATAAGAGGACGAAGGAGCAGCCTTACGCGCTGACGTAGCCATCAAGTCATGGGTATCCTTTTGTACCAGAGACGCTGCGATATCCTTAATCAACTGCTGTGGGAACAAGGCAGACGACAACGGCGCAAAGAGTAGCTCTGACCTTTGACAGGGAGTTACTCCTGCAGACAGGAACGAACAAAGAGTTTCCCTCTTCTTAAGGACTCCTGCCGTAAACGTAGCAGCGAGTTCATTAGAGCCATCACGGATAGCTTTGTCCATGCAGGACATAATTTGCACAGATACATCACGGTCGGCTGAAGAGATCTTCCTGCTCAAGGCTCCCAGCAACCAATCCAAGAAGTTAAAAACTTCAAAGGCCCTATAAACCCCTTTGAGGAGATGATCAAGGTCCGAAGAGGACCAGCAAACTTTTGAGCGTCTCATGGCCAGACGACGGGGAGAGTCTACGAGGCTTGAGAAGTCTCCCTGGGCAGAGGCAGGTACTCCCAAGCCGAGAACTTCTCCCGTGTCATACCAGACGCTCGCTCGAGAAGCCAGTTTAAAAGGGGAAAAGCAAAGGATGTCTTCCCCAAACTCCTCCTGGTCATCAACCAGTCGCCTAGTAAACGCAAAGCTCTCTTAGAAGAGCGAGAGAGCACTAGCTTAGTAAACGACGGCGTCGAAGCAGCTAGGCCCAGCGTAAACTCTGATGGAGGCGAACGAGGAGCAGCAGTCACAAAATGGTCAGGAAAAAGTTCCTTAAAAATCAGCATGATCTTTTTAAAATCAAGAGAGGGCTGAGCAACTTTAGGCTCCTCTCCATCTGAAAAAGTCCCCAAAGGCATATCAGTTGGAAGGGGGTCAGCGACTTCCTCATCCGACGGAACTTCGTCCGACAACTGCCGAGTCTCGTGATACGGAGAGACATGCCGAGGAGGCAACGCTTGACAGGCAATGTCAACAAGCAACGGAGCAGCAGCAACAGCTGAGGAAACGACGTCACGCCGCGGCTGTAAGGACCGAAAGTCTTGTGACTGACAAACAACAACAGCTTGAGTTGATTGTCGTTCGACATCACGTCGAGACTGCATTGACTGCAGGGTCTGAGCAGGCAAAACAACTTCCGACTGCGGTGACAGACGCTCAACGTCACGTCGAGGCAACGGAGTCGGTCGGCGAACGTCAGTGCGGGGCTGCGGTGGCAGCTGCTGAACGTCAGTCCGAGACTGTAGCAAAGGGGGTTCCACGTCACGTGACTGACGTGAATGACAAGGAACACGACTAGCATCGCGTTTCAAAGCACTAGAAACGTTAGCACTAACATCAAACGGACGAGAAAACATTCGTTTAGGCGGCTGAAGGCCAGAGTCACGTTCATCGCACTGGCGAACCGCAAGCAAAGGATCATCGTGAACCTGTTCATGCTCATAATCTTCCATAAGGGAGGAAAGCTTAGACTGCATGTCCCGCAGGACAACCCACTTCGGGTCAACGGGAGTCGGAACGGGCCGTGACGTCGGTAACGTCTGCGCTGGCAAAACATTGCCTCTACCGAGACCCTCGGACTCCGTGTTACGCTTTCGCTTAACAGGCGAACAGTCATCCGATGACTGCAAGTGGTCAGAGCTGCCCCAATGGCTACAGCCAGGACGCTGGACCTGTCCTGAAGGGACTGACTTGCGCTTTAAGGGCCTAGATACCTTGCGCCAAGGTTTCTTATGCGACAAGTCTTCGGAGGACGAGGAGAACTTAGTCTCACCCGTCTTATGGTAAGGACGTTCTTGACGAGAAACGTCTGATACCAAAGAGGGAACGTCTGTACGCTGGTTTACACCTCTCGCCCCCTTAAGTCCTACGACATTACTTCTCCCTGGTGCAGGGGAGCCTGAAAGAGGTCTCGGACTAGGGGAGCGACAAGCACGAACAGACGAACCCTCGGTCGCAACACTAAACACATTTTGCGCACTTTTCACTTTATCACTTAGATTTTCTGCTTTACCACTCTGACACTTCAACAACTTAACATCTGACATAAGTTGGTTTCTGTCCGAGGCTAAGGACTCAACCTTTTCGCCTAAAGCTTGAATCGCTAAAAACATATCCCGCATAGACGGTTCATGAGTGCTAGCAGGGGGTTCAGGAACAACCACTACAGGGGAAGGATTAGGTTCAGGGGCATGGGAGGAGGAAAATTCCAAAGATCTAGATGAGCTTCTCCTCACCCTATCTCTTTCATACTCAAGCCATTCGAATTCCGACAAGACCACGCACTCCTCACACCGATCTCCTAATTGGCAGGATTTACCCCGGCAATTAGAACAAACAGTATGAGGGTCGATAGAGACCTTGGGAAGACGTTTGTTACAATCTCTCGCACACTTGCGATATACAGGAGAAGGGTCAGCCATTTTGAACAACCAGAGAAAATCCAAGTCAAAGCCAATTTCATCAACAAGAAACACAAGCCAAAAAAGGGTTTCAAGAGTTTTATTGAAGAAACACACCAACACAGCGAAAGCCAATAAAACAACCAAAACAAAGTACTTCACCAAATCGGTAGAAAACTCGAGGTCTAAAGCGAGCGGAACCAACATTGTCGGCGAGACCGACAGAGAAGAACTGGAGTGGTTGAGAAGTATATGCGGTATCTGGCCGATAGTCGGCGCTGGTGGGCACACCCGCAACCTTCATGGCGATCGCTCGCGAGTTTTTGGAATCTGTCGGGCCGTCAGAGACGTCAGCTATTATATATTCACCGGCTAAGTTTAATATTTAAAACTCAAGCACTACCTGATCCTTGGTCAGATTCAGGGCTCTCGCTCTTCGAAGCTTCTGCTTTTTCCGGAACGATTAACCCCAGACAATTTCCAGCAGCATGACCCTCACAGGAGATCTTAAATGAAACCTGTTTCACTGGATCCTCCATCTCAGATGCACAGAAGGTATAGGTCCCCTAGGAGCATCTCATACGTGAAAAATTATGGACTGTCCCCAATTGAGTTTGTCTCTCCAAAACAAATACCTTTAGACCAAGAGTCTCTGGAAGTAGGTACTCATATAGGGGTAACAGAGGAGCCATGTTTTCCCTTCCGAATGGGTTCTATGTGAAAGGAGAGTAAAGATAACACCAAAGAGATTCTTTGGCTCCTTCATAGTTCCAAAAAAGAGGGATAAAGAACAACTGGATCGGTGCTCACTGACTATGGAGAGACGTAAGAGCTCTACAGCAAGCAACAAAGTCTTGCCCAGACGACCTTTTATTTCTACGAATAAATGAGAAAATTCTTTAACTTCCATCATTCATAGACACAGGCCAGGTACGGTGTCTGCACCGAAGGAAGACAAACAATATGATTCCTCCCCAGAGAGAGGCAAACCTTCCCAAGGTGGTGATTCACCCAAGTCAGTACTATCTCAAGTGGCTGGTTATATGGGGAATGAGAATGAGGCAGAATTTGAATTGTCTGGCCTTGATTAGGAGTCAACGGGCTTGGATAAGCCCCCAGATTTCCATTTAAAGGCAGGAAGGTACCTAAAGACTGGATGAGCCATTCACCTCAGGGAACCAGACAGCGACTTGAACTACCTTAGTCCAAGCTAGCCCAGGAGGTATTTAATAAAGTCGACATACAGGTATCGGCTCGCAAAGATTCCCTGAAGGCAGGCTGGTCTTCTAAGATCTTTCTGCTAGGATTTGCAAGGCAAAAGCATTATTACAAGATGCAAGATTCTAAACCATCTTCCCTGCCTCTGGATCAAGTTGTCGCTACACTGACCCCGTCTATGTCGGCTGAGACTTAAAGGCAAAAACATTACTCTCATGGCTTCGGAGGTCTCGAAAATGGAAGCCGCGCTCAATGTTAACCCTGCAAGCTATATCTTGGATAGACCACTTCCTACTGATAAGGCCTGTGTTTCACTTAATATTTTAGCTAAAGATATTGCTAACAGAAATAGAGATTTCACTGTCAAATTTCTAATTATATTTTGCCAATGGATTCAAACTGGTCTATACATTTTTTCCTATTTGCTGACTGATTGAGTTTTTTTGTATCGGTTAATCAATCAATCAATCAGCAAATGGGAAAGAAATGTATAGCTCAATCAATCAATCAGCAAATGGGGAAAAAAATGTATAGCTCAATCAATCAATCAGCAAATGGGAAGAAAATTTATAGACCAGTTTGAATCTTGGGTGTAGGTGTTATATATTCCAAACATTGGTCTACATCAATACCTTCAACACCATTTTGAAGAAGACATGAGATCTTGTTCCGCCCTCTTTTTCAAATGTGGCACAGTGGTTGCACAGTCAATTATGACTCCTGTACTGTCAGACAGGTGGCCAAAAATTGCTGAAGTTTCTCACCAGGTACCAGATAGGCTTTTCAAGCCTGTCAGTCGCCCTGCTTCAGAAACTGTCTTCGCTGCTGACGATCTTCATACAGCTTCTCTACTTCAATCTCTTGTAAATTGATACCTCTCCTTCTCACTCCTATCTTAATATTTTCCATCCACCTACCAACTGGTCTTCAACCTTTCTAATGAAATATTTATATCTTCCAGTGTTCGAGACAGGAGCATAACTTCAGTTTTCTCCTTGCTAATCTTTATACCATTTGAAAATTGCTTAAGTGCTAGGATGAATGCTTGTAATTATAAGATTTATATGAAGCTTCTCTTTTTCATCTGTTCAACAGCTCGATACCATCATGTCAAATAGATGTGCCTCCCCATTATCTTTAGGTGTTGGAAACAAAACACGGGCTGAAGAAGGGGTCAAGCGAGTTATCATTACAAGGTTTCGAGTCTCGTACCGCCTTTAAAAGTCCAAACAACTTGTTAGGACATGGCAACAGGAAGGACATCTGGATTGTCAGATTCAGAACAATTCCTGTTCAAGTGTGGCTGATGAGACCTTAGTATGTAGGCTACAGTCGCAACAGTTTCTTTTCGGGTTTTTCCCCTCAGGGAAAAAGATTGTCTTTTCCTCTTTTGTTGCAATACAGTACTTTTAACTTTCTAATGCAAATAATTGGGGGAGTATTTTTCAAATTCTAGATGTTTTAAAATTCTGAAGGTTGACTGAAAACCAAATTATAAAAGGGAAACAAGCACTAGACCACCTCCTAACCAAAGGTTCCCCATCTAACCTAACTGGTATTATTATAGTTCTGGTAAAGGCAATATTTTATAATAGGAAAAAACTTTTTCCTATAGAAAAAATCTTGTTTTTTTTTTTTTTTTTTTTTTTTGGAAATTACCTTTATTTTCACTGCAAATAAATTGTTAGCAAGATATACCCTAAAATATCCGCCGACATCCAGTGGGATCTGGGGGTTTAAGGTGGGGAAAATATAAAGGGGAATCAATAAACAATGGTAAAACAAACCTTTTCTTCTCTGTACATTATTCACTGGGATGCATAAAAAACCATGGAAAAAATGTTATTTTCATTAGTAAAATAAATTTTTGAATATACTTACCCGATAATCATGTAGCTGTCAACTCCGTTGCCCGACAGAATTCTACGGAAGGGATACGCCAGCGATCGCTATACAAGAGGGGGGTGTACTCACAAGCGCCACCTGTGGCCAGGTACTGCAGTACTTCTTGTTGACACCACCTCAATTTTTCCTCGGTCCACTGGTTCTATGGGGAGGAAGGGTGGGTCAATTAAATCATGATTATCGGGTAAGTATATTCAAAAATTTATTTTACTAATGAAAATAACATTTTTCAATATTAATCTTACCCGATAATCATGTAGCTGATTCACACCCAGGGAGGTGGGTGAAAACCAGTGTACATGTATATCAAGAAGCTAAGTATCCCGTATTTCATATTATCAGTTATTCAAAATAACAATGAAATTATAAGTACCTGGTAAGGAAGTCGACTTGAGCCATTACTCTGCCTTAAATAAGTTCGTCTTCCTTACTGAGCGCAGCGTTCCTCTTAGGAGGCTGAACAACTCTAAGGTGCTGAAGTATCAAGGGCTGCAACCCATACTAAAGGACCTCATCACAACCTTTAACCTCGGCGCTTTTCAAGAAAGAATTGACCACCCGCCAAATAAACAAGGATGTGGAAGGCTTCTTAGCCGACCGTACAACCCATAAAAAGTATTCAAGAGAAAGGTTAAAAGGTTATGGGATTATGGGAATGTAGTGGCTGAGCCCCCGCCTACTACTGCATTCGTTGCTACGAATGGTCCCAGGGTGTAGCAGTACTCGTAAAGAGACTGGACATCTTTGAGATAGAATGATGCGAACACTGACTTGCTTCTCCAATAGGTTGCATCCATAACACTCTGCAGAGAACGGTTCTGTTTGAAGGCCACTGAAGTAGCCACAGCTCCCACTTCATGTGTCCTTACCTTCAGCAAAGCAAGGTCTTCTTCCTTCAGATGAGAATGTGCTTCCCTAATCAGAAGCCTGAATAGTAAGAAACTGAGTTCTTAGACCTTGGAAAAGAAGGTTTCTTGATAGCACACCATAAGGCTTCTGATTGTCCTCGTAAAGGTTAAGACCTTTTTAGATAGTACCTAAGAGCTCTAACTGGGCAAAGTACTCTCTCCAGTTCATTCCCCACCAAGTTGGACAGGCTTGGGATCTCGAACGACTTAGGCCAAGGACGTGAAGGAAGCTCGTTTAGCAAAAACCGAGCTGCAAGGAACATGTAGCCGTTTCAGATGTGAAAACAATGATCCTGCTGAAGGCGTGGATCTCACTTACTCTTTTAGCTGTTGTCAAGCACACGAGGAAAAGAGTTTTTAATGTGAGGTCCTAAAAAGAGGCTGATTGGAGAGGTTCAAATCTTGATGACATAAGGAACCTTAGGACCACGTCTAGATTCCAGCCTGGAGTGGACAACCGACGTTCCTTTGAGGTCTCAAAAGACCTAGGGAGGTCCTGTAGATCTTTGTTGGTGGAAAGATCCAAGCCTCTGTGGCGGAAAACCGCTGCCAACATACTTCTGTAACCCTTGATCGTAGGAGCTGAAAGGGATCTTACTTTCCTTAGATGTAACAGGAAGTCAGCAATTTGGGTTACAGTGGTACTGGTTGAGGAAACTGCATTGGTCTTGTACCAGCTACGGAAGACTTCCCCTTGAGACTGATAGATTCTGAGAGTGGATGTTCTCCTTGCTTTGGCAATCGCTCTGGCTGCCTCCTTCGAAAAGCCCCTAGCTCTTGAGAGTCTTTCGAAAGTCTGAAGGCAGTCAGACGAAGAGCGTGGAGGTTTGGGTGTACCTTCTTTACGTGAGGTTGACGTAGAAGGTTCACTCCTAGAGGAAGAGTCCTGGGAATGTCGACCAGCCATTGCAGTACCTCTATGAACCATTCTCTCGCGGGCCAGAGCGGAGCCAACCAACGTCAGCCATGTCCCTTTGCGAGAGGAGAACTTCTGAAGTACCCTGTTGACAATCTTGAATGGCGGGAATGCATACAGGTCGAGATGGGACCAATCCAGCAAAAAAGCATCCACGTGAACTGCTGCTGGGTCTGGAATCGGAGAACAATACAACAGGAGTCTCTAGGTTATCGAGGTAGCGAACAGATCTATGGTTGGCTGACCCCACAGGGCCCAAAGTCTGCTGCAAACATTCTTGTGAAGGGTCCACTCTGTGGGGATGACCTGACCCTTCCGGCTGAGGCGATCTGCCATGACATTCATACCGCCCTGAATGAACCTCGTTACCAGCGTGAGCTTTCGATCTTTTGACCAGATGAGGAGGTCCCTTGCGATCTAGAACAACTTCCACGAAAGAGTCCCTCCCTGCTTGAAGATGTAAGCCAGGGCTGTGGTGTTGTCAGAGTCCACCTCCACCACCTTGTTAAGCTGGAGGGACTTGAAGTTTATCAAGGCCAGAAGAACCGCCAACAACTCCTTGCAATTGATGTGAAGTGTCCTTTGCTCCTGATTCCATGTTCCCGAGCATTCCTGTCCGTCCAAAGTCGCACCCCAGCCCATGTCTGATGCGTCCGAGAGGAGACGGCGGTCGGGTTTCTGAACAGCCAAAGGTAGACTTCCTTGAGAAGAAAGCTGTTCTTACACCACGCGAGAGAAGACCTCCTCTCTTCGGAAACAGGAACTGAGACCGTCTCTAGCGTCATGTCCTTTATCCAGTGAGCAGCTAGATGATACTGAAGGGGGGGAGGTGGAGTCTCCCTAACACGATGAACAGGGCCAGCGATGAAAGTGTCCCTGTTAGACTCATCCACTACCTGACTGAGCATCGGTTCCTTCTCAGCATGCTCTGGATGCATTCTAGGGCTTGGAAGATCCTTGGGGCCGACGGAAAAGCCCGAAAAGCTCGACTCTGAAGATCCATACCCAGGTAGACAATGGTCTGGGATGGGACGAGCTGAGACTCCTCAAAATTGACCAGGAGGCCCAGTTCCTTGGTCAGATCCATAGTCCATCTGAGAATCTCCAGACAGCGACGACTTGTGGGAGCTCTTAAAAGCCAGTCGTCTGACGGAGCCGGACACAAGATCATGGTACTGTTGCACAGTCTGTGAACTGTCAACCATGGGGAAGCGAGGAAGTACAGTGACAACCCGAAGCTGTCTAGACTGTCTGGGTCGTACAGACAACTCCTTATCGGGTTGCTGAGGTTGCCGCACTGCGTCACAACAAGTCACTTCTGCTGGTTGTTGAACGTCTTCCCAGTGACACACTGACTCCGTAAACAAAAAATCCTCTAACAAGGACTAAGCTTGGACTGCATGACTTGCAACACAGCTCAAGGTCTATGGGAGCAGGTGTGGTAACAGACGGGGTTAGCGACTGAAGTGGAACCATTACCTTCCCTGGAAGCATGTTATGCTTAAATAAAAGTCCATAGGAGGTTACGCAGCTAAAGGCTCCTCTCCAAATGACAGAGTCCTCAAGGGAATATCAGAAGGAGGGAGAAAAGCACTTTCTCATCTACAGGGACCATATCCGAGAAAAGCTAAGTTCTCTCAGTGAGGGTTTCACTGGTGCAAAAGCAGCAGACTAGAAGGCAACGTTATGAAACTGCTTGACAGTCTAGTGAGTTGGCAACAACCAAAGATGTGTGACTGAGAAGCATGCGGTAAGGTATGCAGAGCATGCTGTATGCAGAGCATGCTGTATGTAGAGCATGCTGTAAGGTAAGCAGAGCATGTTGCATGGCGTGTAACATTTCTCAGAAATTCCATGACCAGTGCTAGATTGAGTAATATCGCATTACTGTCCATTGAAAGTGCACGTGCCGAGGGAATTGATTTAGACTGTTTTGTTGATGAATTTGATAGCCGGCATGATAATCGTAGAATTAAGCTGCACTAAATATACGTACTATAATCTACTTCACCTCAGGAAAGGGAAACTCGCCCTGTTGGCAACACTGCATTACTTCATGCATGCTTGCATGGGGTTTTAATATCAACATAATATTTACATTACATTCATAACTCATGATTCATTTTTGTTTTGAAGATATTTTTGCCATATTTTGCGATTTTGTTAAAAATATATTGCAAGGAATACATATATATTTTTTTATTTAAGTAATACGAATAACCTCCATTATCATAATGTTTGTGTAGGCATACATGTATATGATTACAAATGCAAGTTATGAAAGTAATGAGGTGTTATTATTGTCATTTGTTATTTCAAAGTTGAATGGGAAGAGGCTCAAGTTGAGGAGAAAGTGGCAGATGCATGCGTTGAGGTGGCTGACTCATAGCATGAGGTTCCTGCCTCAAGAGTTGCGCTTGCCTCAAGGGTTGAGGTGGCTGCGCAGAGAGAGGCTCTTGACTCACGAGTTGAGGTTCTTGAGGTGTGAGCTGCGAGAGTTGAGGTAGCGGCTGCGCAGAACGCAGTTCCTGTCTCACGAGTTGAGGTTCCTGAGGAGCTAGCCTCAAGAGTTGAGGCTCTCGCCTTGAGGAAAGTTGAGGTAGCAGCTGCGAGAGCTGAGGTGGCTGCCTCAAGGATGGTAGAGGTTGTCGTACCTCAAAAGGTTGTTGCCTCGAAGATGGTCTAACTGCAAGAAAATCTTGCCTCAAGGCATAAGACTCCTGCTCCCATTGTTGAGGTTGCCTTAAGGAAGGTTGAGGTTGCTGCACAACGCTGGTAACTGGCAACTCCGAACGCGGTAAGGTAGCTTGAGGAACCTCAACTTCGTACGCCTGGCAGACTGGACTGCGGTGAGGCGGAGCGCTCGCAGGAGGAGGTGTAACCTTCTCAGCCTGAAACTCACGCATTAAGACCGCAAGCTGCGACTGCATGGACTGCAGCAAAGTCATCTTGGGATCAACAGACGATAAGGTCTGTTGAGGCAAAGCCTTAACAGAAGATGAGGTCTGTTGAGGCATCGCCTTACCTCTCTTAGGAGGTGTGCAGTCACCTGATGACTGCGGAGAGTCAGAGCTAACCCAATGACTGCATCCGGGTTGTTGAACTCTAGAGGTCTGGACTTTACGTTTAAGAGGTCTTGAGACCTGAGTCCAGCGTTTTCTCCCCGAAATTTCTTCTGCAGACGAGCAAAATAAGGGCTCAATCGTCTGCGGGTGGGAGTGACGGTCTCTGTAAGACACGCCCGCAACCACCGAGGATACTTCTGTGCGCCGATCAAGGCCTGCCGAACCCTTTTGCCCTTCGACATTGCTTCTCCCCTGGGCTTGGGAGCTTGCAAGAGGTCCCGGACTGGGAGGACGACTGGCACGCACAGAAGTACCCTCACGCACAACACTGACACACTTTGCGCTAATCACTTATCACTTTTGATTTTCTGTTTGCACTTATTTCACTGAACTCGAAACTTTAAGTGGTTTGTACCTGAAACACGCAATTCTATCCTTCCTTAAAAGTTAGTAATTGCGAAAACAGAATTACAATGTAACAGAAAATCTAATGAAAGATAAATAATTCAGTGGCTGGAAAGAGACTAAACACTAGATCAAATAAACTACGTTTAAAATCTCTCACCGCATAAAGCTTGAGAACAAGAATAAAACTCTAGAAACGTTTACCTTCTTCCCCTAAAGAGACTAGGGAGAAGAGCAAAAACGATAACAACGTTACTCGCTTGAACGAAACGTTTATCCAGCTCTCTCTCCCTCCGTCTCTATCTCTCTCTCTCTCTCTCTCTCTTGACTTAGAACCTGAGAGAAGAGCCCAATCATATATATCGTTAAAACATATTATTGTTAAAGGAAAAAAACTGAAATATTTCCCAAATAAAAAGTTCCTTTATTAGAATTAAAACCATTAAGCTAAGAAAGAATGAACAAAACGCTAGAAACGGTTACTCTTACTGCAACGTGACACCGTGAAAATTCTCTCTCTATCGTAACGATAGAGCGCAAGTTGAACGTTCTGAACGTCAACAACTGCAGAGACAAAACAAAACGTTAGTTCAACTTTGAAAACAGTACGAGACTATCAAAGAAATTCTTTCAAAAACATTAAAATAGCATAATATGTTAACAGGTAAAACCGAAATGACGGGCTCAATGTTAATTAACTTCGGTACCAAGAAAAGACCGCCTACTATTAGGAAAGGTCGAATATAAACAAATATAAAAATTAATTTTAATAAGTTTATAATAAAAGGAAGGTAATCGAAGAGGCCTATAAAAGGCGGAGAGATATAAAATAAATCTATAACTTTTGTTAAGCAAAATTAAGAAAGAGAGTCTATACTCTCTTAGACACCAACACTTCCGTCTAAGGGAAGGGTCGGCCATTTAAAAGTGAAAGAGAGTTCATACTCTCTTCGTCACCATAATTAATCAAATTCCAAAAGCTAGCTAAGCTAATGATAAAACTTCCTGAATAGCGAAAGCTAAACTCTAGAGCAAATACATCACCAAATCGTGAGCAAAAACTCCAGAATCAACAGCGTATCCATGTAGGTCTAGCCGGAGGCACGACAGAGGAAAAATTGAGGTGGTGTCAACAAGAAGTACTGCAGTACCTGGCCACAGGTGGCGCTTGTGAGTACACCCCCCTCTTGTATAGCGATCGCTGGCGTATCCCTTCCGTAGAATTCTGTCGGGCAACGGAGTTGACAGCTACATGATTATCGGGTAAGATTAATATTGAAAATTTTATTTTTATTAATAAAATAAATTTTTGAATATACTTACCCGGTGATTATATAAGCTGCAGCTCTGTTGCCCGACAGAAAAACTCTACGGTCAAAATACGCCAGCGATCGCTATGCAGGAGGGGGTGTACATCAACAGCGCCATCTGTCGAGCAGGTACTTAATACTCCATGTAAACAAAGAACCAATTTTCTCCTCGGTCCACTGGGTCTCTATTGGGGAGGAAGGGAGGGTCCTTTAATATATAATCACCGGGTAAGTATATTCAAAAATTTATTTTATTAATAAAAATAACATTTTTCAATATTAAACTTAGCCGGTGATTATATAAGCTGATTCACACCCAGGGGGGTGGGTAGAGACCAGCATTACATGTTTACATTATTATGAGCTAAGTATTTTGTATTTCATTTTAGCAGTTATTCAAAATAACAAACATAAAATAAATAAGTACCTGGTAAGGAAGTCGACTTGAACAATTACTCTGCCTTTTTAAGTACGTCTTCCTTACTGAGCCTCGCGATCCTCTTAGGATGCTGAGCGACTCCTAGGAGCTGAAGTATCAAGGGTTGCAACCCATACTAAAGGACCTCATCAAAACCTCTAATCTAGGCGCTTCTCAAAAAAAGAATTTGACCACCCGCCAAATCAACCAGGATGCGAAAGGCTTCTTAGCCTTCCGGACAACCCAAAAAACAACAATAAAAAACATTTCAAGAGAAAGATTAAAAAGGTTATGGAATTAGGGGAATGTAGTGGTTGAGCCCTCACCCACTACTGCACTCGCTGCTACGAATGGTCCCAGGGTGTAGCAGTTCTCGTAAAGAGACTGGACATCTTTAAGATAAAAAGACGCGAACACTGACTTGCTTCTCCAATAGGTTGCGTCCATTATACTCTGCAGAGATCTATTTTGTTTAAAGGCCACTGAAGTTGCGACAGCTCTAACTTCATGTGTCCTTACCTTCAGCAAAGCATGGTCTTCCTCATTCAGATGGGAATGAGCTTCTCGTATCAACAGTCTGATATAATAGGAAACTGCATTCTTTGACATAGGTAAAGAAGGTTTCTTAATAGCACACCATAAAGCTTCTGACTGTCCTCGTAAAGGTTTAGTTCGTCTTAAATAGAACTTAAGAGCTCTAACACGGCATAAGACTCTTTCTAGTTCATTTCCAACCAAATTAGAAAGGCTAGGAATATCGAACGATTTCGGCCAAGGACGAGAAGGTAGTTCGTTTTTGGCTAGAAAACCAAGCTGTAAAGAACATGTAGCCGTTTCAGATGAAAATCCGATGTTCCAGCTGAAGGCGTGTATCTCACTGACTCTTTTAGCTGTTGCTAAGCAGACGAGGAAAAGAGTCTTTAAAGTGAGATCTTTAAAGGAGGCTGATTGTAGTGGCTCGAACCTTTCTGACATAAGGAATCTTAGTACCACGTCTAAATTCCAACCTGGTGTGGCCAAACGACGCTCCTTCGAGGTCTCAAAAGACTTAAGGAGGTCCTGTAGATCTTTGTTGTTAGAAAGATCTAAGCCTCTGTGACGGAAGACTGCTGCCAACATGCTTCTGTAACCTTTGATCGTGGGAGCTGAAAGAGATCTTTCCTTCCTCAGGTATAATAGGAAGTCAGCTATTTGGGTTACAGAGGTACTGGTTGAGGATACTGATACTGACTTGCACCAGCTTCGGAAGACTTCCCACTTCGACTGGTAGACTCTAAGAGTGGATGTCCTCCTTGCTCTAGCAATCGCCCTGGCTGCCTCCTTCGAAAAGCCTCTAGCTCTCAAGAGTCTTTCGATAGTCTGAAGGCAGTCAGACGAAGAGCGTGGAGGCTTGGGTGTACCTTCTTTACGTGTGGCTGACGTAGAAGGTCCACTCTTAGAGGAAGAGTTCTGGGAACGTCCACCAGCCATTGAAGTACCTCGGTGAACCATTCTCTCGCGGGCCAGAGGGGAGCAACTAACGTCAACCTTGTCCCTTCGTGAGAGGCGAACTTCTGCAGTACCTTGTTGACAATCTTGAACGGGGGGAATGCATAAAGGTCTAGATGGGACCAATCCAGTAGAAAAGCATCTATATGAACTGCTGCTGGATCCGGGATTGGCGAGCAATAATTTGGGAGCCTCTTGGTCATCGAGGTTGCAAAGAGATCTATGGTAGGTTGGCCCCATGTGGCCCATAGTCTCTTGCACACATTCTTGTGTAGGGTCCATTCTGTTGGGATGATTTGACCCTTCCGACTGAGGCAGTCCGCCCTGACATTCATGTTGCCTTGAATGAACCTCGTTACTAGAGACAGGTTTAGATCTCTTGACCAGGTGAGGAGGTCCCTTGCGATCTCGTACAACGTCATAGAATGGGTCCCTCCTTGCTTGGAGATGTACGCCAAGGCCGTGGTGTTGTCTGAGTTCACCTCCACCACCTTGCCTAGAAGGAGGGACTTGAAGCTTTTCAAGGCCAGATGAACTGCCAGTAGCTCCTTGCAGTTGATGTGTAACGCTCTTTGATTCGAGTTCCAAGTTCCCGAGCATTCCCGACCGTCTAATGTCGCACCCCAGCCCGTGTCCGATGCGTCCGAGAAGAGAACGTGGTTGGGGGTCTGAACAGCCAGGGGCAGACCCTCTCTGAGGTAGATGTTGTCCTTCCACCAAGTCAGTGATGACTTCATCTTCTCGGAAATGGGGATCGAGACCGCTTCTAGCGTCGTCCTTTCTCCAGTGAACAGCTAGGTGAAATTGAAGGGGACGGAGGTGCAGTCTCCCTAACGCAATGAACTGGTCCAGGGATGAAAGCGTCCCTATCAGACTCATCCACTGTCTGACTGAACATCGGTCCTTCTTTAGCATGTTCTGGATGCATCCTAGGGCTTGACTTGTTCTGGGGGCCGACGGAAAAGCCCGAAAAGCTTGACTGTGAATCTCCATCCCTAAGTACACTATAGTTTGGGATGGGACCAGTTGGGACTTTTCCATATTGACCAGGAGACCCAATTCCTTGGTCAGATCTAGAGTCCACTTTAGATTCTCCAGACAGCGACGACTGGAAGAGGCTCTTAGAAGCCAGTCGTCCAAATAGAGGGAGGCTCTGATGTCCGCTAAATGCAGGAATTTGGCAATATTCCTCATCAGTTTCGTAAAGACAAGAGGCGCCGTGCTTAGGCCAAAGCACAGGGCTTGAAATTGGTAGACAACCTTCCCGTAAACGAACCTTAGAAAAGGTTGGGAATCTGGGTGGATGGGGACGTGAAAGTAAGCGTCCTTTAGGTCTAAAGAGACCATCCAGTCTTCCTTCCTGACCGCTGCTAGCACAGACTTTGTCGTCTCCATGGAGAACGTCTGCTTTGTGACAAAGACATTCAGAGCACTGACGTCTAGCACCGGTCTCCACCCTCCTGTCTTCTTTACCACTAAGAAGAGACGGTTGTAGAAGCCCGGGGATTGATGGTCCCGGACTTTGACTACCGCTCCCTTTTCTAGTAAGAGAGACACCTCTTGCTTCAAAGCTAGTCTCTTGTCCTCCTCTCTGTACCTGGGAGAGAGGTCGATGGGAGACGTTGCTAGAGGGGGCTTGCGCAAGAACGGGATCTTGTACCCTTCTCTGAGCTACTTCACAGATTGTGCATCTGCGCCCCTGTTCTCCCAGGACTGCCAGTAGTTCTTGAGTCTGGCTCCCACTGCTGTCTGAAGAAGGTGGCAGTCAGACTCTGCCTTTAAAGGACTTGGTACCTTTCTTCTTAATCCCACGTCTCCCTTCGGCACGAGCACCTCCTCTGCTGGAGGCTCTGCCACGAAAGGGTGGAATAAATCTTGACGCTGGAGTATCCATCCTGGGTCTAGACACGGTAGGCAAAGGGGTGGCTTTGCGGGCAGATGACGCAACCAGGTCATGCATGTCTTTTTGAATCAAGGAGGCAGCAATCTCCTTGATCAACTCCTCTGGGAAAAGGCACTTTGAGAGAGGAGCAAACATAAGTTCCGATCTCTGACATTGTGTTACTCCAGCTGACAAGAAGGAGCAAAGGTTTTCCCGTTTCTTGAGGACCCCGGAAACGAACGAAGCCGCAAGCTCACTGGAACCGTCCCGTATGGCCTTGTCCATGCAGGACATAATGAGCATGGAAGTTTCCTTGTCAGAAGGGGAGGTCTTCCTGCTCAACGCTCCCAAACACCAATCCAAAAAGTTAAAAACCTCGAAGGCTCTGAACACTCCTTTCATCAGATGGTCTAAGTCTGAAGGAGTCCAACAAATCTTGGAGCGTCTCATGGCTAGCCTGCGGGGAGAGTCTACTAGACTTGAGAAGTCGCCCTGGGCAGAGGCAGGAACTCCCAAGCCGAGAACTTCTCCCGTGGCATACCAGACGCTCGATCTGGAAGCGAGTTTCGCAGGGGGAAACAAGAATGCTGTCTTCCCAAGGTGCTTTTTGGACTGCATCCAATCTCCCAACACTCTTAAAGCTCTCTTAGACGAGCGGGCGAGGACGAGCTTCGTAAAGGCAGGCGCGGATGACTGCGTGCCTAAAGCGAACTCAGATAGAGGAGAGCGTGGGGCTGCAGAAACAAACTGATCAGGATACATCTCCTTGAACAGTGCAAGAACTTTCCTAAAGTCCAAGGAGGGAGGCGTGGTCTTGGGTTCATCGATGTCCGTATGCGGGTCGTCAAAGTGTGCAGCGTCGTCATCATCAGAGAGTCCATCGTCTGAATACTGAGGAGGAAGCGGCAAAGGAGTAGGAATTGGCTGGTCAGCTGAGTCCGGCAGCACGGGTGCATGCGTGACTGCACTGGACGCAACGTCATGGAACTGTTGGCCAGTCTGTGAGCTGGCAACAACCATAGCAGCGCGGGGGCGCAAAGCGTCTACTCCTGACTGTCTAGTCTGCTGTGGGCGAGTAGTGGTAACCACACTGGGTTGCGGAGGTTGACGCACAGCGTCAAAACAAAA
The DNA here is from genome assembly GCF_036898095.1 of Palaemon carinicauda. Taxonomy (NCBI): domain Eukaryota; kingdom Metazoa; phylum Arthropoda; class Malacostraca; order Decapoda; family Palaemonidae; genus Palaemon; species Palaemon carinicauda. The sequence goes on along the minus strand of NC_090740.1, from coordinate 65,141,089 downwards.
CAACTTAGGTTGTTGTTGTAACTCGCGAACGTCAACGGAGGGTTCCGTGCGTCGCTGAACGTCAACATGCGGCTGGCAGGGTACACTGCGCATGGGTGGCGGGACTCTCACAGCTGGAGTGCGGGAGAAGGTAGCCTCAGCGTCCACTGGACGCACAACCGTGGTTGGTTGTAGGCTAACGGGTGGTGCAGCGTCAACCTTCTCCGCACGAAAGTCCTGCATTAATGACGTTAACTGCGTCTGCATGGTCTGCAGCAAAGACCACTTAGGGTCTACAGTAGCAGGTGCGGCAACAGACGGTGTTACTGCCTGTTGCGGTACCGCTTTGCCTCTCTTAGGAGGTGTGCAGTCATCGGAAGACTGCAGCGAGTCCGAACTGACCCAGTGGCTACAACTGGGCCGTTGGACTTGCGCGGAAGGGACCGACTTGCGTTTAAGAGGCCGTGAGACCTTGGTCCATTGTTTCTTCCGAGAAACATCTTCCGCAGACGAGGAATAAATGGGCTCTCTCGTCTTCTTGTGGGTGGGGCGATCTTGGTAAGATACGTCCGAAACCACGGAGGGAACGTCTGTCCGCTGATTAAAGCCTGTCGAACCCTTTGGTCGTACGACATTGCTTCTCCCCTGGGCTTGGGAGCTTGCAAGAGGTCCCGGACTGGGAGTACGACAGGCACGAACAGACGCACCCTCAAGCGCAACAATAACACTTTCCACAACACTACCACTCACTTTGTCACTACCCACTGCACTCTTACCCTTCAACTCCTTGACGTCTGCCATGAGTTGGTTACGGTCACTCGCCAATGACTCGACTCTCTCACCCAGAGCCTGGATGGCACGCATCATAACTGCCATCGAAGGTATTTGAGTGCTAGAAGGGGGATCAGGAGCAACCACTACAGGGGAAGGAATAGGTTGTGGGGC
>NC_090740.1:65135165-65137665 GCF_036898095.1 Palaemon carinicauda | reverse complement strand
TTACCAATACCAGAACGAAATTGATTCTTTTAAAAGCTTTGACAATTTCTTTTATGAAAAACGCAGTGGTAATAGTGTATAAACTGAGATGTAGTGTAATTTTTACGTATATTTATTGGTACCCTTATCTGCAACAGCTGTTCTGAAGTCAGTGACAATAGATGCGAGTAGCGTAGCTATTAGTAACGTCATTTCTCAACGAGTTGATGAGGGTAGAGAGCAACCCATTTGTATTACTTCCAGGTCGTTAAAAGGAACAGAAAAAATGATTGTAATTTAATCATGAAGCATTGAGATACTACCACTAGAGAGTTATGGGGTCTTTTGACTGGCCAGACAGTACTACATTTGATCCCTCTTTCTGGTTACGGTTAATTTTCCTTTTGCCTACACACACACACACACACACACACACTGAATAGTCTGGCCTATTTTTTACACATTCTCCTCTGTCCTCATACACCTGACAACAATGAGATTACCAAACGATTCTTCTTACATCACTGTAATTATTCTATGGCAACTTTTCTCTTTGTAAGGGTAGAAGAGACTCTTTAGCTATGGTAAGCAGCTCTTCTAGGAGAAGGACACTCCAAAATCAAACCATCGTTATCTAATCTTGGGTAGTGCCATAGCCTCTGTACCATGGCCTTCCACTGTCTTTTGGGTTAGAGTTCTCTTGCTTGAGGGTACACTTGGGCACACTGTTCTATCTTGTTTCTCTTCCTCTTGTTTCGTTAAAGTTTTTATAGTTTATTTGGGAGATATTTATTCTAATCTTGTTGCTCTTCTTGGAATATTTCATTTTTCTTTGTTTCCTTTCCTCACTGAGCTATTTTTCCTGTTAGAGCCCCTAAGCTTATAGCATCCTACTTTTCCAACTAGGGTTTTAGCTCAGCAAGTAATAATAATAATAATAATAATAATAATAATAATAATAATAATAATAATAATAATAATAATAATAATAATAATAATAATAGAGAGCTGATTGAGTTGCAAAGTGGTAATCGGTCCTTACGTGTATTATTATACAGGGAGACTTGACGTCTAGACAAGCGAAGTGGATTGAAAGATTGTTAGTTTAACATAAAGGGTTTTGTCCACACAGAAGAGGGTGAAGCTAGAAAAAAGTACCCTATGCCCTCTCCAGAGGTGCAGTAACTACTAGATTACAAAAACTGAATGAAGAACAGACCCAAAATGTTGAGTTACCCAATCAAAAAAAAAAAAAAAAAAAAAAAAAAAAAAAAAAAAAAACTAGATATGAATTCGCGGAGAGAGAGAGAGAGAGAGAGAGAGAGAGAGAGAGAGAGAGAGAGAGAGAGAGAGAGATGGTCAACGTGAATGTGTGTGGGTGACAGAAGATTGGGGTTTTATTGGGGCCTATATTGGTTTACCTGTTGAGTCATCAGCAGCCATTGCCTGGCTCTCCCTGGTTCCAGCATGATGGAGAGGGGGGCTTGAGCGTCAATCATATGTATATATGGTTAGCGTCTAGGATATTGTCCTGTCCCATGTCTCTGCCATTCATGAGTGACTTAAAACCTTTAAATGTGTGTGTAATGGGTGATAAGAAAGAGTGATTTCATGTAGAAATAAGAAAACTCTGAACACTAAGAAGAATGTCATCAAGGGCTTTATGTTTCTGCATACTGTTCCTAATTCTGATTGGCTCTTTATGTCAGTCCTTCTAAACACGATAACTCTTTTACTGACTTGATAAAAAATCTTGTTTGGATCTTGACACTTGCAATACTTCAGGGTCCACTGATAAAATTGTACTTATCAATCATTTTTTATCTAAAAAGTGACACTAAGGGTCACCATTTTCTCTATTGTCCCATTGTAAATTTCGCCTCCTTGTCATACAAATAATTCTTTTACATCCATCCATAGGGATGTGAAAAGTGAAGTATCCATGCCACTAATTCTGCCTCATTTACCATATTTGAACGGCAGTTCATTTGTACATAATACCATCTCTTGAAATTCGTTGATATTTGAATATCTATCTTGCAGTTCGAAGGAAATCTTCACTCTACTAAGATCCAGTTCAATGGGTTTGAGAACAAGTATCTCTTAAGGGATTTCTTTGTTAATGAATGCTGTATGTAATAAAATCACAGTAATAGACAACATGAAAACCTACCGTGTTATAAGTTTTCATCTCTTAGATATACAATGGGCGGTCCATCCAGTCTCCGTTTTTCTCATCTCCAGTTTTTTTTTCTTTTCTGGTGGATCACCGGGCACCAGCCGCCCATTGAGATACTACCGCTAGAGAGTTATGGGGTCCTTTGACTGGCCAGGCAGTACTACATTGGATTCTTCTCTCTGGTTACGGTTCTTTCCCTTTGCCTACACATACACCGAATAGTGTGGCCTATTTTTTTTACAGATTCTCCTCTGTCCTCACACACCTGACAACACTGAGATTACCAAACAATTCATCTTCTTACTGCTCTGTAATTGTTCAGTGGCTACTTTCCTCTTGGTA
>NC_090740.1:65107665-65130165 GCF_036898095.1 Palaemon carinicauda | reverse complement strand
AAGATAAGGTGAAGGATGATATGGAGAGAAGAGGTTTGGTGGAAGAGGATGCCTTTGATCGAAGGCATTGGGGAGGGCGCATCAGGCAACCGACCCCTTAATCTAAGGATAACTGGGGGAAAGAAGATAAGGTGAAGGATGATATGGAGAGAAGAGGTTTGGTGGAAGAGGATGCCTTTGATCGAAGGCATTGGGAAGGGCGCATCAGGCAACCGACCCCTTAATGTAAGGATAACGGGGGGAAAGAAGATAAGGTGAAGGATGATATGGAGAGAAGAGGTTTGGTGGAAGAGGATGCCTTTGATCGAAGGCATTGGGGAGGGCGCATCAGGCAACCGACCCCTTAATGTAAGGATAACGGGGGGAAAGAAGATAAGGTGAAGGATGATATGGAGAGAAGAGGTTTGGTGGAAGAGGATGCCTTTGATCGAAGGCATTGGGGAAGGCGCATCAGGCAACCGACCCCTTAATCTAAGGGTAACGAGGGGGAAAGAAGATAAGGTGAAGGATGATATGGAGAGAAGAGGTTTGGTGGAAGAGGATGCCTTTGATCGAAGGCATTGGGGAGGGCGCATCAGGCAACCGACCCCTTAATCTAAGGATAACCGGGGGGGAAAGAAGATAAGGTGAAGGATGATATGGAGAGAAGAGGTTTGGTGGAAGAGGATGCCTTTGATCGAAGGCATTGGGCAGGGCGCATCAGGCAACCGACCCCTTAATCTAAGGATAACGGGGGGGGGGGGGAAAGAAGATAAGGTGAAGGATGATATGGAGAGAAGAGGTTTGGTGGAAGAGGATGCCTTTGATCGAAGGCATTGGGCAGGGCGCATCAGGCAACCGACCCCTTAATCTAAGGATAACGGGGGGGAAAGAAGATAAAGGTGAAGGATGATATGGAGAGAAGAGGTTTGGTGGAAGAGGATGCCTTTGATCGAAGGCATTGGGCAGGGCGCATCAGGCAACCGACCCCTTAATCTAAGGATAACGGGGGGAAAGAAGATAAGGTGAAGGATGATATGGAGAGAAGAGGTTTGGTGGAAGAGGATGCCTTTGATCGAAGGCATTGGGGAGGGCGCATCAGGCAACCGACCCCTTAATCTAAGGATAACGGGGGGAAAGAAGAATAAGGTGAAGGATGATATGGAGAGAAGAGGTTTGGTGGAAGAGGATGCCTTTGATCGAAGGCATTGGGAGGGCGCATCAGGCAACCGACCCCTTAATCTAAGGATAACGGGGGAAAGAAGATAAGGTGAAGGATGATATGGAGAGAAGAGGTTTGGTGGAAGAGGATGCCTTTGATCGAAGGCATTGGGGAGGGCGCATCAGGTAACCGACCCCTTAATCTAAGGATAACGGGGGAAAGAAGATAAGGTGAAGGATGATATGGAGAGAAGAGGTTTGGTGGAAGAGGATGCCTTTGATCGAAGGCATTGGGGAGGGCGCATCAGGCAACCGACCCCTTAATCTAAGGATAACGGGGGGGGAAAGAAAATAAGGTGAAGGATGATATGGAGAGAAGAGGTTTGGTGGAAGAGGATGCCTTTGATCGAAGGCATTGGGCAGGGCGCATCAGGCAACCGACCCCTTAATCTAAGGATAACGGGGGGGGGGGGGGGAAAGAAGATAAGGTGAAGGATGATATGGAGAGAAGAGGTTTGGTGGAAGAGGATGCCTTTGATCGAAGGCATTGGGCAGGGCGCATCAGGCAACCGACCCTTAATCTAAGGATAACGGGGGGGGGGGGGGGAAAGAAGATAAGGTGAAGGATGATATGGAGAGAAGAGGTTTGGTGGAAGAGGATGCCTTTGATCGAAGGCATTGGGCAGGGCTCATCAGGCAACCGACCCCTTAATCTAAGGATAACGAAGGGGGGGGGAAAGAAGATAAGGTGAAGGATGATATGGAGAGAAGAGGTTTGGTGGAAGAGGATGCCTTTGATCGAAGGCATTGGGCAGGGCGCATCAGGCAACCGACCCCTTAATCTAAGGATAACGGGGGGGGGGGGGGAAAGAAGATAAGGTGAAGGATGATATGGAGAGAAGAGGTTTGGTGGAAGAGGATGCCTTTGATCGAAGGCATTGGGCAGGGCGCATCAGGCAACCGACCCCTTAATCTAAGGATAACGGGGGGGAAAGAAGATAAGGTGAAGGATGATATGGAGAGAAGAGGTTTGGTGGAAGAGGATGCCTTTGATCGAAGGCATTGGGCAGGGCGCATCAGGCAACCGACCCCTTAATCTAAGGATAACGGGGGGGGAAAGAAAATAAGGTGAAGGATGATATGGAGAGAAGAGGTTTGGTGGAAGAGGATGCCTTTGATCGATAGGCATTGGGCAGGGCGCATCAGGCAACCGACCCCTTAATCTAAGGATAACGGGGGGGGGGGGAAAGAAGATAAGGTGAAGGATGATAGGGAGAGAAGAGGTTTGGTGGAAGAGGATGCCTTTGATCGAAGGCATTGGACAGGGCGCATCAGGCAACCGACCCCTTAATCTAAGGATAACGGGGGGGAAAGAAGATAAGGTGAAGGATGATATGGAGAGAAGAGGTTTGGTGGAAGAGGATGCCTTTGATCGAAGGCATTGGGCAGATCGCATCAGGCAACCGACCCCTTAATCTAAGGATAACGGGGGGAAAGAAGATAAGGTGAAGGATGATATGGAGAGAAGAGGTTTGGTGGAAGAGGATGCCTTTGATCGAAGGCATTGGGGAGGGCGCATCAGGCAACCGACCCCTTAATCTAAGGATAACGGGGGGAAAGAAGATAAGGTGAAGGATGATATGGAGAGAAGAGGTTTGGTGGAAGAGGATGCCTTTGATCGAAGGCATTGGGCAGGGCGCATCAGGCAACCGACCCCTTAATCTAAGGATAACGGGGGGAAAGAAGATAGGCTAAGGTGAAGGATGATATGGAGAGAAGAGGTTTGGTGGAAGAGGATGCCTTTGATCGAAGGCATTGGGGAGGGCGCATCAGGCAACCGACCCCTTAATCTAAGGATAACGGGGGGGAAAGAAGATAAGGTGAAGGATGATATGGAGAGAAGAGGTTTGGTGGAAGAGGATGCCTTTGATCGAAGGCATTGGGGAGGGCGCATCAGGCAACCGAACCCCTTAATCTAAGGATAACGGGGGGGGAAAGAAAGATAAGGTGAAGGATGATATGGAGAGAAGAGGTTTGGTGGAAGAGGATGCCTTTGATCGAAGGCATTGGGGAGGGCGCATCAGGCAACCGACCCCTTAATCTAAGGATAACGGGGGGGAAAGAAGATAAGGTGAAGGATGATATGGAGAGAAGAGTTTGGTGGAAGAGGATGCCTTTGATCGAAGGCATTGGGCAGGGCGCATCAGGCAACCGACCCCTTAATCTAAGGATAACGGGGGGGAAAGAAGATAAGGTGAAGGATGATATGGAGAGAAGAGGTTTGGTGGAAGAGGATGCCTTTGATCGAAGGCATTGGGGAGGGCGCATCAGGCAACCGACCCCTTAATCTAAGGATAACGGGGGGAAAGAAGATAAGGTGAAGGATGATATGGAGAGAAGAGGTTTGGTGGAAGAGGATGCCTTTGATCGAAGGCATTGGGGAGGGCGCATCAGGCAACCGACCCCTTAATCTAAGGATAACGGGGGGGAAAGAAGATAAGGTGAAGGATGATATGGAGAGAAGAGGTTTGGTGGAAGAGGATGCCTTTGATCGAAGGCATTGGGGAGGGCGCATCAGGCAACCGACCCCTTAATCTAAGGTTAACGGGGGGGAAAGAAGATAAGGTGAAGGATGATATGGAGAGAAGAGGTTTGGTGGAAGAGGATGCCTTTGATCGAAGGCATTGGGGAGGGCGCATCAGGCAACCGACCCCTTAATCTAAGGTTAACGGGGGGGAAAGAAGATAAGGTGAAGGATGATATGGAGAGAAGAGGTTTGGTGGAAGAGGATGCCTTTGATCGAAGGCATTGGGCAGGGCGCATCAGGCAACCGACCCCTTAATCTAAGGATAACGGGGGGGAAAGAAGATAAAGGTGAAGGATGATATGGAGAGAAGAGGTTTGGTGGAAGAGGATGCCTTTGATCGAAGGCATTGGGGAGGGCGCATCAGGCAACCGACCCCTTAATCTAAGGATAACGGGGGGGAAAGAAGATAAGGTGAAGGATGATATGGAGAGAAGAGGTTTGGTGGAAGAGGATGCCTTTGATCGAAGGCATTGGGGAGGGCGCATCAGGCAACCGACCCCTTAATCTAAGGATAACGGGGGGAAAGAAGATAAGGTGAAGGATGATATGGAGAGAAGAGGTTTGGTGGAAGAGGATGCCTTTGATCGAAGGCATTGGGGAGGGCGCATCAGGCAACCGACCCCTTAATCTAAGGATAACGGGGGGGAAAGAAGATAAGGTGAAGGATGATATGGAGAGAAGAGGTTTGGTGGAAGAGGATGCCTTTGATCGAAGGCATTGGGGAGGGCGCATCAGGCAACCGACCCCTTAATCTAAGGATAACGGGGGGAAAGAAGATAAGGTGAAGGATGATATGGAGAGAAGAGGTTTGGTGGAAGAGGATGCCTTTGATCGAAGGCATTGGGGAGGGCGCATCAGGCAACCGACCCCTTAATCTAAGGATAACGGGGGGGAAAGAAGATAAGGTGAAGGATGATATGGAGAGAAGAGGTTTGGTGGAAGAGGATGCCTTTGATCGAAGGCATTGGGCAGGGCGCATCAGGCAACCGACCCCTTAATCTAAGGTTAACGGGGGGGAAAGAAGATAAGGTGAAGGATGATATGGAGAGAAGAGGTTTGGTGGAAGAGGATGCCTTAGATCGAAGGCATTGGGCAGGGCGCATCAGGCAACCGACCCCTTAATCTAAGGATAACGGGGGGAAAGAAGATAGGCTAAGGTGAAGGATGATATGGAGAGAAGAGGTTTGGTGGAAGAGGATGCCTTTGATCGAAGGCATTGGGCAGGGCGCATCAGGCAACCGACCCCTTAATCTAAGGATAACGGGGGGGAAAGAAGATAAGGTGAAGGATGATATGGAGAGAAGAGGTTTGGTGGAAGAGGATCCTTTGATCGAAGGCATTGGGGAGGGCGCATCAGGCAACCGACCCCTTAATCTAAGGATAACGGGGGGGAAAGAAGATAAGGGGAAGGATGATATGGAGAGAAGAGGTTTGGTGGAAGAGGATGCCTTTGATCGAAGGCATTGGGGAGGGCGCATCAGGCAACCGACCCCTTAATCTAAGGATAACGGGGGGGAAAGAAGATAAGGTGAAGGATGATATGGAGAGAAGAGGTTTGGTGGAAGAGGATGCCTTTGATCGAAGGCATTGGGCAGGGCGCATCAGGCAACCGACCCCTTAATCTAAGGATAACGGGGGGGAAAGAAGATAAGGGGGAAGGATGATATGGAGAGAAGAGGTTTGGTGGAAGAGGATGCCTTTGATCGAAGGCATTGGGGAGGGCGCATCAGGCAACCGACCCCTTAATCTAAGGATAACGGGGGGGAAAGAAGATAAGGGGAAGGATGATATGGAGAGAAGAGGTTTGGTGGAAGAGGATGCCTTTGATCGAAGGCATTGGGGAGGGCGCATCAGGCAACCGACCCCTTAATCTAAGGATAACGGGGGGGAAAGAAGATAAGGTGAAGGATGATATGGAGAGAAGAGGTTTGGTGGAAGAGGATGCCTTTGATCGAAGGCATTGGGGAGGGCGCATCAGGCAACCGACCCCTTAATCTAAGGATAACGGGGGGGAAAGAAGATAAGGGGAAGGATGATATGGAGAGAAGAGGTTTGGTGGAAGAGGATGCCTTTGATCGAAGGCATTGGGCAGGGCGCATCAGGCAACCGACCCCTTAATCTAAGGATAACGGGGGGGAAAGAAGATAAGGTGAAGGATGATATGGAGAGAAGAGGTTTGGTGGAAGAGGATGCCTTTGATCGAAGGCATTGGGCAGGGCGCATCAGGCAACCGACCCCTTAATCTAAGGATAACGGGGGGGAAAGAAGATAAGGGGAAGGATGATATGGAGAGAAGAGGTTTGGTGGAAGAGGATGCCTTTGATCGAAGGCATTGGGGAGGGCGCATCAGGCAACCGACCCCTTAATCTAAGGATAACGGGGGGGAAAGAAGATAAGGTGAAGGATGATATGGAGAGAAGAGGTTTGGTGGAAGAGGATGCCTTTGATCGAAGGCATTGGGGAGGGCGCATCAGGCAACCGACCCCTTAATCTAAGGATAACGGGGGGGAAAGAAGATAAGGGGAAGGATGATATGGAGAGAAGAGGTTTGGTGGAAGAGGATGCCTTTGATCGAAGGCATTGGGGAGGGCGCATCAGGCAACCGACCCCTTAATCTAAGGATAACGGGGGGGAAAGAAGATAAGGTGAAGGATGATATGGAGAGAAGAGGTTTGGTGGAAGAGGATGCCTTTGATCGAAGGCATTGGGGAGGGCGCATCAGGCAACCGACCCCTTAATCTAAGAATAACGGGGGGAAAGAAGATAAGGTGAAGGATGATATGGAGAGAAGAGGTTTGGTGGAAGAGGATGCCTTTGATCGAAGGCATTGGGCAGGGCGCATCAGGCAACCGACCCCTTAATCTAAGGATAACGGGGGGGAAAGAAGATAAGGGGAAGGATGATATGGAGAGAAGAGGTTTGGTGGAAGAGGATGCCTTTGATCGAAGGCATTGGGGAGGGCGCATCAGGCAACCGACCCCTTAATCTAAGGATAACGGGGGGGAAAGAAGATAAGGTGAAGGATGATATGGAGAGAAGAGGTTTGGTGGAAGAGGATGCCTTTGATCGAAGGCATTGGGGAGGGCGCATCAGGCAACCGACCCCTTAATCTAAGGATAACGGGGGGGAAAGAAGATAAGGGGAAGGATGATATGGAGAGAAGAGGTTTGGTGGAAGAGGATGCCTTTGATCGAAGGCATTGGGGAGGGCGCATCAGGCAACCGACCCCTTAATCTAAGGATAACGGGGGGGAAAGAAGATAAGGGGAAGGATGATATGGAGAGAAGAGGTTTGGTGGAAGAGGATGCCTTTGATCGAAGGCATTGGGGAGGGCGCATCAGGCAACCGACCCCTTAATCTAAGGATAACGGGGGGGAAAGAAGATAAGGTGAAGGATGATATGGAGAGAAGAGGTTTGGTGGAAGAGGATGCCTTTGATCGAAGGCATTGGGGAGGGCGCATCAGGCAACCGACCCCTTAATCTAAGGATAACGGGGGGGAAAGAAGATAAGGTGAAGGATGATATGGAGAGAAGAGGTTTGGTGGAAGAGGATGCCTTTGATCGAAGGCATTGGGGAGGGCGCATCAGGCAACCGACCCCTTAATCTAAGGATAACGGGGGGGAAAGAAGATAAGGGGAAGGATGATATGGAGAGAAGAGGTTTGGTGGAAGAGGATGCCTTTGATCGAAGGCATTGGGGAGGGCGCATCAGGCAACCGACCCCTTAATCTAAGGATAACGGGGGGGAAAGAAGATAAGGGGAAGGATGATATGGAGAGAAGAGGTTTGGTGGAAGAGGATGCCTTTGATCGAAGGCATTGGGGAGGGCGCATCAGGCAACCGACCCCTTAATCTAAGGATAACGGGGGGGAAAGAAGATAAGGGGAAGGATGATATGGAGAGAAGAGGTTTGGTGGAAGAGGATGCCTTTGATCGAAGGCATTGGGGAGGGCGCATCAGGCAACCGACCCCTTAATCTAAGGATAACGGGGGGGAAAGAAGATAAGGGGAAGGATGATATGGAGAGAAGAGGTTTGGTGGAAGAGGATGCCTTTGATCGAAGGCATTGGGGAGGGCGCATCAGGCAACCGACCCCTTAATCTAAGGATAACGGGGGGGAAAGAAGATAAGGGGAAGGATGATATGGAGAGAAGAGGTTTGGTGGAAGAGGATGCCTTTGATCGAAGGCATTGGGGAGGGCGCATCAGGCAACCGACCCCTTAATCTAAGGATAACGGGGGGGAAAGAAGATAAGGGGAAGGATGATATGGAGAGAAGAGGTTTGGTGGAAGAGGATGCCTTTGATCGAAGGCATTGGGGAGGGCGCATCAGGCAACCGACCCCTTAATGTAAGGATAACGGGGGGGAAAGAAGATAAGGGGAAGGATGATATGGAGAGAAGAGGTTTGGTGGAAGAGGATGCCTTTGATCGAAGGCATTGGGGAGCGCGCATCAGGCAACCGACCCCTTAATGTAAGGATAACGGGGGGGAAAGAAGATAAGGGGAAGGATGATATGGAGAGAAGAGGTTTGGTGGAAGAGGATGCCTTTGATCGAAGGCATTGGGGAGGGCGCATCAGGCAACCGACCCCTTAATGTAAGGATAACGGGGGGGAAAGAAGATAAGGGGAAGGATGATATGGAGAGAAGAGGTTTGGTGGAAGAGGATGCCTTTGATCGAAGGCATTGGGGAGGGCGCATCAGGCAACCGACCCCTTAATGTAAGGATAACGGGGGGGAAAGAAGATAAGGGGAAGGATGATATGGAGAGAAGAGGTTTGGTGGAAGAGGATGCCTTTGATCGAAGGCATTGGGGAGGGCGCATCAGGCAACCGACCCCTTAATCTAAGGATAACGGGGGGGAAAGAAGATAAGGGGAAGGATGATATGGAGAGAAGAGGTTTGGTGGAAGAGGATGCCTTTGATCGAAGGCATTGGGGAGGGCGCATCAGGCAACCGACCCCTTAATCTAAGGATAACGGGGGGGAAAGAAGATAAGGGGAAGGATGATATGGAGAGAAGAGGTTTGGTGGAAGAGGATGCCTTTGATCGAAGGCATTGGGGAGGGCGCATCAGGCAACCGACCCCTTAATGTAAGGATAACGGGGGGGAAAGAAGATAAGGGGAAGGATGATATGGAGAGAAGAGGTTTGGTGGAAGAGGATGCCTTTGATCGAAGGCATTGGGGAGGGCGCATCAGGCAACCGACCCCTTAATCTAAGGATAACGGGGGGGAAAGAAGATAAGGGGAAGGATGATATGGAGAGAAGAGGTTTGGTGGAAGAGGATGCCTTTGATCGAAGGCATTGGGGAGGGCGCATCAGGCAACCGACCCCTTAATCTAAGGATAACGGGGGGGAAAGAAGATAAGGTGAAGGATGATATGGAGAGAAGAGGTTTGGTGGAAGAGGATGCCTTTGATCGAAGGCATTGGGGAGGGCGCATCAGGCAACCGACCCCTTAATCTAAGGATAACGGGGGGGAAAGAAGATAAGGGGAAGGATGATATGGAGAGAAGAGGTTTGGTGGAAGAGGATGCCTTTGATCGAAGGCATTGGGGAGGGCGCATCAGGCAACCGACCCCTTAATCTAAGGATAACGGGGGGGAAAGAAGATAAGGGGAAGGATGATATGGAGAGAAGAGGTTTGGTGGAAGAGGATGCCTTTGATCGAAGGCATTGGGGAGGGCGCATCAGGCAACCGACCCCTTAATCTAAGGATAACGGGGGGGAAAGAAGATAAGGGGAAGGATGATATGGAGAGAAGAGGTTTGGTGGAAGAGGATGCCTTTGATCGAAGGCATTGGGGAGGGCGCATCAGGCAACCGACCCCTTAATCTAAGGATAACGGGGGGGAAAGAAGATAAGGGGAAGGATGATATGGAGAGAAGAGGTTTGGTGGAAGAGGATGCCTTTGATCGAAGGCATTGGGGAGGGCGCATCAGGCAACCGACCCCTTAATCTAAGGATAACGGGGGGGGAAAGAAGATAAGGGAAGGATGATATGGAGAGAAGAGGTTTGGTGGAAGAGGATGCCTTTGATCGAAGGCATTGGGGAGGGCGCATCAGGCAACCGACCCCTTAATCTAAGGATAACGGGGGGGAAAGAAGATAAGGGGAAGGATGATATGGAGAGAAGAGGTTTGGTGGAAGAGGATGCCTTTGATCGAAGGCATTGGGGAGGGCGCATCAGGCAACCGACCCCTTAATCTAAGGATAACGGGGGGGAAAGAAGATAAGGGGAAGGATGATATGGAGAGAAGAGGTTTGGTGGAAGAGGATGCCTTTGATCGAAGGCATTGGGGAGGGCGCATCAGGCAACCGACCCCTTAATCTAAGGATAACGGGGGGGAAAGAAGATAAGGTGAAGGATGATATGGAGAGAAGAGGTTTGGTGGAAGAGGATGCCTTTGATCGAAGGCATTGGGGAGGGCGCATCAGGCAACCGACCGCTTAATCTAAGGATAACGGGGGGGAAAGAAGATAAGGGGAAGGATGATATGGAGAGAAGAGGTTTGGTGGAAGAGGATGCCTTTGATCGAAGGCATTGGGGAGGGCGCATCAGGCAACCGACCGCTTAATCTAAGGATAACGGGGGGGAAAGAAGATAAGGGGAAGGATGATATGGAGAGAAGAGGTTTGGTGGAAGAGGATGCCTTTGATCGAAGGCATTGGGGAGGGCGCATCAGGCAACCGACCCCTTAATCTAAGGATAACGGGGGGGAAAGAAGATAAGGTGAAGGATGATATGGAGAGAAGAGGTTTGGTGGAAGAGGATGCCTTTGATCGAAGGCATTGGGGAGGGCGCATCAGGCAACCGACCGCTTAATGTAAGGATAACGGGGGGGAAAGAAGATAAGGGGAAGGATGATATGGAGAGAAGAGGTTTGGTGGAAGAGGATGCCTTTGATCGAAGGCATTGGGGAGGGCGCATCAGGCAACCGACCCCTTAATCTAAGGATAACGGGGGGGAAAGAAGATAAGGTGAAGGATGATATGGAGAGAAGAGGTTTGGTGGAAGAGGATGCCTTTGATCGAAGGCATTGGGGAGGGCGCATCAGGCAACCGACCCCTTAATGTAAGGATAACGGGGGGGAAAGAAGATAAGGGGAAGGATGATATGGAGAGAAGAGGTTTGGTGGAAGAGGATGCCTTTGATCGAAGGCATTGGGGAGGGCGCATCAGGCAACCGACCCCTTAATGTAAGGATAACGGGGGGGGGGGAAAGAAGATAAGGTGAAGGATGATATGGAGAGAAGAGGTTTGGTGGAAGAGGATGCCTTTGATCGAAGGCATTGGGGAGGGCGCATCAGGCAACCGACCCCTTAATGTAAGGATAACGGGGGGGAAAGAAGATAAGGTGAAGGATGATATGGAGAGAAGAGGTTTGGTGGAAGAGGATGCCTTTGATCGAAGGCATTGGGGAGGGCGCATCAGGCAACCGACCCCTTAATGTAAGGATAACGGGGGGGAAAGAAGATAAGGTGAAGGATGATATGGAGAGAAGAGGTTTGGTGGAAGAGGATGCCTTTGATCGAAGGCATTGGGGAGGGCGCATCAGGCAACCGACCCCTTAATGTAAGGATAACGGGGGGGAAAGAAGATAAGGTGAAGGATGATATGGAGAGAAGAGGTTTGGTGGAAGAGGATGCCTTTGATCGAAGGCATTGGGGAGGGCGCATCAGGCAACCGACCCCTTAATGTAAGGATAACGGGGGGGGAAAGAAGATAAGGTGAAGGATGATATGGAGAGAAGAGGTTTGGTGGAAGAGGATGCCTTTGATCGAAGGCATTGGGGAGGGCGCATCAGGCAACCGACCCCTTAATGTAAGGATAACGGGGGGGAAAGAAGATAAGGTGAAGGATGATATGGAGAGAAGAGGTTTGGTGGAAGAGGATGCCTTTGATCGAAGGCATTGGGGAGGGCGCATCAGGCAACCGACCCCTTAATGTAAGGATAACGGGGGGGGGGGGAAAGAAGATAAGGTGAAGGATGATATGGAGAGAAGAGGTTTGGTGGAAGAGGATGCCTTTGATCGATGGCATTGGGGAGGGCGCATCAGGCAACCGACCCCTTAATCTAAGGATAACGGGGGGGAAAGAAGATAAGGTGAAGGATGATATGGAGAGAAGAGGTTTGGTGGAAGAGGATGCCTTTGATCGAAGGCATTGGGGAGGGCGCATCAGGCAACCGACCCCTTAATGTAAGGATAACGGGGGGGGAAAGAAGATAAGGTGAAGGATGATATGGAGAGAAGAGGTTTGGTGGAAGAGGATGCCTTTGATCGAAGGCATTGGGGAGGGCGCATCAGGCAACCGACCCCTTAATCTAAGGATAACGGGGGGGAAAGAAGATAAGGTGAAGGATGATATGGAGAGAAGAGGTTTGGTGGAAGAGGATGCCTTTGATCAAAGGCATTGGGGAGGGCGCATCAGGCAACCGACCCCTTAATCTAAGGATAACGGGGGGGAAAGAAGATAAGGTGAAGGATGATATGGAGAGAAGAGGTTTGGTGGAAGAGGATGCCTTTGATCGAAGGCATTGGGGAGGGCGCATCAGGCAACCGACCCCTTAATGTAAGGATAACGGGGGGGGGGGAAAGAAGATAAGGTGAAGGATGATATGGAGAGAAGAGGTTTGGTGGAAGAGGATGCCTTTGATCGAAGGCATTGGGGAGGGCGCATCAGGCAACCGACCCCTTAATCTAAGGATAACGGGGGGGGGGGGGAAAGAAGATAAGGTGAAGGATGATATGGAGAGAAGAGGTTTGGTGGAAGAGGATGCCTTTGATCGAAGGCATTGGGGAGGGCGCATCAGGCAACCGACCCCTTAATCTAAGGATAACGGGGGGGGGGGGAAAGAAGATAAGGTGAAGGATGATATGGAGAGAAGAGGTTTGGTGGAAGAGGATGCCTTTGATCGAAGGCATTGGGGAGGGCGCATCAGGCAACCGACCCCTTAATCTAAGGATAACGGGGGGGAAAGAAGATAAGGTGAAGGATGATATGGAGAGAAGAGGTTTGGTGGAAGAGGATGCCTTTGATCGAAGGCATTGGGGAGGGCGCATCAGGCAACCGACCCCTTAATCTAAGGATAACGGGGGGGGGGGGGGGAAAGAAGATAAGGTGAAGGATGATATGGAGAGAAGAGGTTTGGTGGAAGAGGATGCCTTTGATCGAAGGCATTGGGGAGGGCGCATCAGGCAACCGACCCCTTAATCTAAGGATAACGGGGGGGGGAAAGAAGATAAGGTGAAGGATGATATGGAGAGAAGAGGTTTGGTGGAAGAGGATGCCTTTGATCGAAAGGCATTGGGGAGGGCGCATCAGGCAACCGACCCCTTAATCTAAGGATAACGGGGGGGGGGGAAAGAAGAAAGGTGAAGGATGATATGGAGAGAAGAGGTTTGGTGGAAGAGGATGCCTTTGATCGAAGGCATTGGGGAGGGCGCATCAGGCAACCGACCCCTTAATCTAAGGATAACGGGGGGGGGGGAAAGAAGATAAGGTGAAGGATGATATGGAGAGAAGAGGTTTGGTGGAAGAGGATGCCTTTGATCGAAGGCATTGGGGAGGGCGCATCAGGCAACCGACCCCTTAATGTAAGGATAACGGGGGGGAAAGAAGATAAGGTGAAGGATGATATGGAGAGAAGAGGTTTGGTGGAAGAGGATGCCTTTGATCGAATTGGGCAGGGCTCATCAGGCAACCGACCCCTTAATCTAAGGATAACGAGGGGAAAGAAGATAAGTTGAAGGATGATATGGAGAGAAGAGGTTTGGTGGAAGAGGATGCCTTTGATCAAAGGCATTGGGGAGGGCGCATCAGGCAACCGACCCTTTAATCTAAGGATAACGGGGGGGAAAGAAGATAAGGTGAAGGATGATATGGAGAGAAGAGGTTTGGTGGAAGAGGATGCCTTTGATCGAAGGCATTGGGCAGGGCGCATCAGGCAACCGACCCCTTAATGTAAGGAGAACGGGGGGGAAAGAAGATAAGGTGAAGGATGATATGGAGAGAAGAGGTTTGGTGGAAAAGGATGCCTTTGATCAAAGGCATTGGGCAGGGCGCATCAGGCAACCGACCCCTTAATCTAAGGATAACTGGGGGAAAGAAGATAAGTTGAAGGATGATATGGAGAGAAGAGGTTTGGTGGAAGAGGATGCCTTTGATCAAAGGCATTAGGCAGGGCGCATCAGGCAACCGACCCTTTAATCTAAGGATAACGGGGGGGAAAGAAGATAAGGTGAAGGATGATATGAAGAGAAGAGGTTTGGTGGAAGAGGATGCCTTTGATCGAAGGCATTGGGCAGGGCGCATCAGGCAACCGACCCCTTAATGTAAGGAGAACGGGGGGGAAAGAAGATAAGGTGAAGGATGATATGGAGAGAAGAGGTTTGGTGGAAAAGGATGCCTTTGATCAAAGGCATTGGGCAGGGCGCATCAGGCAACCGACCCCTAATCTAAGGATAACGGGGGGGGAAAGAAGATAAGGTGAAGGATGATATGGAGAGAAGAGGTTTGGTGGAAGAGGATGCCTTTGATCGAAGGCATTGGGGAGGGCGCATCAGGCAACCGACCCCTTAATCTAAGGATAACGGGATTGAAAGAAGATAAGGTGAAGAATGATATGGAAAGAAGAGGTTTGGTGGAAGAGGATGCCTTTGATTGAGGGCATTGGGCACGGTGCATCAGGCAACCGACCCCTTAATCTAAGGATAACTGGGGGGGAAAAAGATAAGGTGAAGGATGATATGGAGAGAAGAGGTTTGGTGGAAGAGGATGCCTTTTGATCGAAGGCATTGGGGCAGGGCGCATCAGGCAACCGACCCCTTAATCTAAGGATAACGGGGGGGGGGGGGGGGAAATAAGATAAGGTGAAGGATGATATGGAGAGAAGAGGTTTGGTGGAAGAGGATGCCTTTGATCGAATGCATTGGGCAGGGCGCATCAGGCAACCGACCCCTTAATCTAAGGATAACGGGGGGGAAAGGAGATAAGGGGAAGGATGATATGGAGAGAAGAGGTTTGGTGGAAGAGGATGCCTTTGATCAAAGGCATTAGGCAGGGCGCATCAGGCAACCGACCCCTTAATCTAAGGATAACAGGGGGAAAGAAGATAAGGTGAAGGATGATATGGAGAGAAGAGGTTTGGTGGAAGAGGATGCCTTTGATCGAAGGCATTGGGGAGGGGCGGATCAGGCAACCGACCCCTTAATCGAGGGATAACGGGGGGGAAAGAAGATAAGGTGAAGGATGATATGGAGAGAAGAGGTTTGGTGGAAGAGGATGCCTTTGATCGAAGGCATTGGGGAGGGCGCATCAGGCAACCGACCCCTTAATGTAGGGATAACTGGGGGAAAGAAGATAAGGTGAAGGATCATATGGAGAGAAGAGGTTTGGTGGAAGAGGATGCCTTTGATCGAAGGCATTGGGCAGGGCGCATCAGGCAACCGACCCCTTAATGTAGGGATAACTGGGGGAAAGAAGATAAGGTGAAGGATGATATGGAGAGAAGAGGTTTGGTGGAAGAGGATGCCTTTGATCGAAGGCATTGGGGAGGGCGCATCAGGCAACCGACCCCTTAATGTAGGATAACTGGGGGAAAGAAGATAAGGTGAAGGATCATATGGAGAGAAGAGGTTTGGTGAAGAGGATGCCTTTGATCGAAGGCATTGGGGAGGGCGCATCAGGCAACCGACCCCTTAATCTAAGGATAACGGGGGGGAAAGGAGATAAGGGGAAGGATGATATGGAGAGAAGATTTTTGGTGGAAGAGGATGCCTTTGATCAAAGGCATTAGGCAGGGCGCATCAGGCAACCGACCCCTTAATCTAAGGATAACGAGGGGGGAAAGAAGATAAGGGGAAGGATGATATGGAGAGAAGAGGTTTGGTGGAAGAGGATGCCTTTGATCGAAGGCATTGGGGAGGGCGCATCAGGCAACCGACCCCTTAATGTAGGGATAACTGGGGAAAGAAGATAAGGTGAAGGATGATATGGAGAGAAGAGGTTTGGTGGAAGAGGATGCCTTTGATCGAAGGCATTGGGGAGGGCGCATCAGGCAACCGACCCCTTAATGTAGGGATAACTGGGGGAAAGAAGATAAGGTGAAGGATCATATGGAGAGAAGAGGTTTGGTGGAAGAGGATGCCTTTGATCGAAGGCATTGGGCAGGGCGCATCAGGCAACCGACCCCTTAATCTAAGGATAACGGGGGGGAAAGGAGATAAGGGGAAGGATGATATGGAGAGAAGATTTTTGGTGGAAGAGGATGCCTTTGATCAAAGGCATTAGGCAGGGCGCATCAGGCAACCGACCCCTTAATCTAAGGATAACGAGGGGGGAAAGAAGATAAGGGGAAGGATGATATGGAGAGAAGAGGTTTGGTGGAAGAGGATGCCTTTGATCGAAGGCATTGGGGAGGGCGCATCAGGCAATCCGACCGCTTAATCTAAGGATAACGGGGGGGAAAGAAGATAAGGGGAAGGATGATATGGAGAGAAGAGGTTTGGTGGAAGAGGATGCCTTTGATCGAAGGCATTGGGGAGGGCGCATCAGGCAACCGACCGCTTAATCTAAGGATAACGGGGGGGAAAGAGATAAGGGGAAGGATGATATGGAGAGAAGAGGTTTGGTGGAAGAGGATGCATTTGATCGAAGGCATTGGGGAGGGCGCATCAGTCAACCGACCGCTTAATGTAAGGATAACGGGGGGGAAAGAAGATAAGGGGAAGGATGATATGGAGAGAAGAGGTTTGGTGGAAGAGGATGCCTTTGATCGAAGGCATTGGGGAGGGCGCATCAGGCAACCGACCGCTTAATGTAAGGATAACGGGGGGGGTAAGAAAATAAGGGGAAGGATGATATGGAGAGAAGAGGTTTGGTGGAAGAGGATGCCTTTGATCGAAGGCATTGGGGAGGGCGCATCAGGCAACCGACCGCTTAATGTAAGGATAACGGGGGGGAAAGAAGATAAGGGGAAGGATGATATGGAGAGAAGAGGTTTGGTGGAAGAGGATGCCTTTGATCGAAGGCATTGGGGAGGGTGCATCAGGCAACCGACCCCCTTAATCTAAGGATAACGGGGGGGAAAGAAGATAAGGGGAAGGATGATATGGAGAGAAGAGGTTTGGTGGAAGAGGATGCCTTTGATCGAAGGCATTGGGCAGGGCGCATCAGGCAACCGACCCCTTAATCTAAGGATAACGGGGGGGGGGGGAAAGAAGATAAGGTGAAGGATGATATGGAGAGAAGAGGTTTGGTGGAAGAGGATGCCTTTGATCGAAGGCATTGGGGAGGGCGCATCAGGCAACCGACCGCTTAATGTAAGGATAACGGGGGGGAAAGAAGATAAGGGGAAGGATGATATGGAGAGAAGAGGTTTGGTGGAAGAGGATGCCTTTGATCGAAGGCATTGGGGGAGGGCGCATCAGGCAACCGACCGCTTAATGTAAGGATAACGGGGGGGAAAGAAGATAAGGGGAAGGATGATATGGAGAGAAGAGGTTTGGTGGAAGAGGATGCCTTTGATCGAAGGCATTGGGGAGGGCGCATCAGGCAACCGACCGCTTAATGTAAGGATAACATGGGGGAAAGAAGATAAGGGGAAGGATGATATGGAGAGAAGAGGTTTGGTGGAAGAGGATGCCTTTGATCGAAGGCATTGGGGAGGGCGCATCAGGCAACCGACCGCTTAATGTAAGGATAACGGGGGGGAAAGAAGATAAGGGGAAGGATGATATGGAGAGAAGAGGTTTGGTGGAAGAGGATGCCTTTGATCGAAGGCATTGGGGAGGGTGCATCAGGCAACCGACCCCTTAATCTAAGGATAACGGGGGGGAAAGAAGATAAGGTGAAGGATGATATGGAGAGAAGAGGTTTGGTGGAAGAGGATGCCTTTGATCGAAGGCATTGGGGAGGGCGCATCAGGCCACCGACCCCTTAATGTAAGGATAACGGGGGGGGAAAGAAGATGAGGGGAAGGAATGATATGGAGAGAAGAGGTTTGGTGGAAGAGGATGCCTTTGATCGAAGGCATTGGGCAGGGCGCATCAGGCAACCGACCCCTTAATGTAAGGATAACGGGGGGGGGGGGGAAAGAAGATAAGGTGAAGGATGATATGGAGAGAAGAGGTTTGGTGGAAGAGGATGCCTTTGATCGATGGCATTGGGGAGGGCGCATCAGGCAACCGACCCCTAATGTAAGGATAACGGGGGGGGGGGGAAAGAAGATAAGGTGAAGGATGATATGGAGAGAAGAGGTTTGGTGGAAGAGGATGCCTTTGATCGAAGGCATTGGGGAGGGCGCATCAGGCAACCGACCCCTTAATGTAAGGATAACGGGGGGGGGGGGGGAAGAAGATAAGGTGAAGAATGATATGGAGAGAAGAGGTTTGGTGGAAGAGGATGCCTTTAATCGATGGCATTGGGGGAGGGCGCATCAGGCAACCGACCCCTTAATCTAAAGATAACGGGGGGGAAAGAAGATAAAAGGAAGGATGATATGGAGAGAAGAGGTTTGGTGGAAGAGGATGCCTTTGATCGAAGGCATTGGGGAGGGCGCATCAGGCAACCGACCCCTTAATGTAAGGATAACGGGGGGGGGGGGAAAGAAGATAAGGTGAAGGATGATATGGAGAGAAGAGGTTTTGGTGGAAGAGGATGCCTTTGATCGAAGGCATTGGGGAGGGCGCATCAGGCAACCGACCCCTTAATCTAAGGATAACCGGGGGGGGGGGGGGAAAGAAGATAAGGTGAAGGATTATATGGAGAGAAGAGGTTTGGTGGAAGAGGATGCCTTTGATCAAAGGCATTGGGGAGGGCGCATCAGGCAACCGACCCCTTAATCTAAGGATAACGGGAGGGGGGGGGGAAGAAGATAAGGTGAAGGATGATATGGAGAGAAGAGGTTTGGTGGAAGAGGATGCCTTTGATCGAAGGCATTGGGGAGGGCGCATTAGGCAACCGACCCCTTAATCTAAGGATAACGGTGGGGGGGAAAGAAGAGAAGGTGAAGGATGATATGGAGAGAAGAGGTTTGGTGGAAGAGGATGCCTTTGATCGAAGGCATTGGGGAGGGCGCATCAGGCAACTGGCCCCTTAATCTAAGGATAACGGGGGGGGGGGAAAGAGAAAAGGTGAAGGATGATATGGAGAGAAGAGGTTTGGTGGAAGAGGATTCCTTTGATCGAAGGCATTGGGGAGGGCGGATCAGGCAACCGACCCCTTAATCGAGGGATAACGGGGGGAAAGAAGATAAGGTGAAGGATGATATGGAGAGAAGAGGTTTGGTGGAAGAGGATGCCTTTGATCGAAGGCATTGGGGAGGGCGCATCAGGCAACCGACCCCTTAATGTAGGGATAACTGGGGGAAAGAAGATAAGGTGAAGGATCATATGGAGAGAAGAGGTTTGGTGGAAGAGGATGCCTTTGATCGAAGGCATTGGGCAGGGCGCATCAGGCAACCGACCCCTTAATGTAGGGATAACTGGGGAAAGAAGATAAGGTGAAGGATGATATGGAGAGAAGAGGTTTGGTGGAAGAGGATGCCTTTGATCGAAGGCATTGGGGAGGGCGCATCAGGCAACCGACCCCTTAATGTAGGATAACTGGGGGGAAAGAAGATAAGGTGAAGGATCATATGGAGAGAAGAGGTTTGGTGGAAGAGGATGCCTTTGATCGAAGGCATTGGGGAGGGCGCATCAGGCAACCGACCCCTTAATCTAAGGATAACGGGGGGGAAAGGAGATAAGGGGAAGGATGATATGGAGAGAAGATTTTTGGTGGAAGAGGATGCCTTTGATCAAAGGCATTAGGCAGGGCGCATCAGGCAACCGACCCCTTAATCTAAGGATAACGAGGGGGGGAAAGAAGATAAGGGGAAGGATGATATGGAGAGAAGAGGTTTGGTGGAAGAGGATGCCTTTGATCGAAGGCATTGGGGAGGGCGCATCAGGCAACCGACCCCTTAATGTAGGGATAACTGGGGGAAAGAAGATAAGGTGAAGGATGATATGGAGAGAAGAGGTTTGGTGGAAGAGGATGCCTTTGATCGAAGGCATTGGGGAGGGCGCATCAGGCAACCGACCCCTTAATGTAGGGATAACTGGGGGAAAGAAGATAAGGTGAAGGATCATATGGAGAGAAGAGGTTTGGTGGAAGAGGATGCCTTTGATCGAAGGCATTGGGCAGGGCGCATCAGGCAACCGACCCCTTAATCTAAGGATAACGGGGGGGGAAAGGAGATAAGGGGAAGGATGATATGGAGAGAAGATTTTTGGTGGAAGAGGATGCCTTTGATCAAAGGCATTAGGCAGGGCGCATCAGGCAACCGACCCCCTTAATCTAAGGATAACGAGGGGGGAAAGAAGATAAGGGGAAGGATGATATGGAGAGAAGAGGTTTGGTGGAAGAGGATGCCTTTGATCGAAGGCATTGGGGAGGGCGCATCAGGCAACCGACCGCTTAATCTAAGGATAACGGGGGGGGAAAGAAGATAAGGGGAAGGATGATATGGAGAGAAGAGGTTTGGTGGAAGAGGATGCCTTTGATCGAAGGCATTGGGGAGGGCGCATCAGGCAACCGACCGCTTAATCTAAGGATAACGGGGGGGAAAGAAGATAAGGGGAAGGATGATATGGAGAGAAGAGGTTTGGTGGAAGAGGATGCATTTGATCGAAGGCATTGGGGAGGGCGCATCAGTCAACCGACCGCTTAATGTAAGGATAACGGGGGGGAAAGAAGATAAGGGGAAGGATGATATGGAGAGAAGAGGTTTGGTGGAAGAGGATGCCTTTGATCGAAGGCATTGGGGAGGGCGCATCAGGCAACCGACCGCTTAATGTAAGGATAACGGGGGGGTAAGAAAATAAGGGGAAGGATGATATGGAGAGAAGAGGTTTGGTGGAAGAGGATGCCTTTGATCGAAGGCATTGGGGAGGGCGCATCAGGCAACCGACCGCTTAATGTAAGGATAACGGGGGGGAAAGAAGATAAGGGGAAGGATGATATGGAGAGAAGAGGTTTGGTGGAAGAGGATGCCTTTGATCGAAGGCATTGGGGAGGGTGCATCAGGCAACCGACCCCCTTAATCTAAGGATAACGGGGGGGAAAGAAGATAAGGGGAAGGATGATATGGAGAGAAGAGGTTTGGTGGAAGAGGATGCCTTTGATCGAAGGCATTGGGCAGGGCGCATCAGGCAACCGACCCCTTAATCTAAGGATAACGGGGGGGGGGGGGGAAAGAAGATAAGGTGAAGGATGATATGGAGAGAAGAGGTTTGGTGGAAGAGGATGCCTTTGATCGAAGGCATTGGGGAGGGCGCATCAGGCAACCGACCGCTTAATGTAAGGATAACGGGGGGGAAAGAAGATAAGGGGAAGGATGATATGGAGGTTTGGTGGAAGAGGATGCCTTTGATCGAAGGCATTGGGGAGGGCGCATCAGGCAACCGACCGCTTAATGTAAGGATAACGGGGGGGAAAGAAGATAAGGGGAAGGATGATATGGAGAGAAGAGGTTTGGTGGAAGAGGATGCCTTTGATCGAAGGCATTGGGGAGGGCGCATCAGGCAACCGACCGCTTAATGTAAGGATAACGGGGGGGAAAGAAGATAAGGGGAAGGATGATATGGAGAGAAGAGGTTTGGTGGAAGAGGATGCCTTTGATCGAAGGCATTGGGGAGGGCGCATCAGGCAAGCCGACCGCTTAATGTAAGGATAACGGGGGGGAAAGAAGATAAGGGGAAGGATGATATGGAGAGAAGAGGTTTGGTGGAAGAGGATGCCTTTGATCGAAGGCATTGGGGAGGGTGCATCAGGCAACCGACCCCTTAATCTAAGGATAACGGGGGGGAAAGAAGATAAGGTGAAGGATGATATGGAGAGAAGAGGTTTGGTGGGAAGAGGATGACTTTGATCGAAGGCATTGGGGAGGGCGCATCAGGCCACCGACCCCTTAATGTAAGGATAACGGGGGGGGAAAGAAGATGAGGGGAAGGATGATATGGAGAGAAGAGGTTTGGTGGAAGAGGATGCCTTTGATCGAAGGCATTGGGCAGGGCGCATCAGGCAACCGACCCCTTAATGTAAGGATAACGGGGGGGGGGGGAAAGAAGATAAGGTGAAGGATGATATGGAGAGAAGAGGTTTGGTGGAAGAGGATGCCTTTGATCGATGGCATTGGGGAGGGCGCATCAGGCAACCGACCCCTTAATGTAAGGATAACGGGGGGGGGGGAAAGAAGATAAGGTGAAGGATGATATGGAGAGAAGAGGTTTGGTGGAAGAGGATGCCTTTGATCGAAGGCATTGGGGGAGGGCGCATCAGGCAACCGACCCCTTAATGTAAGGATAACGGGGGGGGGGGGGAAGAAGATAAGGTGAAGAATGATATGGAGAGAAGAGGTTTGGTGGAAGAGGATGCCTTTAATCGATGGCATTGGGGAGGGCGCATCAGGCAACCGACCCCTTAATCTAAAGATAACGGGGGGGGAAAGAAGATAAAAGGAAGGATGATATGGAGAGAAGAGGTTTGGTGGAAGAGGATGCCTTTGATCGAAGGCATTGGGGAGGGCGCATCAGGCAACCGACCCCTTAATGTAAGGATAACGGGGGGGGGGGGGAAAGAAGATAAGGTGAAGGATGATATGGAGAGAAGAGGTTTGGTGGAAGAGGATGCCTTTGATCGAAGGCATTGGGGAGGGCGCATCAGGCAACCGACCCCTTAATCTAAGGATAACCGGGGGGGGGGGGGGAAAGAAGATAAGGTGA
>NC_090740.1:65074078-65107165 GCF_036898095.1 Palaemon carinicauda | reverse complement strand
GTTGGGTATGGGTAGAGTAGGGGATCCTTTGGAAGTATGTATGATCAAGAGAGAGTAGATGATCCTTTGGGAGTATTCTGGGTGAGGGGAGAGTAGAGAATCCTTTGGGAGTATGTTGGGCAAGGGGAGAGTAGGGGGATCCTTTGGGAGTATGCTGGGTGAGGGGAGAGTAGGGGATCCTTTGGGAGTATGTTGGATGAGGGGAGAGTAGGGGATCCTTTGGTGATATATTTTGCTTAGTATTTTCCCACATTCCTGTTCCTCACCGAATATCTATCTATTTTCCCCGATAGCCCTTCTTTCATATAGGCCTATGTGATATCCGCACTACGATTCCTTATGTTTTGCACCTTACGTCAGTAAGTATGTAAATAATAATAACAACATGAATTTTATGCTGTGTAGCAAGTATAACCTATTCTGTAAACCTGATATTAAGCATAGTATTTTTTTATTCCCGCCTCTACACTATTTTAATGAGACTAGCACGCGCTTCCCTTCAAGCCATCACTTTCGACAGAGGATAAGAAATAAGGAATATCCCATATATGAAAGAAGGGATATCGGGGAAAATAGATAGATATTCGGTGAGGAACAGGAATGTGGGAAAATACTAAGCAAAATAATACGAAGAGAAACAATGTAAGACTATTTAAACTGAAAGGAATAGGCCGAACTATATTACGAAAGAAAAAAAACAAACTGCGTCTACAACTCAAAGGGATCGTTTTTCCGCCAGGCCGCTAGAGGCTGTTCTTTCACCTCCCCATAAGTTTTCACAAATATCTGGTTTTATTAATTCCATGTTTTTGGTAAGTTCTGGGATTCAAAGAAAGTTTATAATAACATGTTTAACTTATGCTGAGTGTAATCTATCCCAATTTGCGTTAAAATATGTGAAAAATTACAAAATTACAAAGCGTGCATCCGAAAACCAGCTGCTGTCGTTGACTTCGGCGGATTGTGTTATTAAATTTAGACTTACCAAGACGATTCTTTATAATATATTTATTCTTTCACATTGTTTATTGACTAAACATATATCTGATGGAGAAATATAGGTTAATAAATAAGTTTCGATTCATATTACTTGGTAATCATTCGAGAACAATAAAGGTGTTCGGACAAAAAAACTTCCGACCAATCAGGTATCAGGAACCTTTCCGAGCTAAAAGGGCATCCATGTGAGTCAAGTGCAAATATGCACCGCTATAAAAAATAGAGTATAGTAAACATATTTTGGCTTGTTGTTAAATTTTTTTTTTTTTAAATGGAGATAGCTGGCCGAGCTAATGTAATAAATGAAATAGTTAATTATTACATGTTTAAAACACATGATGTAATATGTCATTGTGGATGAAGATGCTAGCGTGAGATTTGCTGTAGTCATATAAAATCATAACAGGATGTACTGTACTTTGCATTGTCGGCAATGTAACATTTTTCTGAAACGTCAACACAAATGCATAGCGTGTGAAAGATTGCATCGTCACCGGATGCAGGTGTCTTCCGAGAAAGAATGTAAAGTTTCCATATTGTGTTTAAATGCTAAGACAACTAAACATACGATATCTGTGATATCGATAACTTAGGCAGTTCATATCTATACTTCACCCGAATTGATCATCCGACCAAACCAGCTCCACTCCTGTGATGGAGATGTTTAACACTGTTGTTTTTAGAGAATAAATCACTTTTAAAGTTACTAAGATGAACTTTATTTTCAAGACTTAACATCTTAAACAACACATACTCAATGTGTGCTTATAACAGTAGCACAATAATATATAGACTGTTCTAAGTACACATGTGACTAAAGCATAAAAGACTTACACGTGTGCCATGCGTATTCTACGCAAGTGTTCCTTTTGTACTGTAACAACAGAAACAATAGTGAAATATTACTATATTTCCCTGAGAGTGGCTTCGTGTTTCTTTTTCCAATGAAACTTTATTTTTCTGTTATCACTAATTATTATGCTTTCACACAATATTTTCAAAGAAAATTCTTCTTTAATTGTATATATTACAACCCATGACTTCTATATGCTGCTTGTTAATAAACACAGCTAGGAATTTTTGCGTCTCATTTCACCCTAAAAATTCTAAAAAATTCAAATAAATGGTGTCAGAGCTAATTATTATCCTCTTATTTTCTGGAAAAATTCTATTTTTGTTCTAAGCAAACAAACATCAAATTTATATGTTATTTTGTTAAGTTCAGTCCCTGGTAATGACTGACTTCCCCAACCTGATTACTTTACTGACTGTACAAATGTCCTTCATGAATGAAAACCTATCTACCTTGTCTACAACACACAAACAGACCAAGGGAGGTGTCAGTAATCAATACATATTTTGTTCCTTTCAGAATACAAACTATTTTTTACATGTATATGATGAGACTAATATACAACTTGTTTGCTAGATTGTTCCTTGAACTCACAATCCTCAGGTTTTTTTTTCCTAGAGTCTCCCATGACTCTTCCCTGTAGGGGGCCGGAAGCACTGACATAGTCCATGCTCAGCTGAAAGGTGTATGACGGTAACACCGTATGTCTAGGTCTAGAAGACCAAGGAAAAATTTATCTTGTGGTTATTGGCACTATTGGAAATCCACAGATACATTATTGCTCTGGTGAACTTCCATCAGGACGACATGGCCTGAGCCCAAAAAACGGATTTTGAGCGAAGCAAAAAATCTATTTTTGGGTGAGGTAGCCATGTCGTCCTGATGGATCCGCCCTCCTTTTACAAAGGATGAATGAATCCCTCCCATATATACTGTATCTGTAGCACCTCACTAACGCTACAAAGAATGACAAGATGGTGCCACACGGCGTCGTGCTGGCGCTCAACAACAATACGAGTAGGAGCATTCCCTTAATAACGGCCCTCCTACAATTCTAGCCACTTTCCCCTCTCGAAGCGTAAACGCTATTAGGGGTGTAGATAGCTATATGGCGTGTCAAGAATACGTCCTCTGATCTTATGCGATATCCCTAAAGACAAAAGCAGGGGATATTCGCGCCAGGAATTAGAATTCTGGATACCTTTAGTAAAATTCTCTGGGATATATCACTGTAGTTAAATATAACCTAGGAAGCTCCTATGAAGGAACTTCCATCAGGACGACATGGCTACCTCACCCAAAAATAGATTTTTCGCTTCGCTCAAAATCCGTTTTATTTAAGCTATTATACCGGCAAAGCCGTTCTGGCTAACTAAATAACGCATGCGTTACAAACAACAGCGCCGAAAGCGCCTCCGGTCCAGGCAATAGCTCTGCCAAAAACATAGTTTATTTCGAGTTAAATCTTTACTTTATGGCCAGAGATAAATTTATACAATATAAGAATTAAATACTCAACTTTCCAGAGGTAGAAGACGCTGGAGATTGCATTATAATCCAAAATAGCGAAAGAGCTCTGGGAAAAATCACCAAGCTAACGCGCTACAAAGAAAGGAATAAAGATGGCCGACGATGGTGGCATCACCTGAGTACTCAAACAGTAACGGAGGAGGAGAATTTTGTAACAGCTCCTCTTTTATTTTGCCACTTTTTCCCCTCGAAGCATAAACGCTATGCGGGGTGCAGATTGGTATGTGGTGTGTCAAGAATACATCCCCTGATATTATGCGATATCCTAAAAGGAAACTCTAAGGACATTCGCGCCAGGAGTTAGAACTTTGGAGACCTTTAGTTAAATTCTCTGGGAATATCACTGTAGTCAAATATACCCTAGGAAGCTACTGAAAGGAACCTTCCATCAGGACAACATGGCCTGAGGCCAAAAAAGGCTTATAAAAAGGATTTTGAGTGAAGCCATAAATCTATTTTTGGGTGAGATAGCCATGACCTTCCTGATGGAAGGTTCCTTCAGTAGCTTCCTAAGGGTATATATGACTACAGTAGATATTCCCAGAGAATTAAACTAAAGGTTTCACAGAATTCTAACTTCTGGCGTGAGTACCCATAAATTTTCCCTTTAGGATATCGTATAATAACAGGGGACGTATGCTTGACACACCACATAGCTATCTGCACCCTACATAGCATTTACGCTTCGAGGGGGAAGTGTGGCAAGTATGGGAGGAGCCGTTACAAAACTCTCCTCCTTCGTTACTGTTACGGTACTCGGCGACATCACATCCGGCCGCCATGTTGGATTGATGCCGCCAGAGCGCGCTTTCCTCATTCCTTCCAGCGTATATGCCAGCCTCCATGATACAATAAGATAAGGAGGAGCCTGTCAGGCTGGAATAGAGAGCCAGGGTGGGTCCATCAAGACGTCATGGCTATCTCACCCAAAAATAGATTTTTCGCTTCGCTCAAAATCCGTTTTTTGGGCTCAAGCCATGACGTCCTGATGGAATTGTACCAGAGAATTAATGTATCGTGGATTTTTTCCTTTTGCAGTGCGTTCGACTTCTAAACAATTTTCCTTTGGTCTGATGACCACAGAGACCCGTGACATCTCCGTGATGTCACTTCAGGTAAGCATATACCTTGTTATCGCTTCCTGCCCCCCTGGCAGGGAAGTCCTATTTGGACGTAAGGAACATTTTGAAGTTACTTGATAAAGGAACTCACCTATTGTCGGAGATCTGGTCGGTCTCATGGACAGATTGGAGAAGGTAAGTACAATTGTGTTGGAACACATTACCTTGGTCTAGGTGAGTATGCATCGAGAAGAAGCAATATTATAACATTGAATATGATAATATTCAAATAATAAGGTAATAAAAATTCTCTAACAGTGTTTTTATTTCATGTGTGAGGACGAAATGAGACGCACAGGGTAACAAAATTCTATTTTGTTCAATAAAATAATAATTAACATGAAAAGTAAATTTCAATTGGAATGCAATTAGAAACATAGACTAAAGACATCAGAAGGTTTGGGTGTGGAATCTGAAAAGGAAGAACTTGCCATTACACACATAAGTTCCAGGGGAACTATAAAGCTTTTCTAGAGAGTCTTATACAGTATACACTTCATGTTAAAAACATGTGGCACACGTGTTTCTGTCTATGTTACTTCACCTTTGTAGAAGAACAGTCCTTAGTGTCACAAGGTGACACTTAAAATCACTATGTTTCGCACTAGGGTCAACGCAGGCACCCATGGAGTTAGAGTCCCGAATAACTTACTGTTCTGCGCAGCACTAAGCAGCCAGTTTTAATACACTACCTGCTGCCACCACGTAACTGTTAAGTTCGTGCACCTGCTTCGCGTAGTGTTTGAAAAACACTCTTGAGGATTTCCAGCCCGTGAAGGATCAAAGACTTTCGAAATCCATTGCCTGGAAAAATTTTAGGGAAGAGGCGACTTTCCTGGGATCATGACTTGCGGGTGTACTGTCAGGATCCGCTCTGCGAATAAAGTAGGCGATCTTCGCCCTTAGTTGTTTGAGTGACAAATCAGATCCCGATGTTTCTCTTTTAAAGAGCTGTCCTCCGTCGAAGTCTGAAGTTCTTCGAAGATAGACCTTTAGACTCTCCACTAGGCATAGAGAGACATCTTCCTTCAGAGGGCAGATTCTCCAAGGCCCCCACCTTTTAGTGGGAAGCTCATTCTTGGCGAAAAACGTTGGGTCAGGGAAGTGGATAAGTTCGCCTGTCTCAGCAAACTGTATCTGGCTCTCTTCTCTAGATAAAGCCACAATTTCACTGACTCGGGCTCCCGAGGCGAGAGCAAAAAGGAAAATCACTTTTTGAGTCAAATCTTTCAGAGGGTAAGACTCATTGTCCAGACCTGAGGCAAAATGGAGCACCTTATCAAGAGACCAGGAGATGGGTCTCGGTGGAGGTGCAGGATGGAGTCTAGCACATGCTTTTGGCAGCTTGTTAAAGATGTCGTCGGACAAGTCTATCTGGAAGGCATAAAGTAATGGTCTTGTCAAGGCCGATTTGCAAGTGGAAATTGTGTTGGCTGCCAAGCCCTGTCCATGAAGGTGAATAAAGAAGGACAGACAAAAGTCTATAGAGATTTCTGTAGGATTTTTAGCCTTGACGAAGGACACCCATTTCTTCCAGGATGACTCGAATTGCCTTCTGGTAGATTTTATTTTGTATTCCTCTAGGAAGTCCAAACATTTCTTCGAGATCCCAAACCTCTTTGTCACAGCTAGGGAGAGAAAATCATGAGATGAAGGTCTCGGGTTTTCTTTAATGAAGCGAAGACAGTCGACTTCCAAACCTGCTGGGAGAGAACTGGGTCCGGCAGAGGAATCAGCTTGGGTTGTAACTCCAAGATTAGTGGGAACCAGTTGCTCCGGGGCCACTTGGGAGCCACTAGGGCTGCTGTTCCATGGAAGGTTCTCAGCTTGGTGAGGACTTTCAGCAGAAGGTTGGGTGGAGGGAATAGGTAAATCTTGGACCATCTGTTCCAATCCAGGAACATGGCGTCCACCGCTTCCGCTCTGAGGTCCTCGTATAGGACCACATAAAAAGGAAGTTGTTTGTTGTCGCTCGTCGCGAAGAGGTCAATTTGCAGTTCCGGGACTTGCGGGGAGATGAAGGAGAATGAGTCTGCGTCTAAGGACCATTCCGACTCTATTGGGGTTGTCCTCGATAGAGCGTCCGCCGTCACATTACAGAATCCTTGTAGGTGAACTGCCGAGAGGTGCCATCTTTTCTTGTCCATTAGGTGGAAGATGGGCTGTAACACTTGGTTGAGTTGGGGCGGCCTTGAGCCCTGACGGTTGAGACATCTGACCACAACGGCACTGTCCAGAGATAGGCGGATGTGGATTGAGGGACGTGGAGACAGCCTCCTCAGGGTAAGAAGTACCGCCATGACCTCCAAGATGTTGATGTGAAACGTCTTGATTAGGGGAGACCATGTTCCTTGAACTTGTCGTTGATGGGAGTGACCCCCCCATCCTTCTAGCGAAGCATCCGTGTGGATAACGACCGACGGAGGCGGTGGATGAAGGGGAACTGATCTTCTCAGGTTCTTTGCCTCCGACCATGGCTTTAGGAGTGAGCGAAGCCTGCTTGGCAGAGGTCTCTTGAGATCTCTTCGAGCGATGGATGCGTATCTTCTCCAGACTCCCGATGCATCTTTTACCTGTGCTCGTAGCACTGGGTCTGTCACTGAGGCGACGAACTGGAGGGAGCCGAGCACCTGTTCCTGTTGTCGTCTTGAAAGCCGTTTGGATTTTAGGAGTCTCTCGACAGATCTCACTATTTCCTTCCTTATCTTCAGAGGGATGGAAAGACAGTGTGACTGAAGGTTCCAATGGATTCTTACCCATTGAAGCTTCTGAGCTGGAGACAGTCGAGACTTTTTGGTGTTGATTTTGAAGCCCAGATGTTCAAGGAACTGGGTCATGTTGAGTCCGAAGGGCATGGCTCTGAAAGCGTACAGCCTTTTCTGAAGCCTGAATCTTAGGTAGGAGGAGGAGTGGCAATTCATTGGAATGTGCCAGTAGGCGTCCGCCAAGTCTATTGAGACTGAGTATGCCTTGCGAGGTAGTAGGGCTCTTATATGTTGAAGAGTTAACATCTTGAATTTGTTGTTCGCTATGAACTTGTTGAGAGGAGAAAAGTCCAGAATGACTAGGAGTTTGTCGGAGACATTCTTGGGAACACAGAATAGTCTTCCCTGGAACCTGGTGGACTTTAGCCTCTTCATCACCTTCTTGTTTAAGAGTTCTAGGACGTATTCTTCCAGGACAGGGAGGGGGGGGGGGGACTGTTGGAAGAATTGGTGGAAGGTTGGAGGTTGTGTTACCCAGCTCCACCCTAGTCCATTCTTGATGATGCTGTGAGCCAAAGGATCGAAGGTCCAACGATCCTGAAAGTGGCGGAGTCTTCCTCTCACTGGGAGCATTTCATTGCTTCTGGTTTCCCAAGGGTTTTCCACCTCGGCCCCATGTTCCCTTTCCTCCTCTCCCTCTAGATGGATGTCGAGAGGAGTCTGCCGGAGCCTCTACCTTTGGGACGAAAGGTAGTAGACTGCCTTTCGTAGGCTGGTGTGAAGACTGGTGACTGAGCCACCACCGGCTGAGGGACCAGCTGAAAGGTCTGTTGTGGCTGAGACACCAACTGGTGAGTAGCGGGTGCCGGAAACTGGCGTTTAGCCTGACCCTGTTGGGGTTGGGGCTTGTTTGATTTCTTCTTAGGTTGGGGGCCCTCCTCCTGAAAAGATTTCCTCTTTCTTAACATGCCCCACTTGTTGAGAATGTTCCAGTTCTCAGTGGCGGCTCTGTCAACGATCTCTTTCACAAGGTCGTTAGGGAAGAGATCTTTCTCCCAAATGTTGGAGGAAATCAGTTTCTGGGATTCGTGTTTGACGGTGGCATCTGCAAACATGAATTCTCTACAGGCTTTCCGGGCCTTGATGAAGCTGTAGAAGTCCTTCGTCAAGGTGGCGAGATGGGACTTAGCAAGAACCATGTAGAAGCTTGGGATCCGAGTGTCCCCGACCATTGTCTTAAGCTGCACTTGATGAGACAGGGAAGCAGCCAGCCTCTCTTTCGTGTCCTGCTCCCGACGCAGAAGGTACTCGGAGAGCTTGGGGAGGTTCTCATTAAACTGCCGTCCTGTGACGTCAGCCTCCAACTTTCCTACTGAGAAAGTTAACTGGATGTCTTTCCAGATCTTGTCGTCGGGAGGGAAGGCGAGGGAGAGGGGCCTACATTCCTCCAACGTAAGGCAGGGTTTCACCTTCCTCCACTGCCTTCAACACTGCCAGCAGGGACTTTTCAGCAAAGGGGAAGACCATGGTGGCAGGAGCAAGAAAGGATGGGTGTTTCTTGCTTAGGGCCGGCACCTTGGAGTTGGTGTAGCCCTTGCTCTTAAGGCAGTTGACTAGAAGAGCTTGAGCCTTAGCGTGGTCGAAGACAATGACCTCCTTAGGCTCGGTCTCCTCCTTGGAGACTGGCTCAGACTTGAGACTGATGTAACAGTCCGGGTAAGCTTTGAAACTAGGCCAAAACTCCACCTCTTCAAGGGGAACTGCACCTAGTTTATCATTGATGAAAATCCATCCACTCGTGATGGGCATGTGTTCTGCATGCCTCCAGGGGTTGGTCACTGAGCAGAGGGGAAGATCCTTAACACTGACCTTCTTCGTCCTCTGTTTCGACAGACGGAGGATCTCCTTCTTAAGGTTCGCGTGTCTCTGACGGAACCTCTCATCCAGGAGCGCCACCAAGGCCTGGAGGCTATCCTGGTTGGCGACTACTGCGGGCACAGGAGTGGAAGAAGTAGAGGGGATGGATTCCGATACAGCAATGGAATAAACAGAGGGGGCGCGGGGGACCTCACCCTCGTAGTCAGGAGTCTCCACATACTCCTCCTCCTCTTGACCCTTGGCCATCAGGGTCCTTTCGGTGGTGTCTGACACCTCCGACATTCGTTCCACCTCATCAAGATGGAATTCTTGAAGTGCATCCGAAACGTCCGGTTCGACCGTCAGTTGGACGCAGGGGATCTCAGCCTTGGGAATGACGAAATCTGCAGACGCCTTTGGAAAGAGCAAAGCTATCATTTTTTCATTTGGAAGATAGGGCCCCTTGGCGTTCTTTTGGAAACCACGCACCCATTTGCGCAATTTCCTCGAACGCCTCATGGAGCAAGTCTTTACAAACAGTGCAAACCTGCGGGTCCCAATAACGTAGAGTCCCTTGGGAGATGGATCAGCTGGCGTGTGTTCGGCACGCCAGGTGGTCGTAGAAATCCGGGCGTCGAACGCTGCAGAAGGCGCTCCCACACCATAGGTACTCCTCTTGTAAAATAAATGGGCACATGAGTCTGTGGAAGTCAATTACAATGACTTGAAGTAATCTTAGATTAGAATTAAAGTTATACAAACTTATAATATAAGATTCCTTTCAAGTGTAACCTTAGGATAGGTAAGCTGGAAAGAAGCAGAAAAGACACATACTTGTACATCCCGTCCATCTAATTGCCGTGACCCCACGCCATAACTAATTCTAGGGACTTCTCAGGAGTCTTGAGAGGAGGAAGGAATATCCACATTGGATAAAGCGAAGCTTAGACTTCCTCCGGGGAATTAGTCATGGTGAGAGGGGGGAAGCTGAGCTCATTCAGCATAGAAGAAAAGGGAGAGAATGATTCCTCCCTCTTCAGATTAGGTCCCGGCAAGGGGCCGTGCATGGATGCACAGAGTATGCTGGAAGAATTTACTGCACAACTATACACCATAGTTTACAGTCTAGGGTGTGTACTATACCAAATGGTGTAGACCCAAATGGTATTTTTCCTTTGTTTTTTATAAAGACAGCAGATTTCTTAGCTCCAAAGTTATCTGTTATTTTGCGCAAGTTAGCAAGAAGAGGAGCTTTTAGCACTTGTTGGAGAATTGGTAATGTTACTCCTCTATGTAAATGTGTTTGTGGTAGCTCAAGTCCCACTGATTACCGCCCAATTTCCATAACTCCCATATTATCTAAAGTTTTTGAACGTCTTCTGGCAAAACGTCTTAATAGGTTTGCTGAAGGTAATCATCTATTCCCTAGTTTGCAATTTGGTTTTCGTAAAGGCCTTGGAGCATGTGATGCCCTTCTTACAATCTCCAATGCAGTACAGAAATCCCTTGATTGTGGTCGAGAAGTTCGTATGATTGGACTTGATTTTAGTGCTGCCTTTGACCGTGTTAATCATGAGGCCCTTGTTTTCAAACTGAAACAGTTGGGAGTGGGTGGGTCGTTTCTTAGCATTATTATTGATTTTTTAAGTAGTAGATCTCAAAGAGTAGTTGTTGATGGGCACCATAGTGAGTATAGGAATGTGATATCCGGTGTTCCACAGGGTAGTGTTCTTGGCCCATTACTTTTCATACTATATACACATGACATGTGGTTTGGCCTAGAAAATAAGCTTGTTGCATATGCAGATGATGCTACTCTCTTTGCATCAATTCCATCCCCTGAATGTAGACCTGGGGTTGGTGAATCCCTTAATAGAGATCTAGCTAAAATTAGTGCATGGTGCAAGTTATGGGGTATGAAGTTGAATCCTAACAAAACTCAAAGTATGATTGTTAGTAGGTCAAGGACGGTGGCTCCTCAACATTCGGATCTCAGTATTGATAATGTTTCTTTAAATTTGTATGACTCTTTCAAAATTTTAGGTGTGATTCTCGACAGCAAATTTACTTTTGAGAAACATATAAGGTCTGTGTCTTCTTCAATTGCACAAAAAATTGGCTTATTGAGAAAGTCTTTTAAGATATTCGGTGATCAATCTATTCTGAAGAAGTGTTTTAATTCTTTTATTCTACCTTGTTTTGAGTATTGTTCTCCTGTCTGGTCTTCAGCTGCTGATTCTCATCTTAATTTGTTGGACAGAAACTTACGGTCTATTAAATTTCTTATTCCTGATCTAGATATTAATCTCTGGCACCGTCGTTCAATTAGTTCAATATGCATGTTGCATAAGATTTTTCATAACTCTGACCATCCTTTACATTCAGATCTCCCTGGACAATTCTATCCTGTTCGTAATACTAGGCTGGCAGTTAATTCTAATAGCCAGGCCTTTTCCATCATATGACTCAATACAACGCAGTACTCTAGAAGTTTTATTCCAGCTGTTACCAAGTTGTGGAATGATCTTCCTAATCGGGTTGTTGAATCAGTAGAACTTCAAAAGTTCAAAGTTGGAGCAAATGCTTTTTTGTTGACCAGGCAGACATGAGTCTTTTTATAGTTTATATATGACATATTTGTTTTTGACGTTGTTAATAGTTTATATATGACATATCTGTTATGACGTTGTTACTTTTTTTATAATGATTTACTGTTAATTTGTTCTCTTCAGTTATTTATTTCCTTATTTCCTTTCCTCACTGGGCTATTTTTCCCTATTGGAGCCCCTGGGCTTATAGCATCTTGCTTTTCCAATTAGGGTTGTAGCTTGGATAGTAATAATAATAATAATAATATTGTATATAGCTATACGATAGTCACTGCCGGCACCGGGCTGGCAGGGGAGAAGTAACAGTCTACTGAAGAAAATGATTAGGTAGCGCCGGCAGCGGGACGGAATGCCGGAAGCGCGCCGGCAAATCTCCATTGAGCGGAAACCCTTACCAGCCATCAGTCTATGTGGCAGAGAGAGGGCGAAACCTCTAGGTGATGGCAGATCGCCGGCAAGTCGGCGGCCCCTGGCAATCGGCAAGCAACCTGCGAAGGTATTCCAACACTGACGTCAATAGATCAGACAGAGAGAATACCGGTTTACACCGACGGCTGTTGCTGGCAGCGTAGAGGCGGCAGTGGACCGGCACTGGTAGAAAGAGAGGAAGGATAGGAGGAGAAAGAGGGAAGGGCAGTAACTCAATACCCAGACCTTGTCTGGGTGTTGAAATGAAAGGAAGAGGGTGGCAACCTATCATCCAGCCGCAACAGAGCCGGCAGCCGGCTGGAGTTGCGGGTGGCGGCTCAAGGGAGGACCAAGGAACACTCTAAGATAGGGAGGCCTTCCGCCGGCAGACCAACCTGTCGTATGCTATCCCATAGTTCGACTATATGCGGGAAGCGTAGCAGTCCAGACTAACCAACGAAAGGACCCAGCTGAACCCACAACCCGCGAGTACGGGGTGGAGATATAGGACGGCGGACAGAGGTGTGATGGCTAGGCCAACACAAAAGAACAGAGGGGGGACGGGCAAGGGTCCAGAGGAGGAGTGTAGGAGGAGGCGTAGCCTCCACCGACACTCCAAGGGGGGGGGGGGGGAGGGGGGGTGTGTCCTGTTTCAGGGCTAGCACTATCCCAGGTGTAGGAAGAATTCATTCTCCAGCCTAGGGTAGGTTAGCATAGAGAAGGTACAGCACTGATGTGCCGTCCTAAACTATAAAGAAACAGAATCCCTTGGTCTGCCTAACCTAGGCTAGGGGAGCAAGTCCCCAAACCAGGAACGACAGGTCGCTAGACCACAGGGAGGAAGGGTCGTAACCCAACCAGGTGTGGACTAGGG
The DNA here is from genome assembly GCF_036898095.1 of Palaemon carinicauda. Classification (NCBI taxonomy): domain Eukaryota; kingdom Metazoa; phylum Arthropoda; class Malacostraca; order Decapoda; family Palaemonidae; genus Palaemon; species Palaemon carinicauda. The sequence goes on along the minus strand of NC_090740.1, from coordinate 65,094,209 downwards.
GGGAGGGCAGAGCCCTCCCACCTTCGCCTACCAGCAGGAACCAGAAGGAGAGTTCATTGTCCTAATGGGGTAGCTGGGGGCAAATGACTGGTACTCTGAGGTTCTGTCCCAAACTCAAAGCACATGTACTATGGCTAGGAGCGGGGAAAGAAAAACCTAGCCTAACCTTACTCGAATACGATTCAAGGTAAGGAGGGCTAGGATGTAGCCTAGGCTACCTTAGAGGGAGGAGATTACCTTGGATAAGGTAACTGGGGAGGTGAGAAAGTATACAAGAGCCCTAGCGTTAAGTTTGGGGCAAGGGGGTCGAGTACCAAGATTGCCGAAACCCCTTGTACAGTATACTTCCTAAAAGGCGAAAAACATATGTGCAATCACTGAATCTTATATGTATAAATGCCTATATCTTCATTTCGTAATTTAACACTAGGAACACTTATTATATCATGCATGAAAGTAAACAAAAATGCCTAGGCTATCGAGCCTAGGGGCTAGGCTAGCACGCTAGCATGAGAATCGGCTACCTACCCTCGCCGAAATGAATACAATCGGCATAATATAACTAATTCCTAGCAATGAAGACTAAATAACTAATACTGATAATTAGTTAAAAGACCGGGAAGGTTGTTCAGTCTGACTAAATAAAGCATGCGAGGCGAACAACAGCGTCATGGATGACGCCTCCGGTCAAAGCACAGCTCCGCACACAAAACACGGTATTTTAAGATAAAAAGACGTTACTTTACAGCTAGAGCTCATTCATACAATACAAGAATAAGGTACTCAACTTTCCAGAAGAAAGCGAGGCAGAAGATTGCGACATTATGGATCACTCAGCGAAAATTGGGAAAAAGCACCTAGTCATATACGCTACATGAGAAGGAATGAGGAAAGCGCGCTCTGGCGGCATCAATCCAACTTGGCGACCGGATGTGATGTCGCAGAGTACCGTAACAGTAACGAAGGAGGAGAGTTTTGTAACGGCTCCTCCCATACTTGCCACACTTCCCCCTTGAAGCGTAAACGCTATGTGGCGTGTCAAGCATACGTCCCGTTATTATACGATATCCTAAAGGGAAACCTTATGGATACTCACGCCAGAAGTTAGAATTCTGTGAAACCTTAATTCTCTGAGAATATCTACTGTAGTCATATATACCCTTAGGAAGCTACTGAAAGAACCTTCCATTAGGACGTCATGGCTTGAGCCCAAAAACATTAGAAAGAGGTGGAGATATTGGCTTTGCCAGTATAAGATTCTAATGTACTGTACTATACAGTATTAATATAATACGCAATATTCACTGCTGTAGTTTATTCTGCATTTAAGGTACAACAACAGTTTTAATATTTACAATTGGGGGTAAAAACCTCCTTAGAATTTATACTGCCTATTACCCCTGGAATTCTAGATACGGGGACAAATGTATTAACAGTAGATGAGGAGGTTTTACTGTATATAAAATTAAAATGGTATCAACTTAAACAAAGTATTAGCAGAAACAAAATGACCATGCTTAAGGGGACTGTCCGTCATGGTGTTTTGACATAACTTTCAGAAATCAAAAATCGTTTTATTGTTTCTGAGAAACATATCGTACATGCTCTCCACAAGTTTCAGCTAATTATTTTTACAAATAATGATGATATAGCGGTCTTTAAATGATGACGTCATCCTTACTGAGTCATCTGCATGACTAAGTTTGACAGAAATGTCTTTGCATGTTTATTTTTGCATATATATATATATATATATATATATATATATATATATATATATATATATATATATATATATATATATATATATATATATAGCAATTTTTTCGCTTAAGTTTACAAAATCTCATACGTCTGGCAAAGATAGAAGGCATTGGTTGAGGGCAGGTGAATGGAAACTACAAGCTACGACAACAGCAGCCAGAGTTTCCAAAGACGTATAGAAGTTATAATGCCTGTGTTTGTTTACTTGCAGTTCGTGTGTAGGCTACATAGTGTTTTTACAACATCCTCGTGAACTTTATAGCAGAGCCAATGTTACCTAAGGTCATAGAAAGAACAAAAAGTAAGCAGAGAGCAACAATAAAGAACCAAGAAGAGGGGCAAACATGAATAAGAGTACAAAGCTGGAACATTCTGACTAAATTTCTGGCAACAATGAGAGGATGCTGGCAACTCATGACACCCTTACGCCCAAGTGTATTAATAAACTTAGGATTTAAATACCTTGTTTAGGGTGTGTTCATGTAGGAATAATCAATTAAAGCACGAAGTATGGTTATCATAATAATGTTATCTTGATTTTTTAAGAAAAGAAGCAAAAATTTATTGCAAAACTTTGGGAGCTCATAACTCAAAAACATACTTATTCACACTTAGGTACATTCTTCTCACATATTTATTGTTCGATTTGAGAGAGAAGACATCATTAAAAAGAGGAATAAAAATCCCACAATTTTGTGAACCAGAATTTTTATTTTCCTTTTTCTCTTTTTTTCATGAATATTTTATGTCTAGACGAAGAAAATTAAGAAAACAATTCATTAAAAAAAAAAGAAAATAAAAAATCTGTCACACAATTATTTGAATTATAAAGAAGTTTTGATGGTATGATTTTCAATACAATTTATGTCATATAAGTGGAGAAAAATGTACCTAAATTTTTTTTTTTAAATCATGATTTTTGCTAATATATCAAAAGGTTTTTGATCAAATGACATGAAACTTTTATATGATAAAGGTATCACATACTGTAAGGACACCGATCCCTTCGTCGTCCAGAAAATCGACAAACTACTTATTTATTTAAATTCTCTCTTCGCCACACTGTGGTGTCCTATGTATATATATTCCGCTCTACCAGAGCTACATTTTGATATATGTATCGTTTCATGACATGTTTCTGTTAACCCATAATTCATATATTTGTAAGTGTAAGAAAACACATATATTTTGGCGGGCACTTCAATCTGACTTGGCGCCATTGTAATCCTACGTTTCCGTCCGCACCTTGTTATGTATTTCCGTGCGCATTCAAATAAAGTATCAGTTGATCTTGGTGACGCTTGTCTCACTGTCCTTACAACTGGTGACCCCGGAGTTGAAAGTAGCATCAGCGGTTTTGGCTTTGCCATTAACGGACTTATTATGGCCGTGCTACCTTCTACATACTCCGTTACCTTAGGCAAGAACCTGCCTTTGGTTCTCCCACACTTCGGTGAACGTATGGCAGTAGGATGAGCTTAACCGACATATCAACCTCTCACCTCTTCGCCGACTCGTCGTCTGGCCACGATGTAGGAAGCAACACGCCCATCGCACCCAACGGCCTCGCCTCCACGCCCAAAGTCAAACTGCCGCCCTTTTCTCAACACAACACCGCTTCCTGGTTCCTGAGAGCAGACGTACTCTTCCGCGTCGCTAGACTCAGCGACTTCTGCGCCAAGGCTGACATCGTTCTCACCTCCATACCTGAAGAAGTATTCGACAAGATTTCCCCATGGCTCGACGCCCAGGCCGGCCAAGTTTCATACGACGACCTGAGAACGAAACTCATCGGTATCTACTCCCTCTCCGTCTCAGCAAGGGCACAGAAAGTACTGGACCTCGCCGGCAAGCCCATGGGTGACACCTCTCCTGTCGAGGCGTGGGACGAGCTAACCGGCCTGCTCATGCTCCCCGAAACAGACAGCAACGGCCGACGACGTGAGATTAGCTTATCTCGCGAGATCTTTCTTCGACGCCTACCACAGGACGTACGGGCCCAATTGACAGACGCCGACACGCTCCCAATGAACGAACTCCTGTCGAAGGCTCAGAAGCTCCACGAGGCCTCCAAAGCATCTCGCCTCGGAGCATCATCGTCAACACCGCCTCCGTTCTCCTCCTTCAGCAGCTGCTCTTCCATAGACTCCTCGGCAATGGCCCTCGAGGACGACGAGATCAACATTCTATCAAGAAAGAAACCACCGCAACCGACGCGACCAAACCCTAGGCCTAACCCAGCATGGTGCTTCTACCACCAACAGTTCGGCAGCGACGCCAAGAAATGTAGAGCACCATTCAGTTTCCCTAGAAGAGCACGCCAGAAGCATCCACCTGCCACCATCGCGGCCGCAGTTAACCATAACAAGATTGGTTTCTGTATCCTCGATACCATTTCCAACCGTATACTCATGGTGGACACCGGCGCAATGCAGTCAACGTTCCCTCCTTCGAAGTCCGACCTAGACCGTGGTCCCGACAAAAACGCTCCCTCACTCATCGCCGCCAACGGATCTCCCATACGGTGCTATGGAATCAGGACCCTCAAGATATCTATCATGGGCCGTTCGTATTCTTGGCCCTTCGCTATCGCCGACGTCAATCGCCCCCTCCTCGGTGCGGATTTCCTCGCCCACCATGGACTCCTCGTCGATGTCGCTAACAGACGTCTCATCGACACGGGGACCTGCCAGTCTCGCGCCCTAGAACATGGCCCTGCAACAATGTCCGTATCCCCCGTAACAACGCACCCCTACGCCGACCTCCTACGAGAGTTTCCCGAGGTTTTCAAGCCCGAGCTCCGACACTCGCCAGGTTCCCCGTCCAAGCATGGCATCTACCACCACATCACAACAACAGGACCTCCCACTCACGCCAAATTCCGCTGCCTCCCATCAGAAACTGAAGGATGCCAAACGCGCCTTCGAGGACATGGAACGCATGGGTATCTGTAAGAAAGCATCGAGCCCCTGGGCATCACCCCTGCACATGGTTAAAAAACCGGACGGGTCCTGGAGACCTTGCGGCGACTACAAGCGCCTCAATCTCATCACAACGCCCGATCACTACCCACTGCCCAACATGCAGGACCTAACGAACGCGCTGAACGGCGCAAGGTTTTTTACCAAGATGGACCTTCTCAAGTCTTACTTCCAGGTCCCCGTATTCCCGGAAGATATCCCGAAAACTGCCATTGTAACGCCATTCGGATCCTACACCTTCGCATACTCAACCTTCGGTCTACGCAACGCCGGGGCAACCTTCCAACGACTAATGGATAGCATTCTGGGTGACCTTCCTTTCTGCGTCTGCTACGTCGACGACATCCTGATATTCTCGAAAACCAAGGAGGAACACCGGGGACACGTCCGCACCGTCCTAAAGCGCCTACAGGAGAACGGCCTAGTCGTACGCTTCGACAAATGTACGTTCGGTGCGGAGAGAGTGGATTTCCTTGGTCACCGTGTATCCTCGCGCGGGGTAAAACCCATGACAACCAAAGTCGACGCCATCAGGAAGTTCCCAATACCTACGACCATTCGCCATCTTCAGGAGTTCTTGGGAATGGTCAATTACTACAGGCGCTTCATCCCCAACATCGCACAAACCCTGTCACCCCTCGACGACGTCCTGAAAGGAAAAGCAAAAAAACTCGAGTGGGGCTTGCCCCAGCAACAGGCATTCGCTCGGACGAAGGATGCCCTTACGAATGCCTCAACCCTGGCTCATTTCGACGACAACGCGCCCCTGCGACTAACGACCGACGCCAGCAACGTCGCCTGCGGGGCTGTGCTTGAGCAACTCGTCAATGGTTCTCCTCGACCGCTGGCATTCTTCAGCAAGAAATTGAAACCCGCCGAAACAAGATACAGCACCTTCGATAGGGAACTCCTCGCTGTCTACCTCGCCGTCCGCCACTTCAGGCACATCTTGGAAGGCACCCCCTTCACGATTGCAACGGATCATCAACCCCTCGTCCACGCCTTCACGAAATCAACGGATGCATGGTCATCCCGTCAACAACGTCATCTCGCATCAATCAATCGCCGAATTCGGGTGCAAAATACGTTACGTCCCAGGAAAGAAAAACCCAGTCGCGGACGCCCTTTCAAGGATTGAAATTGACGCGATCCACCTGGGAATCGACTACGCCAATCTCGCAAACGAACAACGCACCGACCGAGAAGCACAGGTTCACCTGACGGAGCCATCCGCGCTCAAGATAAGTGCGGTTCCCCTCGGACCAGCAGGAGTAACTATTCTTTGCGACACCAGCACGGGCCGCCCTCGTCCCTGGGTACCAGCCTCCTGCAGAAGGAAAATATTCGATATCATCCATGGACTTTCGCACCCCTCAGGACGCACCACCGCTCGCCTTCTGTCTGAAAAGTTTGTCTGGCCAGGGATAAAAAAGGACGCCCGGGAATGGGCGAGGTTGTGCATCAACTGCCAGTCAAGCAAGGTCAGCCGTCACACCGAATCGGGGGTGGGCGATTTTCCCCAGCCAAAAAGACGTTTCGGACATATACACATCGACGTCGTGGGACCATTGCCCCCTTCTGGATCCGCTCGCTACCTACTTACGATCATCGATCGCTCCACGAGGTGGTTGGAGGCATCGCCGATGACCGAAGCTACGACTCAAGCATGTGCCGAAGCCCTCCTGTCAAGCTGGGTGAGCAGGTTTGGCGTTCCTGACGACATCACGACTGACAGAGGCCCCGCTTTCCTCTCAGAAATATGGCTGGATTTGGCGAACCTGATGGGGACGACGCTCCACAGCACCACGGCATACAACCACGCGGCAAACGGCATGGTCGAACGAACGCACCGCGCCCTCAAGGCGTCCCTGATGGCGAGCTGCACCGACGGGAACTGGAAATCATGACTTCCTTGGGTACTCCTCGGCCTTCGCACCGCCCCTCGTGCAGACGGCGAACCTTCGCCCGCCGAAAAAGTTTACGGAGAAGCGCTCGCAGTTCCTGGCGAATTCTTTCCCTCATCAACCGACGACACGCAGCTGGATCACCTAAGGGATATCGCCAGGAAGTTCAGGCCGTGTCTCAAAACTTACCAGTACAGAACCAAGCACTTCAAGCCAAAAAGCCTGGATGACTGCGAGTACGTTTTCGTCCGTGTCGACGCTCATCGACAACCACTGACTAGACCTTATCGAGGTCCCTACCGGGTTATTAAAAAGACAACGAAAGCCTTCCTTCTCGACGTCCATGGCCAAGAGGACTGGGTCTCTATAGACCGCGTGAAACCAGCGTTTCTCGAAGGAAGCGACACCGCCTCCGCTGGACCTGGCAGACCCAGAGTTCCGCCACAAAACAAGCCGCCCAACGAAGGAAAAATCATCAAACGACGTCAAGAGGAAGAGATCCTTACACCGACCGCCAGCGCGCCCCTCCGTTCTAAAACAAGAGGAACCCTCCGATGCCCGAAGAGATACGAAGATTGATCATCAGCCCTCTACGCCGCCCGATGTCTTGGGGGGGGGGGAGTACTTGTAAGGACACCGATCCCTTCGTCGTCCAGAAAATCGACAAACTACTTATTTATTTAAATTCTCTCTTCGCCACACTGTGGTGTCCTATGTATATATATTCCGCTCTACCAGAGCTACATTTTGATATATGTATCGTTTCATGACATGTTTTTGTTAACCCATAATTCATATATTTGTAAGTGTAAGAAAACACATATATTTTGGCGGGCACTTCAATCTGACTTGGCGCCATTGTAATCCTACGTTTCCGTCCGCACCTTGTTATGTATTTCCGTGCGCATTCAAATAAAGTATCAGTTGATCTTGGTGACGCTTGTCTCACTGTCCTTACAATACAGTAGGCCTAAAACATATATAGAAATTGAGTAATTTGAATAATTAGAAAAAAAAATTCATGGCATGGCAGACGGTCCCCTTTAAGGTTTAAAGGTCGCTCATGAATGGCAGAGGCAAGGGACAGTGACATTGCCCTGTTGAGCAGGACAATGCCCTAGAGACTGACCATATATACCTATGATCAGCATCCAAGCTCCCTCTCCACCCAAGCTAGGACCAAGGAGGGCCAGGCAATGGTTGCTGATGACTCAGCAGATGGACCTATATTCTCCCCCGAACCCTCCATCCTTAGCTCACAAGGATGGTAAGATTGCAGCAACCAAAGAAAATAACTAGTTTGAGCAGGACTCGAACCCCAGTCTGGCATTCACCAGTCAGGGACGTTACCACATCAGCCACCAAACCATATCTATACCTACATAATGTAGGATTTATATCAAAATACACACAGGAAAAAAAAAAAAACAGCAATACACCATTACAGTATATGATAATGATCTTGTAAGTCACCTAGGAAGATCGTATTGAATAAAAACCAAGGCATAATATAGTATCATTATATTTCTGCTATTGAGATCTTTGCACAGTTTGCTAAATCCGGTGCTTGCAGTAGAGTACAAAATAAAGGCACTTGTTTGCACTCTAACTACTGATGATGATTTCAGGGCGGTGATCACGCTGGCATCCTGGTACAGTACTACGCTACTTACTCCTACATTCACAACTTTTAACTTGTTCTTTTTTAATAAACAGAAGAATTAAGGTATCTAAAAGTTTGGATTATTGAACACTTTAACAATCTGATGTACACTTGTCTATAAATTAGTAGCAACAGAATACATGTTTAAAGGTATTTAACAGTATCATAAAATTTATAGATCAAGAATTAAAAAGCTACCAAAATCAAAACAGGAAGGAGCACTGAAAAGCATTATGGTAATTATGATATATTGCACAATATATTATATCAAATTCAGTACAGTAACACAAATGTAAGTTCTTTAGACAAGTGTATTCAATGTGAATCAAATAAGAGCCTCTGGAGGGCTATTTTCAGTTTAAATGAAACTAAGCTTAGTATTCTATCAATCTTATGCAAACCAGCTATTTTATCTTATCATAATGCTTTACAGTACTTGGCTTTATGAAACAACATAGAAGTTTCCCAGGGGCATATATTTTAATGTGGAGCTCACCGTCATACCCCACAAAGCTTAACATTATATAATTACATAATAAAATTCTTTGGAATTATTATTTACATTATATACAACACTCATTGATACAACACAAAATCTTTACAACAATAAAAGTAAATTAGCTTTGATTTTGCAGAGATGAAAGCATTAACCTCTACACCTTGGTGCTAATATCACTGTGGAACCCTTGCCTGCCTCTGCTAAAAACACACACACACATTATTACTTCTATTATTATTATGGATCAAGTGGCGAGGGTGACAACTGTGAACATGCTAGCATCATTATGTCCTTTTTCTCCTTGGGAAAACGAAGTTCACGACCAGCTAAACGAGCAGCTTCTAATTCACGCTCACTCTGACTGAGTTCTCGGGCAATCACACCAGGATTTTCTTGTTCACGAGCAATCCAATCAAGGGCCATCTGAGAGCGCATATCATCATCAAGAGCACGGTGGGAGTAATGAGCCACTACTTCCTGTCTGGAACACTGCCTCTCTCGCATGGCCTTCAAGGAACCATTCCAATGCAAAAGCTGGAAAACAGTCATAAGTTCTTGGAACTCGAGCATTGTCCGCCCTTTATTAGTTTCCAACATGAATCGAAAAGCTCCAATTCCAGTACTTGGATTGTCAGCTTCATCAGGGTCCCCTTGGGGAAGAGCCAAGTCAGCTACATGCTGTAAAAGAAAAAGATATCAAATCAAGCTCTAATTCCTTTGACATAAATCTTCATACAAGAAATTGTTTTTAATAATGCTATTTCTTTACAAGAACAAGACAAAAGACCACTGACATGACAAATTTGCTAAAATTATAATAGTACCCATATGTAAAAACAGTGCAAAGCTAGGGAGTAAATTAAATATATAACATTGAATACAGATAGAACTATGAATTGTTGATATAATAATATACTGTACACAAGGGTGTTTTGAGATAGTTACTAGTCTCTCATTTACAAACAAAAAAAATTTCTTTCATTTCAATTTCTGCCTTTACAGCTTTTGATGGGCAAAGATCTTTCTCAAACTTGGAGAATCCCTAAACTCACTTGCAAAAAGAACTTGCCCTTAAGCTCAACTTGTGGATCAAAGGTACCTAATTGACACGAAGAGGATGATAAAAAAAATGTAGAAGCTTTAAAAAATTGGTGCCCCATAGAGTTTGTATTCATTGAACATTGAACAAAGATGTGCCTCCCCACAAAATTAATATACAGTTTCACTTATAAACTGTATAATCATATCATATTTATTTCACCACTGCCCTTCTTCATTAACTTTACAAGTTACCTACATTTCAGATATACAGTATTTACTCAATTTAGTACTCGTGTAATATTTCTCTCTTGAACTGGACAGATTCAGGAGGAAGTACTACAGCCATATCACTTACGAGGTTAACTACCCCAGTGAATAATAATACTAGAAAAGTGACTACCATTCCTGCCAGTTAGTTGTAAGGATTGTTCTCAGCTATTATGAATTTTAGTCATTTTGTGACTCTTGCACTTGAAGATGCATTGTGGTCTAAGGCTTATGATCACTAGCCGCACTCTTAATACCATTCACTATATGCTAAATGGGAAAAGCCCTTCAGAAGGGTTATGAATAACTTTTTTTTTTTAGAGGAGGATACTAGTTCTGTTTCACCACTCCAAGAGCTAGCTGTAAGTATAATAAACATTCTTAACTATAATTAAATATACTGAAAATAATTTAAACAACTGAACAGCACCTGCATATGATGGAATAACAGTAGTAGTGTTAATTTCCCCTTAGCAAGCTGAAAATCCTGCTTAATTTCTCAGGGCAATCATCAACCCTGTCCTTTATGGTTTCCATCTCCATTTTAAAGGTTTAAAGGCCGCTTATGAATGGCAGAGGCAGGGGACTGTTCATACATCCATATGATTAGCACCCAAGCACCCTCTCCACCCATGCTAGAACCAGGGAGGGTAAGGCAATGGGTACTGAGGACTCAGCAGGTAGATATATAAGCTAACCCCCCCCAAAAAAAAAAACATCCTTAGCTCACAAGGACGGTAAGGTTGCAGACACTCAAAGAAACGTTCGAGTTTGACGGGACTAAATTTCCCATCTAGCAGAACGCCAGGCAAGTAAGTTTCTGATAGACCACCACAACCCAAATCAGGGTTGTAAAAAATCAAGGGTACAGCAAGGCTTTATTACTATATGATGAAACCCAGATTCCATTGTTTTTCTATATTGGTCACTCCATCCTAAAAAATTTGATTTTCTCAACAACCATGTAGCAAAGGGTGATTAAACAAAACTTATGGCACCTGATAATAGTGTATTCTCTTGAAGGATCATAGACACCTCCAGAAAAGACCAATACTTCAGACTTGGCAAAGGGTGACTCTCCCGACATCACATGTAAAGGCCAACTTCTGTTGTCCAGATTCATTAGCTATTGCATGGACAGGGAAATAAGACTTAACTTTCAACATTCTTTTAAGAAACCAAGCTCTCCAGAACAGTTACCACTTTTAGTTAACATCTAAGGACCCCAAATATGGCTTAGTATTAAGTTTTCTATTACTTTAATCTTTTCTTTCCAAAATCAAACCTTTATTAATTGTGCCTCCTGAAAGGGCTAAGGAAGCCAAAGAAGGTCTCATCCATGGAAAGTCTTTGTAGTGTTTGGAGGTTTGTGAAAATCACTGGTAAATAGGATCCAGTGTTAACCCTCAGCAAATACAGCTGTTTTCTATGCTTTTAGACTGTTCTCATATTTAGTACTAGATGATTGATATCCAAAGACAGTTCAGTGACTAGAACTATTTGATAGTCCTCGGTAATCTTTTTTGCATAGCAGATATTTTGTGCACAACATAAACAGTTTCTTACTGATTGCTATGTAAACTGTCCTTCCCCAAGCACATCTAGTTCAGAACCTGGCAATGCATTACTAAAGATTTTTATAATCCATCCTGATTAGAATGAAAGGTCAAGTAATTTATACTCAACAAAGCAACAGTGCAACACATTAGTTGTAATTACTCAAAGGATATATGAAGAATATTATTGGAGTATTATAATTTCAGACATGAAGAATAAATCATTGTGCATGGAACTATTTCTCAACTTGAATTCCCAAAATTCTACCTCATAAGGAAAAAAGGCTGGATATGAAGCCCACAAGGAAAAATTGTCATCAAATGACTTCACCATGTCAGGTACCTCTCCTAGGTCAATGGAGTGTCCTACAAAATCGTGGCTGTCATATATTAACTTTACATTCAATTTTCAGAGTTGGGTGTTTCAAGCACCTATGATATTGTTTGTGTTCATTAAGAATAATATTTGTCATTATTTGCCAAAATAAAATCTTTCAACTTTTGAGGAATATTGCATATAGTTCACCAAACCCACAGGCTCTTGTTTGCAACAGAGATTTGAAATTTGAAACTGCAAATAATGTTAGCTCTTTGAATTCCAAGATTCATGTTGTAGGCTGTTTGGATGGGTTCAGATTCAGAGTAATAGTCATATTAATTATATTTTACCCATTTAAAGTATTGTTTAATGTGAAATGTTGCTGTAATATCATAGCAGTAAAATTTTCAGTTGCAATTAATTTCTACAGACTGAGCAAAGGCCATAAATCAGTTGTTTTTAAAGGAATAATCTAAAGATTATTCTTCATAAACCATGTACCGGAAGAAAATCTGTTGTAAATACCATCAGTGTCTTGTTGATTGGATGTATCATATACTTAATTACTTTTTACTATATTTTCAACCAATTTTACATACAGTGCTGCACTTCAGCTGTTAAATACATGCAGGCTAAGGAAGATTTTTCCATTTCTCCATTGCTCTACTGTACAGGTATTTGAAACAATTTATAGAAATTAAGGGATGAATCATTTGAGAAATCATCCACATCACTTAATAACAAACAAATATTCATAAGGAATTTGTGAAATTTAGTAAAATTAGCATAAGTACCTTACTTGATATAAAAGAATAGGGAAACAAGTAAGACAGACATGAGATAACAGTGAAAGAGAGACTTCTTATGAAGAGGTTTGGACAAAGGAAAAATATATTTTTGGGGAGGTGATGACTGGTCCTCAAATGACTTTCCTGTTAAAATCTATAAAAGGGTATCCAATAAGACTTAAAACACCAAAGAAATATTGTTTTACTTGTCCTAGGGTCAGTGTATCAATGTGCAAAGCACAGACTCAGTGTTTATAAGAGAGACCCATGGGTTCAGGCTCTTCTGAACCAGTCACAGTCCCTCCCGTACTAATATGTCTGACTACTGATAATGTATCAAACATGTCGTTACTGAAAACTAGTATTAATAAGCAAGACCATACTAACGGGCTGCTTAGTTTGCACCCAGCCACAATCTATTCTATTCTGAGTAATACTCATATGTACCCTTTCCCTACATGATTCTGATTCTTGGGCCTACACATAACCTCCCCAAAAATAGATTTTTCCTTCATCAAAATCGCATTTTTGGGGGTCAGGATGCTGTGTGGTTCCCAAGGAAAAAGAACAAGGCAACATTAGTGTAGATATGTATACCATAAAGGACACTTCATCTATAATCATGCAAATATCCAATTCATGTGTGTATGGGTGTGAAGAAATACTAACAGGTCACTCGCCTCATAAGAGAAGACCCCTGGGAGAGGAACTAGATGCCTGTTATTGTACCTCTACTAAGGGACCAGGTTGACAGGCCCTTCCTCTACCCAATATCCCCTCGTAGGTGCCACAAATGAGCCAGGTACCACACGCAATGTTAACTGCTTCAATTTGTTTCACGTAATGTCTTATAAGGACCCTTTGCCAAGAAAACCCGTAAAGCTGTGGATGTGCTGATATTACATACTAGCAAATAATGCCAATGAAGAAGCAATTTTTCTCATCTTGGGTTTTCGGGATGAAGAGAGGAACAACATTTCTTTTTTTGATGAGGGAGATTATTTCATTAGGGATAGCAACTGTAGAGAGGGACTTGTTGGTTTTAGTATTTTGAAACAGACTACCTTCTAAAGATGTGGATCTCTGCAGATATGATTGCAGGGTAGACACTGGATAGAGGCTACCATCCCCAGACTGTAATTCTGTGATTTAAAGAGGATCCTGCCTTTGAAGAGGCTTTTCCTTTTTACCCAAAAAGTGGACCCTAAGAGTCAGGATCAAGAGAAGGCCAGATGATAAACACCTGTTCTCCACGTAATACTACAAGCTCACCGACTCTTGTTCCTGAGGCTAATGCTATCAGAAAAAATAACCTTCTGGAGTAAAATTTTTAGAGGAATAGTAGAATTATCTAATATTGCCAAAAACTCAAGCACTATGATAAGAGATCATAACACTAAAGGAACTGGTTGGGATGGTTATTGTAAATTAAAGGACCAAGTAATCTTGAGGAACGTGTTTGAGAGGTTCTGTCAATGCAGATTTAGATGACAAGACTGGTGATGGCAAAAGCTTCATCTATTTCAGGAGGTGAATCAAAAAGGAAGCCAAGGAGTCCAGGGCTATAAACACTGACTAATATTGTCTAATCGAAAAAAGACCTCTTACAGCCCATCAAATATGTCACATTCTACACTGAAGATTCTCTTCCATATATACATATACAGGGGAGATAATACAAGTGTGTAAGTTCTGGTTCAAAAAGGAAAAAGCTATAAATATTACATTCCCTACTCTCTGATACAGCCATGCTGACTGAAGAGGATAAGAGCTTTGTCTAGATGCTGTTTGGCAGTGTGGAACCACTAGCTCAGATGTCCCCAAGGATTTTCAAAACCTTTGAAATCATACTCGTTCGAGGAAACAGATAAATTGACAACTATCTGTTTCAATTCAGGTTCAAGGTATCTTTTGCACCTCCATGAAAATCCACATTTGGAGCTATGCAGAGCTGAAGCTTGCAAATTTATTTCTTTGTAAACAGGTACACTTGGAGATCTGGGATAATCTTGAGGATCTTTTGGAAGGAGCTCTGATCTAAGATCCACTCTATCTCCAGGGTCGTCTGTCTGGACAAAAAGTCTGCTACTCCATTGAGAGAGCCAGAGAGGTCGACTGGTGAGAGGAATAAATCCTCCCGAAGGAACTTCAAAATTAGGAGAACCGCTGTATTTAAAGTTCTTGAAACAAGATCCTTTTATCTAGAAACAACAGACTGCTGTCTGCTTGTTGATGAAAATCTTGATATGAGAAATGAGAGTTCCTTCTTAAATTGAGCTTATTTAATATCAGTAAACCTGCCATCAGTTCCAACACATTATATGAAACGCTGAAAGCTGAGGGTACCATATCATAAAATAAAGGTCTCCTCTGGATAATCTCCCCAACCCAACTTGTATGATTCTGTAGGAAGGATATCAGGGGAGGGAGCAACAGGAATGACACAGAAAGGGCCTTTGGTGAAGTCTAAGGTCTGAGAATTCTTTTTCAGCAACGGGGATATCAATTACCTCAAAACCACTTCCAAGTCATTTTCTTCCACACACAACTGAGGTCTTTCAACCAGGTCTTCAATAACGAGTCGACTGTTGGGGAAAACTAATGAAGGTCCATCAACTTCCTATGCTGTTGGGAGGAAAAGCATATGAAGAAATGAATTGGCCCTGCATAAGATTTTTTCTGAGATGCCTTTGGAAGGCTTAGAGTGGCTTCAGATATATTGCAATGAATGTCTAGCCACCAAAATACCTTTTTGAAACAAGTCTTGAATTTTTAAAGTTAATAAATCAATCAAGAAACTTAGTTCAAGAAGAACTTGCAGGACCTGATTTATGTGCATGAAATATAATACTTTTGTCTCTGCTGAGACTAGCCAGTCATCAAAATAAGATATGACCTGAACTCCATGCAACCGAAGTAGTTTGATCAATGACTGCTAGTTTTGTGAGAACCCTTGGAGATATACTGAGGTTAAAAGGCATCACTTTGACTCTTTAGGAACACCTCCCAAACCAAAACCCTGGGTAAGGTTGGTATAGGACTATGCCAATAAGCATCTTCAAGTTTATAGTACTAGTCCGAGCCACTTGGTGTAGTAATTAGCAGACATAAGTAATGGGCATCTTCTTGAATGCATCACATCTGATATAATTGCTTAGATGACATGGGTCAAGGATCACTCTTCTCTTAAGCGTCTTTCTTTGGTATACCAACCAGTTAGCATTTTGCTAATAAAGGAGTCAAGTACCACTGTTTTGGCCTGAAAGAACTGCTGGCGTGGAGGTGGTTTAGAAATTCCCGAAAAACCCAGATCTTTAGAGACTGCTCTGTACATGTCATGAAAACAAAGGAGAAAACCTGCCACCTCCGGGCATTCACTGTTGAAGTTCTTTACCTATGCAAGACAGAAAAGAAGCCTTGCTTCTTCCTCTAGTTTGCTTTCAAGTACTCCTTTTCCTCTGAACAAATCCCTAAGTACTCGGGGTTTCAGTGTCTTCCTGATCAGGATGACTATGCTGTCTCCTATCCTCCCAAGAAACTTGTTTGCAAACTTGAATACCTTTGGCTGAGGCTTCTACTTCAATCTTTTTCAGATCACAAGAATTCTGTTTTAACAAGTTTTATAAAGACTCGTATGCAGATTTGCATAACTTTCAGAGAGGACATAACAGACATGATATTAAAGTGTCTGATGAGCATTAAACTCTGAGCAAAAGGAAATTCATCACCTAATTGATTAATACCCACATGCCATTCCTATTTCTTGGGGAAATAGACCTTGCAAAACCTTCACAGTTCCATGAATCCTTTGAACTTCTTAGGATAATAACATATAACCAATAACATAATCTTCACCATTTTGACCAAAAAAGGCTGTTTTCAGTCCTGACACCAATATCCAAACCACGGATCTGTAAGAAATGCTGTGATTGAGGAGCAACCTCCCAGCACATGAGACTGCCTCTGTTAGAGTGTTAAGAGCAGACTTGTGCATGATCAGTAAAACCTACTTAGGAATAAGCTGTGGGCAAAGCTTACAGGGCGGTTCCTTAATGCTCCATTGAGATTGAAGAAATGTAGCAATATTTTCAAATTTCCCATAATTATCGAAGGAAAATCGAAGCCTCTCAGCCAAAAAGTGTTTGACTCGGGCCAAAAAGCACATCCTATGCCAGATTTCTAAGGGTTTCCCATCAGATCTCCCTCCTCAACATCCATAGCAGAAGCCGTACTAACTGACTTCTTCCCGGTCACCAAACTCAAGACTCCGGTCAGGAGATGTCATGTCCACTGGAGTATTCTCCTGATCCTAAAAATCTGACAGGCGGGGCACCACAAGGTCCCCTGGCTGGGACAATGAGGGATCAGGAGGAATGTGGGAAATCAAAAGAATGGTAGGTCCTTAGATATGATCAACATAAAGGGAGTGCATTGATGCCCCAACTATTCTGGCAATAACTGAGGCATCCATAAGAGATGCTAGCTGATTTAGTAGAGGTGGAATATTAACCAGCCTAACAGAAACCTGAGTCGCAGCAGACCTAGCAAGCTGGCTAAACCCAGGAGGAGTATCAAATGTTTTTTTCCCAGAGAAAACAGAAGTGTACTCTAAAAAACCCTGGAGTAAAGCCGTCTCCCCTTCAGGCTCTAGAAACTACAATGACCCAAAATCTACTATTCAGTAGGGGGCCTGGTCCACTATGACCTTTTACCAATACCTCTTACTGCCAAATCTAATTCTTGTAGGCAGAAGAGAGCTCGAGAATCCTTACTGGGAAAATATTCTGAGGGACTCAAGATCTTAGGAAACCATTTCACTCACATTAAAAGGAGAAGAATAACACAATCTCTTAAGTCTGCTACAAATTATATTTATTTTATGCAATCTCTCAAGCCTGCTACTAATGAATCTTTATTCTTAGCAGAAAGAATCCATTGAATGCAAACTAGGAAATTTTCAAGGTTGCAAGCCTTGCTCAGAGGCACAACAGTTGCAATGATGGCGACACTGTCTGTGGCACCACCAAGGGTTGGCTGGGTTACTGCACCCAGACTGGTTACACTTAACCCTGATTTCACTCAGCTGTAATACAAAATTCATAATTGAAAACATTTATATTTTAGTATCCTTAAAGATATGAGCATACCTCTTCCCATCTCACAGAGATCCTTTTACTACTCAAGTTTTTAAATAGAAAATTAAGAGAATAAGAGAAGGCTAACATAATTGAAAACTAAAACCTTAGAAGGCTAACATAATTGAAAACTAAAACCTTGGAAGGCTAACATAATTGAAAACTAAAACCTTAGAAAGCTAACATAATTGAAAACTAAAACCTTAGAAGGCTAACCCTTTCCCATAACTGTCAAGTATATAGTTGGCACCTCGACGAATCAAAGGCTAGAGAAGGAAGTAAAACTAAGAAATGACAATCTTTTTTCCCTAACTACTCAATAGTTGGAGCCCATTTAAAGTTTGAATTGAGTACCCCTGCCCACCCATACCTATTCCATACTAGATATGAGGATAAAAGGCTTCAGTTGTAGTGGGTTAATACTTAACCTTAGTTACACCCCCACCAAAATATAACCCAACCTTGGGGAGGAGGAAGTCACCTCCACTCAGATCATGTTAGTGCATTCCCAAATAACATATGTACAGTGAAAATACAGCAAAAATAGGTTAATGATCATATATTGGCTATTTACCAGACCATAGGTTCAAAATACCAACTAATTTGTTATATAAAGGATTTAGGAACAAAAATAATCCTACAACTACTCTACCCAACTGAGGTTAGAACACTTAAATGCCAAAAATGTGCATTTAAACATATAAGATTAAAAATATTTCTAAGCTTTCTTCTAGGTTTAATGCAAAAGCTAACTACCAAAAGGCCAACTTTAAAATATTAATTTTGTGACTTGCTAATAGTGTAAAAACCTTCATATATTACAGCTAAATATACACAAATAACATACGGCTATTCTAGCCTTAAACTCAACTAAGAAGGATCAGCATATAAGGCTAGTCTAAGGTAATGATGTGACAAATTACTTTTATTCTAAAATGCTATAAACTCTGTAAAGACGTTATACGCCGGTAACAATAAACAACTCTAGGCTACCACACTGGATCAAGATAATGCTCACAACTTAGGCTATATGAAAGCAAGTAATACTGCATTATCAATAAAGTGCCTATAAGACACAAAAACTTGAATACTTCCATGACAACATGAAATCTCGGAGTAAACGGTGTCATGCGCCAAATAAACAATTCAAAATAAACCACCGAAAGAGTCCTTCTCTCCAGAGACAAAAGACTGCCGTATGCTGTTGATGAACATCTAAATGAGAAAACTGAGAGTTCCTTTTTAAATGGAGCTTATTTAACGTCAGGAAAACTGCCACCTTTTCACCCATTAGCTTCTCCTGGGTTTGACCAGGTTGCTAGGTCAGGTGCGACACGGGTTTCTACTAGGCTGGTTACCATTCCTACCTAGGATATTGCCAGAATAGTTGAGGCATCAATCCATTCCACATTATCAATAAGAATAGTAGATATCTAAATCAGAACTTGATCAACTGTTACTTAACTTAAAAATAGAAGCAGACACTCGCAAATAATAGAGCTTGGTAGACAATGTTGGTTGCATTTCAACAAAACAAAAGATGGTGACAGGGAGAAAACTATGTGCACAGGTAATATTGATTCCAGTATTAGCATTGGTTATCACTGATGATGTTATTGGTTGTCAGAAGAATTGCAACGATGGAGGTGGTATGATGGGTTCTATAGAACCTGAAATCATTGGTCTCTCTTATGTACACTGAGTCCATGCTTTGCGTACTGATACACTGGATATGGGGCAGGGAAGATGACAATATTTCTTTGGTATTCTAGGTATCATTGGATTCCATGTTTTAGCCTTTAACAGGAGAGTCCTTAGGAACCACACAGCATCTTAAATGCTCGCCCACTCCCAAAAGAAAAAAATAGAAGAAATTGACTATGGTAATCAAATTTGAGGCCAACAATATTTTCAACTATGTTTAGGTAATGCAGTCACTTATCTAAAATGATGAATTTAATTTGAAATGCAGTGTTATTCCTAGGACATAAAGTGTCCTTATGCTCACAAACCAAATTTAAGAGTTGACAGTTGACTGCACTTATAACTATATATTAACTCTAGAAGATTGAATTTGGCATTACTGTATATATATATATATATATATATATATATATATATATATATATATATATATATATATATATATATATATATATATATATATATATATATATATATACATACTGTATATATACATATATACATACTGTA
>NC_090740.1:65063967-65073578 GCF_036898095.1 Palaemon carinicauda | reverse complement strand
AGGGAAGTCACCAAGAGGGAGGCAGGTATTGCCGGCAGTAGAGGCGGCAAGAGACCGGCACCCGGATAGATAGAGAGACAGGGGGAGGGGGGAAAGGATGCAGGAAGTACCGTCAGGGTTCCAGACATCCCTCCCCCTCCCTGAGGGGGTGTACCCATGATAGAGACAGGCTCTAGCATCCATAAGCAGGGGTCACTAGGGACCGGGAGCAGGTAGCCCAAGGGAGGACTAGGGAACACCCAAGAGGGGGGGGGGAGACTCCCCTATGCAGAGCTACACTAGTAACTAACCTTATAGGACACTATGAAGGTATATGTACCAGAGCGGACAGCACAGGGAAGCTCGGGTAGCCCTACTCATCCACCCTAAGGAGGATTTGTAGGACAGGGGACAGATGAGTATAAACTAACCTAAGCATAGGCTAGGCTATACAAGAGATAGGTGGGGAGGGAGAAGAGAGGGGTCTTCCCAGGAAGGGTTTCTGTACCAGAGCGGCCACAAAGGGAAGGGAGGACACTCCCTAACCTAAGATTAGGCTGATCGGCTAAAACGGTGCAAGAGTACAGTTTCAGCATGGAACAGAGAAACCTTCCTAACCCGGCCTAGATCAGGGCTAAAAGTCCTGAACTAGGCAAGGAAGAAGACGTATCGCTATCGCAGGAAAGTCGTAGACTATCCTAGCCATAGAGGTAGGCTAGCCTAACCTCACTCTCAGACGCAATCCTAAAGGGGGTTCATTCCTTTAGGGAGGACTGAGAGGCGATATAATACTCTATTAGACAATAAATCCCTTTACTCAGAAAAGGGATCAAGGCTAAATAGAGGGAGTGCCAAGGCAGGGGATGAAGGAAGCATATAGGGGTCCTAAGGTTAGGTTAGGCTAGAAAGAATCACTGACTAGCCTATCCCCTATATGGTCCCTCAAGGCGAAAACATTTGCATCACTAGTCAAAAGTATTGTAAAATAATAATGCCACTATCTTCATAACTTAGTCTAGGATCACTGATAAATCATGCATGAACACTTGTATATAGGCTCCTGGCCTGGGGGCTATAGTAGCCGACTGGTATGAGGTCAATCGATGACCGATAAAAAGCGTCTAAACACGATATAAAAGTTCCTAGCTATGAAGACTAAATAAACTAATGTATTCGATTAGTATATAATGCCGGAAGCGTTGTTGTGGCTAACTAAATAAGACATGTAAAACAACAACGACGCCATAAAATGGCGGGTCCGGTAGAGGCACAGCTCTGCCACAAAACATCAATTATTTCGCGAAATAATATTTACTTTACGGCCAGAGCTTAATTAAACAATACTGGAACCTTGTACTCAACTTTCCAGAAGAAGGCGAGGCTGAAGGTAACGACATAGCGAAGATGCAAAGCGATAAAGTTCACACAAGGGAAAATCCGTCTAAGTAGGGCAGCTACTAAACAAAGGATAAAGACGCGCGTGACGTCATTAGAGCAATGGCGTCCGTTTGTTTACGTCTCGAGTATCAGTAGTAGCCACGAGTGAGATTAGCTGTGGAACGGCTCCCAGCTATTCTCAGCCCTTACACACCGAAGCGTTAACTCTGTTCGGGGTGGAGATAGCTATGTGGCACGACCAGACATGCGTGTCCCCTGTTGTATTACGATGTCTTAAAGGGAAACCTTTGAGATACTCGCTCCAGAAGTTAGAATTCTGTGATAACCTGTGGTTAAATTCTCTGGGAATATCTTAGTAGTCTTATACCCAAGGAAGCTACCAAACAGGAACCTTCCATCAGGACGCCATGGCTTGAGCCCAAAAATATATATAACGATTTTGAGCGAAGCGAAAAATCTATTTTTGGGTGAGATAGCCATGGCGTCCTGATGGAAGGTTCCTGTTTGGTAGCTTCCTTGGGTATAAGACTACTAAGATATTCCCAGAGAATTTAACCACAGGTTATCACAGAATTCTAACTTCTGGAGCGAGTATCTCAAAGGTTTCCCTTTAAGACATCGTAATACAACAGGGGACACGCATGTCTGGTCGTGCCACATAGCTATCTCCACCCCGAACAGAGTTAACGCTTCGGTGTGTAAGGGCTGAGAATAGCTGGGAGCCGTTCCACAGCTAATCTCACTCGTGGCTACTACTGATACTCGAGACGTAAACAAACGGACGCCATTGCTCTAATGACGTCACGAGCGTCTTTATCCTGGCGCCAGTTGCTGCCCATCATCATGATACAATTGTGTAGGGTGGGAACAAACTGACGAAGTAGTAGGGAGGGTCCATCAGGACGCCATGGCTATCTCACCCAAAAATAGATTTTTCGCTTCGCTCAAAATCCGTTTTTTGGGCTCAAGCCATGGCGTCCTGATGGAAGAGTACCAGAGAATCAATGTATCGTGGTAGATTTTCCCCCAGAGTTAAGTGCCTAGGCATTGACAAAAATAGCAAAGTAATCTTAGGTAAGAACCATAGGAACGAAGTATCCTGCCCCCCATTGGTAGGAAGTTCCCATGGGCTATGCCGACGTCAAAGTGGTATTGAAGGGCTATTCATCTTGACAGAAGAGCTTTTAAGAGCTTAGAGATGAAGCAGAATGTTTGATATTTGTATAGGAACATTCTGAAGTAGGCCAGTGGTGGTTGGGCACTGTGTGTAGGGTTCATCTCCTGATTATCAGAAGTAAGTATTCGTGTAGGAACCTTACTGAGACAAGGTGAATATAATTTAAGAATAGACATCTTAAATTCTTCATGACCATAAGAAAGGAGGAATAAATAAAACTATGACAGTATGTATTTCATAGTAAGTAGGAGCTGAAGGAGACGCACAAGTAATAAAATAGAAATTTTATTTCACAATGCAGAAATTAAATAATTTACAGCAAAAAGTAAAGTTCATTTACAGTAATAATAATGTACATAGATATAAAGGCTTGCTCTTGAATCTGAAAGGGAATTTCAGGATTAGTAGGTACTCGTTCTCGAGGAACGCAAGTCTTTAAATACACATCATGCTCAAGGCATGCGGCACTTGTGTGACACTATGACATTTCACCTGGGATAAGAACAGTTATAAAAGCACTAAGTGTTTTTTGACATCACTATGAATCACTCGAGGGTCAACATAGGCACCCGAAGAGTTAGAGTCCCAAGTAACTCACTGTTCTACGCAGAGTTAGGTGCAGGTTTCATAACACTACTGCGGCTACCACAAAATGTTTGATTTCGTGCACTTGTTTCGCATAATGTTTAAAGAAAAACTCGCGAGGACTTCCAGCCCGTAAAGTTCTTAAGGCTCTCGAAGTCCATGCTCTGAAAGAAGTTCAGAGAAGATGCCACTTTTCTAGGATCATGACCAGCGGGTGTACTGTTCGGATCCGCTCTGCGAATGAAGTAGGTGATTTTCGCTCTTAATTGTTTCAGTGACAGGTCGCTGCCGATGTTTCTCTCCTTTGAAGAGTTGGCCTCCACCAAAGTTTGAAGTTCTGCGAAGATAGACCTTGAGACTCTCTACTGGACATAGAGAGACATCCTCCTTCAGGGGGCATATTCTCCAAGGGCCCCATCTTTTGGTGGGTAATTCATTTTTGGCGAGAAACGTCGGATCGGGGGAGAGGGTCACTTCTCCTGAATCAGCAAACAGGATGTGTCCCTCTTCTCTTGATAATGCCACTATTTCGCTGACTCGAGCTCCCGAGGCGAGAGCAAATAAAAATATAACTTTCTGAGTCAGATCCTTGAGGGGGCATGAATCATTGTCCAAGTTGGAGGCGAAATGGAGCACCTTGTCTAGTGACCAGGAGATCGGTTTCGGAGGGGGTGCTGGGCGTTGGCGAGCACATGCTTTCGGCAGTTTGTTAAAGATGTCGTTGGACAGATCAATTTGGAAAGCATATAGAATTGGTCTAGTCAAAGCCGATTTGCAAGTTGAAATCGTATTGGCTGCTAATCCTTGTCCATGAAGGTGAATGAAGAAGGACATACAGAAATCAATGGTGATTTCTTTAGGATTTTTGCTTTAACAAAGGAGACCCATTTCCTCCAGGATGATTCGTATTGCCATCTCGTGGATTCGGTCTTGTATTCCTCTAGGAAGTCTAGACTTTTCTTCGAGATCCCAAACCTCTTCTTTGCGGCAAGGGAGAGAAAATCATGAGATGAAGGTCCTTGATTTTCGATGATGAAGCGAAGACAGTCGACTTCTGTACTTGTTGAGAGAGAACTGGGCCCGGGAGAGGGATCAGCTTGGGCTGCAGCTCCAGGACCAGGGGGTACCAGTTGCTCCGGGGCCACTTGGGAGCCACTAGGGCCGCTGTCCCTTTGAAGGTTCTCAGTTTGGAGAGGACTTTCAACAGAAGGTTGGTGGGAGGGAACAGGTATATCTTCGACCATCTGTTCCAGTCCAGTGACATGGCGTCCACCGCTTCTGCTTTGGGGTCCTCGTACGGGGCTACGTACAGAGGAAGTTGATTGTTGTCGCTCGTTGCAAAGAGATCTATCTGAAGTTCTGGGACTTGATGGGAGATGAAGGAGAATGATCTTGCGTCTAGAGACCATTCCGACTCTATCGGTTTGTCCGAGATAGAGCATCCGCTGTCACGTTGCGGAATCCTTGTAGGTGAACTGCAGACAGGTGCCACTTCTTTCTTCTCCGCCAGACGGAAGATTGGGAGAAGCACCTGATTTATCTGGGGCGATCTTGAGCCCTGGCGATTGAGACAACGAACTACCACCGAGTTGTCTAGGGTTAGACGGATGTGGATCGAGGGCGGCGGGGATAGCTTCTTCAGAGTAAGAAGGACCGCCATGGCCTCCAAGATGTTTATGTGGAACGTCTTGAATAGTGGAGACCAGGTCCCTTGAGCTTGTTTCAGGTGGGAGTGACCTCCCCAGCCCTCCAGTGAGGCATCCGTGTGGATGTTGAGTGATGGAGGAGGGTGTTGAGAGGAATGGACCTTTTCAGGGCCATTGCTTCCGACCACGGCTTTAGGAGGCGTCGAAGTCTGTTTGGAAGCCGTCTCTTGAGGTCTCTTCGAGCGATGGATGCCGATCGTCTCCAGACTCCCGCGGCATCCTTTAGCTGTGCACGAAGCACTGGGTTTGTCACTGAGGCGAATTGTAGAGAGCCTAGAACTCGTTCCTGCTGTCGTCTTGAAATGCGTTTGGATTTCAGTAGTCGCTTGACAGACCCTGCTATTTCCTTCCTTTTCTTCTGGGGGATGGAAAGGCGGTGTGACTGAAGATTCCAGTGGATTCCCAACCACTGAAACTTCTGAGCCGGAGAGAGGCGAGATTTCTTCTCGTTGATCTTGAATCCCAGGTGTTCTAGGTACTGGGTAACTTCGTCGCAAGACTTTGTACACTCTTCGGGCGAGGGAGCCCAGACTAGCCAGTCGTCGAGGTAGGCCATCACCTGGACGTTTCTTAGGCGGAGCTGTTGTACTATGGCATCCGCCAGCTTTGTGAAGATCCGAGGGGCCACATTGAGGCCGAATGGCATGGCCCGGAAGGCGTAGCTTTTCCTTTGGAGTCGAAATCCTAGGTAGGAGGAAGCGTGATGGTTCATTGGAATGTGCCAATAGGCATCCGCCAGGTCTATAGAGACCGTGTAGGAACCTTGAGGCAGAAGGGTCCTTATTTGTTGAAGCGTCAGCATCTTGAATTTGTTGTTCTCTATGAACTTGTTGAGGGGGGATAAGTCCAGAATGACTCTGAGCTTGTCTGAGTCCTTCTTGGGAACGCAAAACAGTCTCCCTTGGAACCTGGTGGACTTTACCTTCCTTATCACCTTCTTGTTCAAGAGGTCTAGAACATATTCTTCCAGGATGGGGGTTGATGGTTGAAAGAACCGCTGGAAGATTGGGGGTGGTTGCACCCAACTCCAGCCTAGACCGTTCTTGATGATGCTGTGTGCCCAAGGATCGAAGGTCCAACGATCCTGGAATTGGCGGAGTCTTCCTCCCACCGGAAGCACTTCATTGCTTCTGGTGTCCCGAGGACTTGTTGCCTCGGCCGCTAGCTCCCTTTCCTCCTCTACCTCTGGAGGGACGACGAGAGGCGTCTCTGCTTGCACCCCTGGACGAGCCTCTACCTCTGGCATGAAAGGTAGTGGATGGCTGCTCAAAGGCAGGGGTGAAGACCGGTGACTGTGACAACACCGGTTGGGGGACCAATTGAAAGGTCTGTTGTGGTTGGGCAACCACTTGGGAGGTAGCGGGTCCCGGAAAACTGACGTCGTTGTTGACGTTGCTGGGGTTTCGGCTTCTGAGGTTTCCTCTTAGGCTGAGGTCCATCGTCCTGAGAGGTTTTCCTTTTTCTGGACATGCCCCACTTGTGGAGAAGGTTCCTATTCTCCGTGGCGGCTCTGTCAGTTATTTCCTTGACAAGGTCAGAAGGAAACAGGTGCTTTCCCCAGATGTTGGAGGAAATCAGCCTCCGGGGTTCGTGTTTCACGGTGGCACCGACAAACACGAATTCACGACAGGCTCTACGAGCCTTTATGAAATGGTACAAGTCCTTCATTACCGTGAGTAAGTGGGATTTGGCCAGTACCATGTAGTGATCTGGTACTGCTGTGTCACAGGCCATTACTTCAAGTTGGACTTGATGAGAAAGCGAAGCTGCAAGCCTCTCCTTCGTGTCTTGTTCCCGGCGAAGGAGGTGGTCGTTGAGCTTAGGGAGGTCTTCATTAAACTGACGTCCGGCGACGTCAGGATCGAGCCTACCCACGACGAAAGTATGTTGGACATCTTTCCATTGCCTAGTGTCAGGGGGTGTCACGATGGAGAAGGGTCTGCACTCCTCCAGTGCAGGGCAGGGTTTCCCTTCTTCCGCCGCTTTAAGGCATGCAGCTAAGGCCTTTTCCAAAAATGGAAGAATCGCAGTGTCAGGTGCGACATAGGTAGGATGCTTCTTGCTCAAGGCAGGAAGCTTAGAGCAGGTAAAGCCCCTGCTCCTAAATGCGGAGGCTAGCATAGCCTGGGCCTTTGCGAGATCGAACACTATCTCTTCTTTAGGTTCGGTCTCCTCCTTCGAGGCAGGTTCGGAACGAAGTCGGACGTAACAGTCCGGGTAGGCCTCGAAGCTTGGGAAGAACTCCACATCTTCCAACGGGACCGTGCCGATCTTGTCACTAACAAAGATCCTGCCGGTCGCAATAACCATATGCTCTGCATACCTCCACGGGTTGGCATGAGAGCAAGCTGGGAGATCCTTGACCGAGATCTTCTTCGTGTCTCTGGATCCAATCATAGACCTGATGGACTCCTGGTTCTCCTTCAGTCTGTCGTCCATGACAGCTCTAATCAGTCGGATCAGTTCTTGGGTGGAAGAGGAAGGATCCGGGGTCGAGGAGGTAGACGGAAGGGACAATTCCGTCGGTGTAGGAGTAGGCGGAGGGATGGACGAGGGAGTAGCTCCAATCTCCGACTCGGTGTATTCACCTTGTCTTCGTCCTCTTCGGCTCCTTGAGCCATAAGCGTCTTCTCCGTGTCTTCCGAGACGTCGGAGATCCGTTCATCATCCTCGGAATCCAAACGACACTCGTGCATGGACTGAGCCATGACCACATCAGGTTCACTGAGATTTGGACAGTGGGGATTGCTTCCTTTGGAACCACTGAATCAGGGGAGGCCTTAGGGAACAACAGGGACCTCAGTTCTTCGGTGGCCAGGTACGGTCCAGTAGCATTTCTCTGAAAACCACGCACCCACTTGCGCAGTTTCTCACGAGCAATGTCTCTAACCTCCGCTGAGGGAGGGTTATGGAAGGCCTCAACTAGGTAGGCCTGGCAGACCGTACATTCCAGTGGATTCCAGAACTTCCAATCCCCTTTCTTGTCTGAGCAAGGGGCGTGAGTCCTGCACGCCGTATGTCCGTAAAACTGGGAGCGTTTCACAGCACAGTAGGCGAAATCGCACTTCATCTGCTCCTCCTGTGGAAGAAAGAGAAAATGAGTATGGGGGAGCCATAGGAATGGCTCTTAAATTAAGTTAATATAATCATTAATTTTAACTTAAGGAAGGTGTGATGCATAGAGAATGAAACAGTAAAGGAGACACGCTCCATGCATCTCGCCCGGCTGGTTACCATAGGCTTAGTCCTGGGATAATCCAAATGACCTAGATCATTGGATATAGTTTCCTAGGATTCCCATTATATTGGAACTCCATGGAAAGCCAAGGACAAGGTTGGGATCGAATTCATTCGGTTCCCAGATAAGAGCCAGAAGGCCTCATTAAGGGTAACTGCTTCTGGCAACCAGCCGCGCTAAGATGCACATAGCATGCTGGAAATAGAAGAATGCAAAGAGACAGCATGATCACTAATAGAGCAGTACTAGGTACTGATCTTAGAAGCAAAGCAGCTTATCTATTTGCAAGGCAGGGCTATCTAGTCTTATGATAGCTACAGAGAGGGGGTGCAAGTATTCTTGACGCCTCCGGGGCATCCGGCAGCCGCCGGCACGCCGGAGCTCGCTCCAGCATAGATTCTGGCATTAGAACAGACAATTTTCAAAGTCAGTTAGATACCAGGATGGCGGCCGCCGGCACAACGGCGGCACGCCGGCAGGGAGCGGCGGCTCCGGCAGCCGGAGGATGCCGGATTGGTGACTGGGGTAAGGATGGTACAGGTAGTATCGGGTTGCCGGCAGTATGTGCCGGCACTCCGGAGATCGACCGGCAAGCGGACGAATAGATAGGAGTAGGAGAGCCGCCGGTAGTAGCCGGCGGCAGCCGGCAGTCCCTCGGTACACGGGGGGCTGGGGGCAAGGGTAGGGAAGTCACCAAGAGGGAGGCAGGTATTGCCGGCAGTAGAGGCGGCAAGAGACCGGCACCCGGATAGTAGGAGAGACAGGGGGAGGGAGGAAGGGATGTAGGAAGTACCGTCAGGGTTCCAGACATCCCTCCCCCTCCCTGAGGGGGTGTACCCATGATAGAGACAGGCTCTAGCATCCATAAGCAGGGGTCACTAGGGACCGGGAGCAGGTAGCCCAAGGGAGGACTAGGGAACACCCAAGAGGGGGGGGGGAGACTCCCCTATGCAGAGCTACACTAGTAACTAACCTTATAGGACACTATGAAGGTATATGTACCAGAGCGGACAGCACAGGGAAGCTCGGGTAGCCCTACTCTTCCACCCTAAGGAGGAATTGTAGGACAGGGGACAGATGAGTATAAACTAACCTAAGCATAGGCTAGGCTATACAAGAGATAGGTGGGGAGGGAGAAGAGAGGGGTCTTCCCAGGAAGGGTTTCTGTACCAGAGCGGCCACAAAGGGAAGGGAGGACACTCCCTAACCTAAGATTAGGCTGATCGGCTAAAAAACGGTGCAAGAGTACAGTTTCAGCATGGAACAGAGAAACCTTCCTAACCCGGCCTAGATCAGGGCTAAAAGTCCTGAACTAGGCAAGGAAGAAGACGTATCGCTATCGCAGGAAAGTCGTAGACTATCCTAGCCATAGAGGTAGGCTAGCCTAACCTCACTCTCAGACGCAATCCTAAAGGGGGGTTCATTCCTTTAGGGAGGACTGAGAGGCGATATAATACTCTATTAGACAATAAATCCCTTTACTCAGAAAAGGGATCAAGGCTAAATAGAGGGAGTGCCAAGGCAGGGG